>NW_027671916.1:0-353389 GCF_964165515.1 Mesoplodon bidens
GGTCTTTGGTGATTATATATGTCACCTGTGTTTGTATAAGTCTGTTAACCCCGATATCGTAATGAAACCAATCCTCACACCTTTCCATTGGTGAACCATAAGTTTGTTTAATGAATCTCTGATTGCCCTTCTCGGTGGAAATATCTGCCCTGGTATCCATTTTTAGGTAACACCTATAAGTGATATGATATGATATGTGTCTTTCACTTTCTGACTTACTGCAAGTCACGTGATTACCTCTAGACTCATCTACGGTGGTGCAAATGGCATTGTGTTCTTTTTTTCCTTGGCTTCTCTTCTGCCTTAGCGAGGTCCGTTTTCAACAATGTGATTGCCTGAGTGTTGTGGATTAGCTGACCTGGGCAGCCTTACCCTGCCGCCCAGCCCTCCCCAGGTGTGCCTGGTTGAGGTCAATATAAACAGCGCTCCGGGCAGCAATAGCCCCTGAAGCTGTTCCTGACTCCATATTCTCTGCCCCGTCAGCAGTCTCGGGGCGGTGCTGGTGGGAGGGAATGAGGGGCCACAGCTTTGTTGGTGGCCCGGTGTGAGTGGGGTTCTGCTGGCCTTTCTGCAGGAGTTGCCAGGCTGCCACCTGTAAAGAAGAGGATGTGTCACCCATACCTTCCGCTGGAATTTCTCTCCGGACAGAGGTGAGGAAGGAAAAAAGCAGTGGGGGCCGGGACAGGTGGGGTATCTCAGGCAGGACAATGGAAAGCTTCCGGAAGAGCGCCCGGGGGCAGGACCACCCTGGCTGGCCTGCAGGCACCAAGTTGGCCTGCGTGCTGTTGCTGGTGTGGCTCCATGGCCCTTCCTCTAGTCTTTCAAGCCCTTGTACATATTCAGGTGTTTTACCTGGGAAGGGTGGGAACAGTTCAGCAGCAGCTGGCCTGGGGCTCAGCTCACCTTTATTCAGAGATGCCTCTGCACGATCCCCCAGCTTTGCAATGAGGACGCTCCTTGCGTGGGGTGTGGGTTGCTGGCTGTATGGGAGATGATTCCCCACCTCAGACCCATTTCAGAATTGTTTACCGCTGGAGCAAGTGCCCTGATAGGGTTTTCCTCTGTATAACTGGTGGGTTCAGGTTTTTTTTTTTTCTTTTATGGTTCAAGTTAGATTTTATTCCTCTTTTATGTATTTATAGATATAAGCATGGAAATAATTCATTCCTGTAAATACATCTGTGTGAAGGGAAGAACTTTTTTCTGTATTATTTTTAAATATTATTTTTTTTAATTTTGAAATTTAATTTTATTTATTTTTTTATACAGCAGGTTATTATTAGTTATGTATTTTATGCATATACATGTATGCAGGTCAATCCCAATCTCCCAACTCATCCCACCACCACCACACCATGGCTTCCCACACTTGGTGTCCATACGTTTGTTCTCTACCTCTGTCTCTATTTCTTCCCTGCAAACCAGTTCATCTGTACCAGTTTTTAGGTTCCACATATATGCATTAATATACAATATTTGTTTTCCTCTTTCTGACTGACTTCATTCTGTATGACAGTCTCTAGATCCATCGATGTCTCTACAAATGACCCAGTTTCATTCCGTTTTATGGCTGAGTAATATTCCATTTTATACATGTACCACATCTTTATCCATTCATCTGTCTGTGGGCATTTAGGTTGCTTCCATTACCTGGCTATTGTAAATAGTGCTGCAATGAACATTGTGGTGAATGTGCCTTTTTGATTTATGGTGTTCTTTGGGTATATGCCCAGAAGTGGGATTGCTGGATCAGATGGTAATTCTATTTCTAGTTTTTTTTTTAACGAAACTCCATACTGTTCTCCATAGTGACTGTATCAATTTACATTCCCACCAATAGTGGAAGAGGGCTCCTTTTGTCCACACCCTCCCCAGAATTTGTTGTCTGTAGATTTTCTGATGATGCCGATTCTAACAGTGTGAGGTGATACCTCATTGTAGTTTTGATTTGCATTTCTCTAATAATTAGTGCTGTTGAGCAGCTTTTCATGTGCGTCTTGGCCATCTCTGTGTCTTCTTTGAAGAAACGTATCTTTAGATCTTCTGCCCATTTTTGTATTGGGTTGTTTGTTTTTTTTAATATTAAGCTGCATGAGCTGTTTATATATATTGGAGATTAAACCTTTGTCCATTGATTCGTTTGCAACTTTTCGCCCCTTCTGAGGGATGCCTTTTTCCATTCCCGTTTTTTTAACCAAAAAGGAAAGAAAGAAAAAGAAGCAGAAAACTAATGTGCATAAAATATGCCTTTTGAAATGGTCGTTTTGAAATATGGACGTCCTTTGAAATTTTTGGTCGATATGTGACCCCAGCATTTGTTTTCAGGGCAGGTGTCATTTACGGGCCTGCAATGATTTTGAATATCAACTGACCATTAGCGCTGGGATTAAAGCTGCTGTTGTGTGAAACGGCCACAAGGTGGCAGCAGTTCTCCCTTACCAATTCTGGTTACTAGGGCAAGAGAGCCTCAATGGAAGTCGTGTTCTAGATTGGAATTTAGAATGGAATGTGCCAGGAGAAAGCCCCTCAAGTTTGTCTCCCTACTTCTTGTTCGTGTTTTTAATTTAATTTTTATTTTTTATTACAGCAAGTTTGATTGTTGGAGGTGTGGAAGATGTGGTTGGTTCTTTTACACATATACACATGTCTGTTTTTCCTGGGATCCTTTTCTCATGTACGTTATGACAGAATGTTGAGTAGTCTTTTGGTATTCCGTAGGTCTTTGGTGATTATATATGTCACCTGTGTTTGTATAAGTCTGTTAACCCCGATATCGTAATGAAACCAATCCTCACACCTTTCCATTGGTGAACCATAAGTTTGTTTAATGAATCTCTGATTGCCCTTCTCGGTGGAAATATCTGCCCTGGTATCCATTTTTAGGTAACACCTATAAGTGATATGATATGATATGTGTCTTTCACTTTCTGACTTACTGCAAGTCACGTGATTACCTCTAGACTCATCTACGGTGGTGCAAATGGCATTGTGTTCTTTTTTTCCTTGGCTTCTCTTCTGCCTTAGCGAGGTCCGTTTTCAACAATGTGATTGCCTGAGTGTTGTGGATTAGCTGACCTGGGCAGCCTTACCCTGCCGCCCAGCCCTCCCCAGGTGTGCCTGGTTGAGGTCAATATAAACAGCGCTCCGGGCAGCAATAGCCCCTGAAGCTGTTCCTGACTCCATATTCTCTGCCCCGTCAGCAGTCTCGGGGCGGTGCTGGTGGGAGGGAATGAGGGGCCACAGCTTTGTTGGTGGCCCGGTGTGAGTGGGGTTCTGCTGGCCTTTCTGCAGGAGTTGCCAGGCTGCCACCTGTAAAGAAGAGGATGTGTCACCCATACCTTCCGCTGGAATTTCTCTCCGGACAGAGGTGAGGAAGGAAAAAAGCAGTGGGGGCCGGGACAGGTGGGGTATCTCAGGCAGGACAATGGAAAGCTTCCGGAAGAGCGCCCGGGGGCAGGACCACCCTGGCTGGCCTGCAGGCACCAAGTTGGCCTGCGTGCTGTTGCTGGTGTGGCTCCATGGCCCTTCCTCTAGTCTTTCAAGCCCTTGTACATATTCAGGTGTTTTACCTGGGAAGGGTGGGAACAGTTCAGCAGCAGCTGGCCTGGGGCTCAGCTCACCTTTATTCAGAGATGCCTCTGCACGATCCCCCAGCTTTGCAATGAGGACGCTCCTTGCGTGGGGTGTGGGTTGCTGGCTGTATGGGAGATGATTCCCCACCTCAGACCCATTTCAGAATTGTTTACCGCTGGAGCAAGTGCCCTGATAGGGTTTTCCTCTGTATAACTGGTGGGTTCAGGTTTTTTTTTTTTCTTTTATGGTTCAAGTTAGATTTTATTCCTCTTTTATGTATTTATAGATATAAGCATGGAAATAATTCATTCCTGTAAATACATCTGTGTGAAGGGAAGAACTTTTTTCTGTATTATTTTTAAATATTATTTTTTTTAATTTTGAAATTTAATTTTATTTATTTTTTTATACAGCAGGTTATTATTAGTTATGTATTTTATGCATATACATGTATGCAGGTCAATCCCAATCTCCCAACTCATCCCACCACCACCACACCATGGCTTCCCACACTTGGTGTCCATACGTTTGTTCTCTACCTCTGTCTCTATTTCTTCCCTGCAAACCAGTTCATCTGTACCAGTTTTTAGGTTCCACATATATGCATTAATATACAATATTTGTTTTCCTCTTTCTGACTGACTTCATTCTGTATGACAGTCTCTAGATCCATCGATGTCTCTACAAATGACCCAGTTTCATTCCGTTTTATGGCTGAGTAATATTCCATTTTATACATGTACCACATCTTTATCCATTCATCTGTCTGTGGGCATTTAGGTTGCTTCCATTACCTGGCTATTGTAAATAGTGCTGCAATGAACATTGTGGTGAATGTGCCTTTTTGATTTATGGTGTTCTTTGGGTATATGCCCAGAAGTGGGATTGCTGGATCAGATGGTAATTCTATTTCTAGTTTTTTTTTTAACGAAACTCCATACTGTTCTCCATAGTGACTGTATCAATTTACATTCCCACCAATAGTGGAAGAGGGCTCCTTTTGTCCACACCCTCCCCAGAATTTGTTGTCTGTAGATTTTCTGATGATGCCGATTCTAACAGTGTGAGGTGATACCTCATTGTAGTTTTGATTTGCATTTCTCTAATAATTAGTGCTGTTGAGCAGCTTTTCATGTGCGTCTTGGCCATCTCTGTGTCTTCTTTGAAGAAACGTATCTTTAGATCTTCTGCCCATTTTTGTATTGGGTTGTTTGTTTTTTTTAATATTAAGCTGCATGAGCTGTTTATATATATTGGAGATTAAACCTTTGTCCATTGATTCGTTTGCAACTTTTCGCCCCTTCTGAGGGATGCCTTTTTCCATTCCCGTTTTTTTAACCAAAAAGGAAAGAAAGAAAAAGAAGCAGAAAACTAATGTGCATAAAATATGCCTTTTGAAATGGTCGTTT
The DNA here is from genome assembly GCF_964165515.1 of Mesoplodon bidens. Taxonomy (NCBI): domain Eukaryota; kingdom Metazoa; phylum Chordata; class Mammalia; order Artiodactyla; family Ziphiidae; genus Mesoplodon; species Mesoplodon bidens. The sequence continues at coordinate 4,983 of NW_027671916.1, forward strand.
TGAAATATGGACGTCCTTTGAAATTTTTGGTCGATATGTGACCCCAGCATTTGTTTTCAGGGCAGGTGTCATTTACGGGCCTGCAATGATTTTGAATATCAACTGACCATTAGCGCTGGGATTAAAGCTGCTGTTGTGTGAAACGGCCACAAGGTGGCAGCAGTTCTCCCTTACCAATTCTGGTTACTAGGGCAAGAGAGCCTCAATGGAAGTCGTGTTCTAGATTGGAATTTAGAATGGAATGTGCCAGGAGAAAGCCCCTCAAGTTTGTCTCCCTACTTCTTGTTCGTGTTTTTAATTTAATTTTTATTTTTTATTACAGCAAGTTTGATTGTTGGAGGTGTGGAAGATGTGGTTGGTTCTTTTACACATATACACATGTCTGTTTTTCCTGGGATCCTTTTCTCATGTACGTTATGACAGAATGTTGAGTAGTCTTTTGGTATTCCGTAGGTCTTTGGTGATTATATATGTCACCTGTGTTTGTATAAGTCTGTTAACCCCGATATCGTAATGAAACCAATCCTCACACCTTTCCATTGGTGAACCATAAGTTTGTTTAATGAATCTCTGATTGCCCTTCTCGGTGGAAATATCTGCCCTGGTATCCATTTTTAGGTAACACCTATAAGTGATATGATATGATATGTGTCTTTCACTTTCTGACTTACTGCAAGTCACGTGATTACCTCTAGACTCATCTACGGTGGTGCAAATGGCATTGTGTTCTTTTTTTCCTTGGCTTCTCTTCTGCCTTAGCGAGGTCCGTTTTCAACAATGTGATTGCCTGAGTGTTGTGGATTAGCTGACCTGGGCAGCCTTACCCTGCCGCCCAGCCCTCCCCAGGTGTGCCTGGTTGAGGTCAATATAAACAGCGCTCCAGGCAGCAATAGCCCCTGAAGCTGTTCCTGACTCCATATTCTCTGCCCCGTCAGCAGTCTCGGGGCGGTGCTGGTGGGAGGGAATGAGGGGCCACAGCTTTGTTGGTGGCCCGGTGTGAGTGGGGTTCTGCTGGCCTTTCTGCAGGAGTTGCCAGGCTGCCACCTGTAAAGAAGAGGATGTGTCACCCATACCTTCCGCTGGAATTTCTCTCCGGACAGAGGTGAGGAAGGAAAAAAGCAGTGGGGGCCGGGACAGGTGGGGTATCTCAGGCAGGACAATGGAAAGCTTCCGGAAGAGCGCCCGGGGGCAGGACCACCCTGGCTGGCCTGCAGGCACCAAGTTGGCCTGCGTGCTGTTGCTGGTGTGGCTCCATGGCCCTTCCTCTAGTCTTTCAAGCCCTTGTACATATTCAGGTGTTTTACCTGGGAAGGGTGGGAACAGTTCAGCAGCAGCTGGCCTGGGGCTCAGCTCACCTTTATTCAGAGATGCCTCTGCACGATCCCCCAGCTTTGCAATGAGGACGCTCCTTGCGTGGGGTGTGGGTTGCTGGCTGTATGGGAGATGATTCCCCACCTCAGACCCATTTCAGAATTGTTTACCGCTGGAGCAAGTGCCCTGATAGGGTTTTCCTCTGTATAACTGGTGGGTTCAGGTTTTTTTTTTTCTTTTATGGTTCAAGTTAGATTTTATTCCTCTTTTATGTATTTATAGATATAAGCATGGAAATAATTCATTCCTGTAAATACATCTGTGTGAAGGGAAGAACTTTTTTCTGTATTATTTTTAAATATTATTTTTTTTAATTTTGAAATTTAATTTTATTTATTTTTTTATACAGCAGGTTATTATTAGTTATGTATTTTATGCATATACATGTATGCAGGTCAATCCCAATCTCCCAACTCATCCCACCACCACCACACCATGGCTTCCCACACTTGGTGTCCATACGTTTGTTCTCTACCTCTGTCTCTATTTCTTCCCTGCAAACCAGTTCATCTGTACCAGTTTTTAGGTTCCACATATATGCATTAATATACAATATTTGTTTTCCTCTTTCTGACTGACTTCATTCTGTATGACAGTCTCTAGATCCATCGATGTCTCTACAAATGACCCAGTTTCATTCCGTTTTATGGCTGAGTAATATTCCATTTTATACATGTACCACATCTTTATCCATTCATCTGTCTGTGGGCATTTAGGTTGCTTCCATTACCTGGCTATTGTAAATAGTGCTGCAATGAACATTGTGGTGAATGTGCCTTTTTGATTTATGGTGTTCTTTGGGTATATGCCCAGAAGTGGGATTGCTGGATCAGATGGTAATTCTATTTCTAGTTTTTTTTTTAACGAAACTCCATACTGTTCTCCATAGTGACTGTATCAATTTACATTCCCACCAATAGTGGAAGAGGGCTCCTTTTGTCCACACCCTCCCCAGAATTTGTTGTCTGTAGATTTTCTGATGATGCCGATTCTAACAGTGTGAGGTGATACCTCATTGTAGTTTTGATTTGCATTTCTCTAATAATTAGTGCTGTTGAGCAGCTTTTCATGTGCGTCTTGGCCATCTCTGTGTCTTCTTTGAAGAAACGTATCTTTAGATCTTCTGCCCATTTTTGTATTGGGTTGTTTGTTTTTTTTAATATTAAGCTGCATGAGCTGTTTATATATATTGGAGATTAAACCTTTGTCCATTGATTCGTTTGCAACTTTTCGCCCCTTCTGAGGGATGCCTTTTTCCATTCCCGTTTTTTTAACCAAAAAGGAAAGAAAGAAAAAGAAGCAGAAAACTAATGTGCATAAAATATGCCTTTTGAAATGGTCGTTTTGAAATATGGACGTCCTTTGAAATTTTTGGTCGATATGTGACCCCAGCATTTGTTTTCAGGGCAGGTGTCATTTACGGGCCTGCAATGATTTTGAATATCAACTGACCATTAGCGCTGGGATTAAAGCTGCTGTTGTGTGAAACGGCCACAAGGTGGCAGCAGTTCTCCCTTACCAATTCTGGTTACTAGGGCAAGAGAGCCTCAATGGAAGTCGTGTTCTAGATTGGAATTTAGAATGGAATGTGCCAGGAGAAAGCCCCTCAAGTTTGTCTCCCTACTTCTTGTTCGTGTTTTTAATTTAATTTTTATTTTTTATTACAGCAAGTTTGATTGTTGGAGGTGTGGAAGATGTGGTTGGTTCTTTTACACATATACACATGTCTGTTTTTCCTGGGATCCTTTTCTCATGTACGTTATGACAGAATGTTGAGTAGTCTTTTGGTATTCCGTAGGTCTTTGGTGATTATATATGTCACCTGTGTTTGTATAAGTCTGTTAACGCCGATATCGTAATGAAACCAATCCTCACACCTTTCCATTGGTGAACCATAAGTTTGTTTAATGAATCTCTGATTGCCCTTCTCGGTGGAAATATCTGCCCTGGTATCCATTTTTAGGTAACACCTATAAGTGATATGATATGATATGTGTCTTTCACTTTCTGACTTACTGCAAGTCACGTGATTACCTCTAGACTCATCTACGGTGGTGCAAATGGCATTGTGTTCTTTTTTTCCTTGGCTTCTCTTCTGCCTTAGCGAGGTCCGTTTTCAACAATGTGATTGCCTGAGTGTTGTGGATTAGCTGACCTGGGCAGCCTTACCCTGCCGCCCAGCCCTCCCCAGGTGTGCCTGGTTGAGGTCAATATAAACAGCGCTCCAGGCAGCAATAGCCCCTGAAGCTGTTCCTGACTCCATATTCTCTGCCCCGTCAGCAGTCTCGGGGCGGTGCTGGTGGGAGGGAATGAGGGGCCACAGCTTTGTTGGTGGCCCGGTGTGAGTGGGGTTCTGCTGGCCTTTCTGCAGGAGTTGCCAGGCTGCCACCTGTAAAGAAGAGGATGTGTCACCCATACCTTCCGCTGGAATTTCTCTCCGGACAGAGGTGAGGAAGGAAAAAAGCAGTGGGGGCCGGGACAGGTGGGGTATCTCAGGCAGGACAATGGAAAGCTTCCGGAAGAGCGCCCGGGGGCAGGACCACCCTGGCTGGCCTGCAGGCACCAAGTTGGCCTGCGTGCTGTTGCTGGTGTGGCTCCATGGCCCTTCCTCTAGTCTTTCAAGCCCTTGTACATATTCAGGTGTTTTACCTGGGAAGGGTGGGAACAGTTCAGCAGCAGCTGGCCTGGGGCTCAGCTCACCTTTATTCAGAGATGCCTCTGCACGATCCCCCAGCTTTGCAATGAGGACGCTCCTTGCGTGGGGTGTGGGTTGCTGGCTGTATGGGAGATGATTCCCCACCTCAGACCCATTTCAGAATTGTTTACCGCTGGAGCAAGTGCCCTGATAGGGTTTTCCTCTGTATAACTGGTGGGTTCAGGTTTTTTTTTTTCTTTTATGGTTCAAGTTAGATTTTATTCCTCTTTTATGTATTTATAGATATAAGCATGGAAATAATTCATTCCTGTAAATACATCTGTGTGAAGGGAAGAACTTTTTTCTGTATTATTTTTAAATATTATTTTTTTTAATTTTGAAATTTAATTTTATTTATTTTTTTATACAGCAGGTTATTATTAGTTATGTATTTTATGCATATACATGTATGCAGGTCAATCCCAATCTCCCAACTCATCCCACCACCACCACACCATGGCTTCCCACACTTGGTGTCCATACGTTTGTTCTCTACCTCTGTCTCTATTTCTTCCCTGCAAACCAGTTCATCTGTACCAGTTTTTAGGTTCCACATATATGCATTAATATACAATATTTGTTTTCCTCTTTCTGACTGACTTCATTCTGTATGACAGTCTCTAGATCCATCGATGTCTCTACAAATGACCCAGTTTCATTCCGTTTTATGGCTGAGTAATATTCCATTTTATACATGTACCACATCTTTATCCATTCATCTGTCTGTGGGCATTTAGGTTGCTTCCATTACCTGGCTATTGTAAATAGTGCTGCAATGAACATTGTGGTGAATGTGCCTTTTTGATTTATGGTGTTCTTTGGGTATATGCCCAGAAGTGGGATTGCTGGATCAGATGGTAATTCTATTTCTAGTTTTTTTTTTAACGAAACTCCATACTGTTCTCCATAGTGACTGTATCAATTTACATTCCCACCAATAGTGGAAGAGGGCTCCTTTTGTCCACACCCTCCCCAGAATTTGTTGTCTGTAGATTTTCTGATGATGCCGATTCTAACAGTGTGAGGTGATACCTCATTGTAGTTTTGATTTGCATTTCTCTAATAATTAGTGCTGTTGAGCAGCTTTTCATGTGCGTCTTGGCCATCTCTGTGTCTTCTTTGAAGAAACGTATCTTTAGATCTTCTGCCCATTTTTGTATTGGGTTGTTTGTTTTTTTTAATATTAAGCTGCATGAGCTGTTTATATATATTGGAGATTAAACCTTTGTCCATTGATTCGTTTGCAACTTTTCGCCCCTTCTGAGGGATGCCTTTTTCCATTCCCGTTTTTTTAACCAAAAAGGAAAGAAAGAAAAAGAAGCAGAAAACTAATGTGCATAAAATATGCCTTTTGAAATGGTCGTTTTGAAATATGGACGTCCTTTGAAATTTTTGGTCGATATGTGACCCCAGCATTTGTTTTCAGGGCAGGTGTCATTTACGGGCCTGCAATGATTTTGAATATCAACTGACCATTAGCGCTGGGATTAAAGCTGCTGTTGTGTGAAACGGCCACAAGGTGGCAGCAGTTCTCCCTTACCAATTCTGGTTACTAGGGCAAGAGAGCCTCAATGGAAGTCGTGTTCTAGATTGGAATTTAGAATGGAATGTGCCAGGAGAAAGCCCCTCAAGTTTGTCTCCCTACTTCTTGTTCGTGTTTTTAATTTAATTTTTATTTTTTATTACAGCAAGTTTGATTGTTGGAGGTGTGGAAGATGTGGTTGGTTCTTTTACACATATACACATGTCTGTTTTTCCTGGGATCCTTTTCTCATGTACGTTATGACAGAATGTTGAGTAGTCTTTTGGTATTCCGTAGGTCTTTGGTGATTATATATGTCACCTGTGTTTGTATAAGTCTGTTAACGCCGATATCGTAATGAAACCAATCCTCACACCTTTCCATTGGTGAACCATAAGTTTGTTTAATGAATCTCTGATTGCCCTTCTCGGTGGAAATATCTGCCCTGGTATCCATTTTTAGGTAACACCTATAAGTGATATGATATGATATGTGTCTTTCACTTTCTGACTTACTGCAAGTCACGTGATTACCTCTAGACTCATCTACGGTGGTGCAAATGGCATTGTGTTCTTTTTTTCCTTGGCTTCTCTTCTGCCTTAGCGAGGTCCGTTTTCAACAATGTGATTGCCTGAGTGTTGTGGATTAGCTGACCTGGGCAGCCTTACCCTGCCGCCCAGCCCTCCCCAGGTGTGCCTGGTTGAGGTCAATATAAACAGCGCTCCAGGCAGCAATAGCCCCTGAAGCTGTTCCTGACTCCATATTCTCTGCCCCGTCAGCAGTCTCGGGGCGGTGCTGGTGGGAGGGAATGAGGGGCCACAGCTTTGTTGGTGGCCCGGTGTGAGTGGGGTTCTGCTGGCCTTTCTGCAGGAGTTGCCAGGCTGCCACCTGTAAAGAAGAGGATGTGTCACCCATACCTTCCGCTGGAATTTCTCTCCGGACAGAGGTGAGGAAGGAAAAAAGCAGTGGGGGCCGGGACAGGTGGGGTATCTCAGGCAGGACAATGGAAAGCTTCCGGAAGAGCGCCCGGGGGCAGGACCACCCTGGCTGGCCTGCAGGCACCAAGTTGGCCTGCGTGCTGTTGCTGGTGTGGCTCCATGGCCCTTCCTCTAGTCTTTCAAGCCCTTGTACATATTCAGGTGTTTTACCTGGGAAGGGTGGGAACAGTTCAGCAGCAGCTGGCCTGGGGCTCAGCTCACCTTTATTCAGAGATGCCTCTGCACGATCCCCCAGCTTTGCAATGAGGACGCTCCTTGCGTGGGGTGTGGGTTGCTGGCTGTATGGGAGATGATTCCCCACCTCAGACCCATTTCAGAATTGTTTACCGCTGGAGCAAGTGCCCTGATAGGGTTTTCCTCTGTATAACTGGTGGGTTCAGGTTTTTTTTTTTCTTTTATGGTTCAAGTTAGATTTTATTCCTCTTTTATGTATTTATAGATATAAGCATGGAAATAATTCATTCCTGTAAATACATCTGTGTGAAGGGAAGAACTTTTTTCTGTATTATTTTTAAATATTATTTTTTTTAATTTTGAAATTTAATTTTATTTATTTTTTTATACAGCAGGTTATTATTAGTTATGTATTTTATGCATATACATGTATGCAGGTCAATCCCAATCTCCCAACTCATCCCACCACCACCACACCATGGCTTCCCACACTTGGTGTCCATACGTTTGTTCTCTACCTCTGTCTCTATTTCTTCCCTGCAAACCAGTTCATCTGTACCAGTTTTTAGGTTCCACATATATGCATTAATATACAATATTTGTTTTCCTCTTTCTGACTGACTTCATTCTGTATGACAGTCTCTAGATCCATCGATGTCTCTACAAATGACCCAGTTTCATTCCGTTTTATGGCTGAGTAATATTCCATTTTATACATGTACCACATCTTTATCCATTCATCTGTCTGTGGGCATTTAGGTTGCTTCCATTACCTGGCTATTGTAAATAGTGCTGCAATGAACATTGTGGTGAATGTGCCTTTTTGATTTATGGTGTTCTTTGGGTATATGCCCAGAAGTGGGATTGCTGGATCAGATGGTAATTCTATTTCTAGTTTTTTTTTTAACGAAACTCCATACTGTTCTCCATAGTGACTGTATCAATTTACATTCCCACCAATAGTGGAAGAGGGCTCCTTTTGTCCACACCCTCCCCAGAATTTGTTGTCTGTAGATTTTCTGATGATGCCGATTCTAACAGTGTGAGGTGATACCTCATTGTAGTTTTGATTTGCATTTCTCTAATAATTAGTGCTGTTGAGCAGCTTTTCATGTGCGTCTTGGCCATCTCTGTGTCTTCTTTGAAGAAACGTATCTTTAGATCTTCTGCCCATTTTTGTATTGGGTTGTTTGTTTTTTTTAATATTAAGCTGCATGAGCTGTTTATATATATTGGAGATTAAACCTTTGTCCATTGATTCGTTTGCAACTTTTCGCCCCTTCTGAGGGATGCCTTTTTCCATTCCCGTTTTTTTAACCAAAAAGGAAAGAAAGAAAAAGAAGCAGAAAACTAATGTGCATAAAATATGCCTTTTGAAATGGTCGTTTTGAAATATGGACGTCCTTTGAAATTTTTGGTCGATATGTGACCCCAGCATTTGTTTTCAGGGCAGGTGTCATTTACGGGCCTGCAATGATTTTGAATATCAACTGACCATTAGCGCTGGGATTAAAGCTGCTGTTGTGTGAAACGGCCACAAGGTGGCAGCAGTTCTCCCTTACCAATTCTGGTTACTAGGGCAAGAGAGCCTCAATGGAAGTCGTGTTCTAGATTGGAATTTAGAATGGAATGTGCCAGGAGAAAGCCCCTCAAGTTTGTCTCCCTACTTCTTGTTCGTGTTTTTAATTTAATTTTTATTTTTTATTACAGCAAGTTTGATTGTTGGAGGTGTGGAAGATGTGGTTGGTTCTTTTACACATATACACATGTCTGTTTTTCCTGGGATCCTTTTCTCATGTACGTTATGACAGAATGTTGAGTAGTCTTTTGGTATTCCGTAGGTCTTTGGTGATTATATATGTCACCTGTGTTTGTATAAGTCTGTTAACGCCGATATCGTAATGAAACCAATCCTCACACCTTTCCATTGGTGAACCATAAGTTTGTTTAATGAATCTCTGATTGCCCTTCTCGGTGGAAATATCTGCCCTGGTATCCATTTTTAGGTAACACCTATAAGTGATATGATATGATATGTGTCTTTCACTTTCTGACTTACTGCAAGTCACGTGATTACCTCTAGACTCATCTACGGTGGTGCAAATGGCATTGTGTTCTTTTTTTCCTTGGCTTCTCTTCTGCCTTAGCGAGGTCCGTTTTCAACAATGTGATTGCCTGAGTGTTGTGGATTAGCTGACCTGGGCAGCCTTACCCTGCCGCCCAGCCCTCCCCAGGTGTGCCTGGTTGAGGTCAATATAAACAGCGCTCCAGGCAGCAATAGCCCCTGAAGCTGTTCCTGACTCCATATTCTCTGCCCCGTCAGCAGTCTCGGGGCGGTGCTGGTGGGAGGGAATGAGGGGCCACAGCTTTGTTGGTGGCCCGGTGTGAGTGGGGTTCTGCTGGCCTTTCTGCAGGAGTTGCCAGGCTGCCACCTGTAAAGAAGAGGATGTGTCACCCATACCTTCCGCTGGAATTTCTCTCCGGACAGAGGTGAGGAAGGAAAAAAGCAGTGGGGGCCGGGACAGGTGGGGTATCTCAGGCAGGACAATGGAAAGCTTCCGGAAGAGCGCCCGGGGGCAGGACCACCCTGGCTGGCCTGCAGGCACCAAGTTGGCCTGCGTGCTGTTGCTGGTGTGGCTCCATGGCCCTTCCTCTAGTCTTTCAAGCCCTTGTACATATTCAGGTGTTTTACCTGGGAAGGGTGGGAACAGTTCAGCAGCAGCTGGCCTGGGGCTCAGCTCACCTTTATTCAGAGATGCCTCTGCACGATCCCCCAGCTTTGCAATGAGGACGCTCCTTGCATGGGGTGTGGGTTGCTGGCTGTATGGGAGATGATTCCCCACCTCAGACCCATTTCAGAATTGTTTACCGCTGGAGCAAGTGCCCTGATAGGGTTTTCCTCTGTATAACTGGTGGGTTCAGGTTTTTTTTTTTCTTTTATGGTTCAAGTTAGATTTTATTCCTCTTTTATGTATTTATAGATATAAGCATGGAAATAATTCATTCCTGTAAATACATCTGTGTGAAGGGAAGAACTTTTTTCTGTATTATTTTTAAATATTATTTTTTTTAATTTTGAAATTTAATTTTATTTATTTTTTTATACAGCAGGTTATTATTAGTTATGTATTTTATGCATATACATGTATGCAGGTCAATCCCAATCTCCCAACTCATCCCACCACCACCACACCATGGCTTCCCACACTTGGTGTCCATACGTTTGTTCTCTACCTCTGTCTCTATTTCTTCCCTGCAAACCAGTTCATCTGTACCAGTTTTTAGGTTCCACATATATGCATTAATATACAATATTTGTTTTCCTCTTTCTGACTGACTTCATTCTGTATGACAGTCTCTAGATCCATCGATGTCTCTACAAATGACCCAGTTTCATTCCGTTTTATGGCTGAGTAATATTCCATTTTATACATGTACCACATCTTTATCCATTCATCTGTCTGTGGGCATTTAGGTTGCTTCCATTACCTGGCTATTGTAAATAGTGCTGCAATGAACATTGTGGTGAATGTGCCTTTTTGATTTATGGTGTTCTTTGGGTATATGCCCAGAAGTGGGATTGCTGGATCAGATGGTAATTCTATTTCTAGTTTTTTTTTTAACGAAACTCCATACTGTTCTCCATAGTGACTGTATCAATTTACATTCCCACCAATAGTGGAAGAGGGCTCCTTTTGTCCACACCCTCCCCAGAATTTGTTGTCTGTAGATTTTCTGATGATGCCGATTCTAACAGTGTGAGGTGATACCTCATTGTAGTTTTGATTTGCATTTCTCTAATAATTAGTGCTGTTGAGCAGCTTTTCATGTGCGTCTTGGCCATCTCTGTGTCTTCTTTGAAGAAACGTATCTTTAGATCTTCTGCCCATTTTTGTATTGGGTTGTTTGTTTTTTTTAATATTAAGCTGCATGAGCTGTTTATATATATTGGAGATTAAACCTTTGTCCATTGATTCGTTTGCAACTTTTCGCCCCTTCTGAGGGATGCCTTTTTCCATTCCCGTTTTTTTAACCAAAAAGGAAAGAAAGAAAAAGAAGCAGAAAACTAATGTGCATAAAATATGCCTTTTGAAATGGTCGTTTTGAAATATGGACGTCCTTTGAAATTTTTGGTCGATATGTGACCCCAGCATTTGTTTTCAGGGCAGGTGTCATTTACGGGCCTGCAATGATTTTGAATATCAACTGACCATTAGCGCTGGGATTAAAGCTGCTGTTGTGTGAAACGGCCACAAGGTGGCAGCAGTTCTCCCTTACCAATTCTGGTTACTAGGGCAAGAGAGCCTCAATGGAAGTCGTGTTCTAGATTGGAATTTAGAATGGAATGTGCCAGGAGAAAGCCCCTCAAGTTTGTCTCCCTACTTCTTGTTCGTGTTTTTAATTTAATTTTTATTTTTTATTACAGCAAGTTTGATTGTTGGAGGTGTGGAAGATGTGGTTGGTTCTTTTACACATATACACATGTCTGTTTTTCCTGGGATCCTTTTCTCATGTACGTTATGACAGAATGTTGAGTAGTCTTTTGGTATTCCGTAGGTCTTTGGTGATTATATATGTCACCTGTGTTTGTATAAGTCTGTTAACCCCGATATCGTAATGAAACCAATCCTCACACCTTTCCATTGGTGAACCATAAGTTTGTTTAATGAATCTCTGATTGCCCTTCTCGGTGGAAATATCTGCCCTGGTATCCATTTTTAGGTAACACCTATAAGTGATATGATATGATATGTGTCTTTCACTTTCTGACTTACTGCAAGTCACGTGATTACCTCTAGACTCATCTACGGTGGTGCAAATGGCATTGTGTTCTTTTTTTCCTTGGCTTCTCTTCTGCCTTAGCGAGGTCCGTTTTCAACAATGTGATTGCCTGAGTGTTGTGGATTAGCTGACCTGGGCAGCCTTACCCTGCCGCCCAGCCCTCCCCAGGTGTGCCTGGTTGAGGTCAATATAAACAGCGCTCCAGGCAGCAATAGCCCCTGAAGCTGTTCCTGACTCCATATTCTCTGCCCCGTCAGCAGTCTCGGGGCGGTGCTGGTGGGAGGGAATGAGGGGCCACAGCTTTGTTGGTGGCCCGGTGTGAGTGGGGTTCTGCTGGCCTTTCTGCAGGAGTTGCCAGGCTGCCACCTGTAAAGAAGAGGATGTGTCACCCATACCTTCCGCTGGAATTTCTCTCCGGACAGAGGTGAGGAAGGAAAAAAGCAGTGGGGGCCGGGACAGGTGGGGTATCTCAGGCAGGACAATGGAAAGCTTCCGGAAGAGCGCCCGGGGGCAGGACCACCCTGGCTGGCCTGCAGGCACCAAGTTGGCCTGCGTGCTGTTGCTGGTGTGGCTCCATGGCCCTTCCTCTAGTCTTTCAAGCCCTTGTACATATTCAGGTGTTTTACCTGGGAAGGGTGGGAACAGTTCAGCAGCAGCTGGCCTGGGGCTCAGCTCACCTTTATTCAGAGATGCCTCTGCACGATCCCCCAGCTTTGCAATGAGGACGCTCCTTGCGTGGGGTGTGGGTTGCTGGCTGTATGGGAGATGATTCCCCACCTCAGACCCATTTCAGAATTGTTTACCGCTGGAGCAAGTGCCCTGATAGGGTTTTCCTCTGTATAACTGGTGGGTTCAGGTTTTTTTTTTTCTTTTATGGTTCAAGTTAGATTTTATTCCTCTTTTATGTATTTATAGATATAAGCATGGAAATAATTCATTCCTGTAAATACATCTGTGTGAAGGGAAGAACTTTTTTCTGTATTATTTTTAAATATTATTTTTTTTAATTTTGAAATTTAATTTTATTTATTTTTTTATACAGCAGGTTATTATTAGTTATGTATTTTATGCATATACATGTATGCAGGTCAATCCCAATCTCCCAACTCATCCCACCACCACCACACCATGGCTTCCCACACTTGGTGTCCATACGTTTGTTCTCTACCTCTGTCTCTATTTCTTCCCTGCAAACCAGTTCATCTGTACCAGTTTTTAGGTTCCACATATATGCATTAATATACAATATTTGTTTTCCTCTTTCTGACTGACTTCATTCTGTATGACAGTCTCTAGATCCATCGATGTCTCTACAAATGACCCAGTTTCATTCCGTTTTATGGCTGAGTAATATTCCATTTTATACATGTACCACATCTTTATCCATTCATCTGTCTGTGGGCATTTAGGTTGCTTCCATTACCTGGCTATTGTAAATAGTGCTGCAATGAACATTGTGGTGAATGTGCCTTTTTGATTTATGGTGTTCTTTGGGTATATGCCCAGAAGTGGGATTGCTGGATCAGATGGTAATTCTATTTCTAGTTTTTTTTTTAACGAAACTCCATACTGTTCTCCATAGTGACTGTATCAATTTACATTCCCACCAATAGTGGAAGAGGGCTCCTTTTGTCCACACCCTCCCCAGAATTTGTTGTCTGTAGATTTTCTGATGATGCCGATTCTAACAGTGTGAGGTGATACCTCATTGTAGTTTTGATTTGCATTTCTCTAATAATTAGTGCTGTTGAGCAGCTTTTCATGTGCGTCTTGGCCATCTCTGTGTCTTCTTTGAAGAAACGTATCTTTAGATCTTCTGCCCATTTTTGTATTGGGTTGTTTGTTTTTTTTAATATTAAGCTGCATGAGCTGTTTATATATATTGGAGATTAAACCTTTGTCCATTGATTCGTTTGCAACTTTTCGCCCCTTCTGAGGGATGCCTTTTTCCATTCCCGTTTTTTTAACCAAAAAGGAAAGAAAGAAAAAGAAGCAGAAAACTAATGTGCATAAAATATGCCTTTTGAAATGGTCGTTTTGAAATATGGACGTCCTTTGAAATTTTTGGTCGATATGTGACCCCAGCATTTGTTTTCAGGGCAGGTGTCATTTACGGGCCTGCAATGATTTTGAATATCAACTGACCATTAGCGCTGGGATTAAAGCTGCTGTTGTGTGAAACGGCCACAAGGTGGCAGCAGTTCTCCCTTACCAATTCTGGTTACTAGGGCAAGAGAGCCTCAATGGAAGTCGTGTTCTAGATTGGAATTTAGAATGGAATGTGCCAGGAGAAAGCCCCTCAAGTTTGTCTCCCTACTTCTTGTTCGTGTTTTTAATTTAATTTTTATTTTTTATTACAGCAAGTTTGATTGTTGGAGGTGTGGAAGATGTGGTTGGTTCTTTTACACATATACACATGTCTGTTTTTCCTGGGATCCTTTTCTCATGTACGTTATGACAGAATGTTGAGTAGTCTTTTGGTATTCCGTAGGTCTTTGGTGATTATATATGTCACCTGTGTTTGTATAAGTCTGTTAACCCCGATATCGTAATGAAACCAATCCTCACACCTTTCCATTGGTGAACCATAAGTTTGTTTAATGAATCTCTGATTGCCCTTCTCGGTGGAAATATCTGCCCTGGTATCCATTTTTAGGTAACACCTATAAGTGATATGATATGATATGTGTCTTTCACTTTCTGACTTACTGCAAGTCACGTGATTACCTCTAGACTCATCTACGGTGGTGCAAATGGCATTGTGTTCTTTTTTTCCTTGGCTTCTCTTCTGCCTTAGCGAGGTCCGTTTTCAACAATGTGATTGCCTGAGTGTTGTGGATTAGCTGACCTGGGCAGCCTTACCCTGCCGCCCAGCCCTCCCCAGGTGTGCCTGGTTGAGGTCAATATAAACAGCGCTCCAGGCAGCAATAGCCCCTGAAGCTGTTCCTGACTCCATATTCTCTGCCCCGTCAGCAGTCTCGGGGCGGTGCTGGTGGGAGGGAATGAGGGGCCACAGCTTTGTTGGTGGCCCGGTGTGAGTGGGGTTCTGCTGGCCTTTCTGCAGGAGTTGCCAGGCTGCCACCTGTAAAGAAGAGGATGTGTCACCCATACCTTCCGCTGGAATTTCTCTCCGGACAGAGGTGAGGAAGGAAAAAAGCAGTGGGGGCCGGGACAGGTGGGGTATCTCAGGCAGGACAATGGAAAGCTTCCGGAAGAGCGCCCGGGGGCAGGACCACCCTGGCTGGCCTGCAGGCACCAAGTTGGCCTGCGTGCTGTTGCTGGTGTGGCTCCATGGCCCTTCCTCTAGTCTTTCAAGCCCTTGTACATATTCAGGTGTTTTACCTGGGAAGGGTGGGAACAGTTCAGCAGCAGCTGGCCTGGGGCTCAGCTCACCTTTATTCAGAGATGCCTCTGCACGATCCCCCAGCTTTGCAATGAGGACGCTCCTTGCGTGGGGTGTGGGTTGCTGGCTGTATGGGAGATGATTCCCCACCTCAGACCCATTTCAGAATTGTTTACCGCTGGAGCAAGTGCCCTGATAGGGTTTTCCTCTGTATAACTGGTGGGTTCAGGTTTTTTTTTTTCTTTTATGGTTCAAGTTAGATTTTATTCCTCTTTTATGTATTTATAGATATAAGCATGGAAATAATTCATTCCTGTAAATACATCTGTGTGAAGGGAAGAACTTTTTTCTGTATTATTTTTAAATATTATTTTTTTTAATTTTGAAATTTAATTTTATTTATTTTTTTATACAGCAGGTTATTATTAGTTATGTATTTTATGCATATACATGTATGCAGGTCAATCCCAATCTCCCAACTCATCCCACCACCACCACACCATGGCTTCCCACACTTGGTGTCCATACGTTTGTTCTCTACCTCTGTCTCTATTTCTTCCCTGCAAACCAGTTCATCTGTACCAGTTTTTAGGTTCCACATATATGCATTAATATACAATATTTGTTTTCCTCTTTCTGACTGACTTCATTCTGTATGACAGTCTCTAGATCCATCGATGTCTCTACAAATGACCCAGTTTCATTCCGTTTTATGGCTGAGTAATATTCCATTTTATACATGTACCACATCTTTATCCATTCATCTGTCTGTGGGCATTTAGGTTGCTTCCATTACCTGGCTATTGTAAATAGTGCTGCAATGAACATTGTGGTGAATGTGCCTTTTTGATTTATGGTGTTCTTTGGGTATATGCCCAGAAGTGGGATTGCTGGATCAGATGGTAATTCTATTTCTAGTTTTTTTTTTAACGAAACTCCATACTGTTCTCCATAGTGACTGTATCAATTTACATTCCCACCAATAGTGGAAGAGGGCTCCTTTTGTCCACACCCTCCCCAGAATTTGTTGTCTGTAGATTTTCTGATGATGCCGATTCTAACAGTGTGAGGTGATACCTCATTGTAGTTTTGATTTGCATTTCTCTAATAATTAGTGCTGTTGAGCAGCTTTTCATGTGCGTCTTGGCCATCTCTGTGTCTTCTTTGAAGAAACGTATCTTTAGATCTTCTGCCCATTTTTGTATTGGGTTGTTTGTTTTTTTTAATATTAAGCTGCATGAGCTGTTTATATATATTGGAGATTAAACCTTTGTCCATTGATTCGTTTGCAACTTTTCGCCCCTTCTGAGGGATGCCTTTTTCCATTCCCGTTTTTTTAACCAAAAAGGAAAGAAAGAAAAAGAAGCAGAAAACTAATGTGCATAAAATATGCCTTTTGAAATGGTCGTTTTGAAATATGGACGTCCTTTGAAATTTTTGGTCGATATGTGACCCCAGCATTTGTTTTCAGGGCAGGTGTCATTTACGGGCCTGCAATGATTTTGAATATCAACTGACCATTAGCGCTGGGATTAAAGCTGCTGTTGTGTGAAACGGCCACAAGGTGGCAGCAGTTCTCCCTTACCAATTCTGGTTACTAGGGCAAGAGAGCCTCAATGGAAGTCGTGTTCTAGATTGGAATTTAGAATGGAATGTGCCAGGAGAAAGCCCCTCAAGTTTGTCTCCCTACTTCTTGTTCGTGTTTTTAATTTAATTTTTATTTTTTATTACAGCAAGTTTGGTTGTTGGAGGTGTGGAAGATGTGGTTGGTTCTTTTACACATATACACATGTCTGTTTTTCCTGGGATCCTTTTCTCATGTACGTTATGACAGAATGTTGAGTAGTCTTTTGGTATTCCGTAGGTCTTTGGTGATTATATATGTCACCTGTGTTTGTATAAGTCTGTTAACCCCGATATCGTAATGAAACCAATCCTCACACCTTTCCATTGGTGAACCATAAGTTTGTTTAATGAATCTCTGATTGCCCTTCTCGGTGGAAATATCTGCCCTGGTATCCATTTTTAGGTAACACCTATAAGTGATATGATATGATATGTGTCTTTCACTTTCTGACTTACTGCAAGTCACGTGATTACCTCTAGACTCATCTACGGTGGTGCAAATGGCATTGTGTTCTTTTTTTCCTTGGCTTCTCTTCTGCCTTAGCGAGGTCCGTTTTCAACAATGTGATTGCCTGAGTGTTGTGGATTAGCTGACCTGGGCAGCCTTACCCTGCCGCCCAGCCCTCCCCAGGTGTGCCTGGTTGAGGTCAATATAAACAGCGCTCCAGGCAGCAATAGCCCCTGAAGCTGTTCCTGACTCCATATTCTCTGCCCCGTCAGCAGTCTCGGGGCGGTGCTGGTGGGAGGGAATGAGGGGCCACAGCTTTGTTGGTGGCCCGGTGTGAGTGGGGTTCTGCTGGCCTTTCTGCAGGAGTTGCCAGGCTGCCACCTGTAAAGAAGAGGATGTGTCACCCATACCTTCCGCTGGAATTTCTCTCCGGACAGAGGTGAGGAAGGAAAAAAGCAGTGGGGGCCGGGACAGGTGGGGTATCTCAGGCAGGACAATGGAAAGCTTCCGGAAGAGCGCCCGGGGGCAGGACCACCCTGGCTGGCCTGCAGGCACCAAGTTGGCCTGCGTGCTGTTGCTGGTGTGGCTCCATGGCCCTTCCTCTAGTCTTTCAAGCCCTTGTACATATTCAGGTGTTTTACCTGGGAAGGGTGGGAACAGTTCAGCAGCAGCTGGCCTGGGGCTCAGCTCACCTTTATTCAGAGATGCCTCTGCACGATCCCCCAGCTTTGCAATGAGGACGCTCCTTGCGTGGGGTGTGGGTTGCTGGCTGTATGGGAGATGATTCCCCACCTCAGACCCATTTCAGAATTGTTTACCGCTGGAGCAAGTGCCCTGATAGGGTTTTCCTCTGTATAACTGGTGGGTTCAGGTTTTTTTTTTTCTTTTATGGTTCAAGTTAGATTTTATTCCTCTTTTATGTATTTATAGATATAAGCATGGAAATAATTCATTCCTGTAAATACATCTGTGTGAAGGGAAGAACTTTTTTCTGTATTATTTTTAAATATATTTTTTTTTAATTTTGAAATTTAATTTTATTTATTTTTTTATACAGCAGGTTATTATTAGTTATGTATTTTATGCATATACATGTATGCAGGTCAATCCCAATCTCCCAACTCATCCCACCACCACCACACCATGGCTTCCCACACTTGGTGTCCATACGTTTGTTCTCTACCTCTGTCTCTATTTCTTCCCTGCAAACCAGTTCATCTGTACCAGTTTTTAGGTTCCACATATATGCATTAATATACAATATTTGTTTTCCTCTTTCTGACTGACTTCATTCTGTATGACAGTCTCTAGATCCATCGATGTCTCTACAAATGACCCAGTTTCATTCCGTTTTATGGCTGAGTAATATTCCATTTTATACATGTACCACATCTTTATCCATTCATCTGTCTGTGGGCATTTAGGTTGCTTCCATTACCTGGCTATTGTAAATAGTGCTGCAATGAACATTGTGGTGAATGTGCCTTTTTGATTTATGGTGTTCTTTGGGTATATGCCCAGAAGTGGGATTGCTGGATCAGATGGTAATTCTATTTCTAGTTTTTTTTTTAACGAAACTCCATACTGTTCTCCATAGTGACTGTATCAATTTACATTCCCACCAATAGTGGAAGAGGGCTCCTTTTGTCCACACCCTCCCCAGAATTTGTTGTCTGTAGATTTTCTGATGATGCCGATTCTAACAGTGTGAGGTGATACCTCATTGTAGTTTTGATTTGCATTTCTCTAATAATTAGTGCTGTTGAGCAGCTTTTCATGTGCGTCTTGGCCATCTCTGTGTCTTCTTTGAAGAAACGTATCTTTAGATCTTCTGCCCATTTTTGTATTGGGTTGTTTGTTTTTTTTAATATTAAGCTGCATGAGCTGTTTATATATATTGGAGATTAAACCTTTGTCCATTGATTCGTTTGCAACTTTTCGCCCCTTCTGAGGGATGCCTTTTTCCATTCCCGTTTTTTTAACCAAAAAGGAAAGAAAGAAAAAGAAGCAGAAAACTAATGTGCATAAAATATGCCTTTTGAAATGGTCGTTTTGAAATATGGACGTCCTTTGAAATTTTTGGTCGATATGTGACCCCAGCATTTGTTTTCAGGGCAGGTGTCATTTACGGGCCTGCAATGATTTTGAATATCAACTGACCATTAGCGCTGGGATTAAAGCTGCTGTTGTGTGAAACGGCCACAAGGTGGCAGCAGTTCTCCCTTACCAATTCTGGTTACTAGGGCAAGAGAGCCTCAATGGAAGTCGTGTTCTAGATTGGAATTTAGAATGGAATGTGCCAGGAGAAAGCCCCTCAAGTTTGTCTCCCTACTTCTTGTTCGTGTTTTTAATTTAATTTTTATTTTTTATTACAGCAAGTTTGATTGTTGGAGGTGTGGAAGATGTGGTTGGTTCTTTTACACATATACACATGTCTGTTTTTCCTGGGATCCTTTTCTCATGTACGTTATGACAGAATGTTGAGTAGTCTTTTGGTATTCCGTAGGTCTTTGGTGATTATATATGTCACCTGTGTTTGTATAAGTCTGTTAACCCCGATATCGTAATGAAACCAATCCTCACACCTTTCCATTGGTGAACCATAAGTTTGTTTAATGAATCTCTGATTGCCCTTCTCGGTGGAAATATCTGCCCTGGTATCCATTTTTAGGTAACACCTATAAGTGATATGATATGATATGTGTCTTTCACTTTCTGACTTACTGCAAGTCACGTGATTACCTCTAGACTCATCTACGGTGGTGCAAATGGCATTGTGTTCTTTTTTTCCTTGGCTTCTCTTCTGCCTTAGCGAGGTCCGTTTTCAACAATGTGATTGCCTGAGTGTTGTGGATTAGCTGACCTGGGCAGCCTTACCCTGCCGCCCAGCCCTCCCCAGGTGTGCCTGGTTGAGGTCAATATAAACAGCGCTCCGGGCAGCAATAGCCCCTGAAGCTGTTCCTGACTCCATATTCTCTGCCCCGTCAGCAGTCTCGGGGCGGTGCTGGTGGGAGGGAATGAGGGGCCACAGCTTTGTTGGTGGCCCGGTGTGAGTGGGGTTCTGCTGGCCTTTCTGCAGGAGTTGCCAGGCTGCCACCTGTAAAGAAGAGGATGTGTCACCCATACCTTCCGCTGGAATTTCTCTCCGGACAGAGGTGAGGAAGGAAAAAAGCAGTGGGGGCCGGGACAGGTGGGGTATCTCAGGCAGGACAATGGAAAGCTTCCCGATGAGCGCCCGGGGGCAGGACCACCCTGGCTGGCCTGCAGGCACCAAGTTGGCCTGCGTGCTGTTGCTGGTGTGGCTCCATGGCCCTTCCTCTAGTCTTTCAAGCCCTTGTACATATTCAGGTGTTTTACCTGGGAAGGGTGGGAACAGTTCAGCAGCAGCTGGCCTGGGGCTCAGCTCACCTTTATTCAGAGATGCCTCTGCACGATCCCCCAGCTTTGCAATGAGGACGCTCCTTGCGTGGGGTGTGGGTTGCTGGCTGTATGGGAGATGATTCCCCACCTCAGACCCATTTCAGAATTGTTTACTGCTGGAGCAAGTGCCCTGATAGGGTTTTCCTCTGTATAACTGGTGGGTTCAGGTTTTTTTTTTTCTTTTATGGTTCAAGTTAGATTTTATTCCTCTTTTATGTATTTATAGATATAAGCATGGAAATAATTCATTCCTGTAAATACATCTGTGTGAAGGGAAGAACTTTTTTCTGTATTATTTTTAAATATTATTTTTTTTAATTTTGAAATTTAATTTTATTTATTTTTTTATACAGCAGGTTATTATTAGTTATGTATTTTATGCATATACATGTATGCAGGTCAATCCCAATCTCCCAACTCATCCCACCACCACCACACCATGGCTTCCCACACTTGGTGTCCATACGTTTGTTCTCTACCTCTGTCTCTATTTCTTCCCTGCAAACCAGTTCATCTGTACCAGTTTTTAGGTTCCACATATATGCATTAATATACAATATTTGTTTTCCTCTTTCTGACTGACTTCATTCTGTATGACAGTCTCTAGATCCATCGATGTCTCTACAAATGACCCAGTTTCATTCCGTTTTATGGCTGAGTAATATTCCATTTTATACATGTACCACATCTTTATCCATTCATCTGTCTGTGGGCATTTAGGTTGCTTCCATTACCTGGCTATTGTAAATAGTGCTGCAATGAACATTGTGGTGAATGTGCCTTTTTGATTTATGGTGTTCTTTGGGTATATGCCCAGAAGTGGGATTGCTGGATCAGATGGTAATTCTATTTCTAGTTTTTTTTTTTTAACGAAACTCCATACTGTTCTCCATAGTGACTGTATCAATTTACATTCCCACCAATAGTGGAAGAGGGCTCCTTTTGTCCACACCCTCCCCAGAATTTGTTGTCTGTAGATTTTCTGATGATGCCGATTCTAACAGTGTGAGGTGATACCTCATTGTAGTTTTGATTTGCATTTCTCTAATAATTAGTGCTGTTGAGCAGCTTTTCATGTGCGTCTTGGCCATCTCTGTGTCTTCTTTGAAGAAACGTATCTTTAGATCTTCTGCCCATTTTTGTATTGGGTTGTTTGTTTTTTTTAATATTAAGCTGCATGAGCTGTTTATATATATTGGAGATTAAACCTTTGTCCATTGATTCGTTTGCAACTTTTCGCCCCTTCTGAGGGATGCCTTTTTCCATTCCCGTTTTTTTAACCAAAAAGGAAAGAAAGAAAAAGAAGCAGAAAACTAATGTGCATAAAATATGCCTTTTGAAATGGTCGTTTTGAAATATGGACGTCCTTTGAAATTTTTGGTCGATATGTGACCCCAGCATTTGTTTTCAGGGCAGGTGTCATTTACGGGCCTGCAATGATTTTGAATATCAACTGACCATTAGCGCTGGGATTAAAGCTGCTGTTGTGTGAAACGGCCACAAGGTGGCAGCAGTTCTCCCTTACCAATTCTGGTTACTAGGGCAAGAGAGCCTCAATGGAAGTCGTGTTCTAGATTGGAATTTAGAATGGAATGTGCCAGGAGAAAGCCCCTCAAGTTTGTCTCCCTACTTCTTGTTCGTGTTTTTAATTTAATTTTTATTTTTTATTACAGCAAGTTTGATTGTTGGAGGTGTGGAAGATGTGGTTGGTTCTTTTACACATATACACATGTCTGTTTTTCCTGGGATCCTTTTCTCATGTACGTTATGACAGAATGTTGAGTAGTCTTTTGGTATTCCGTAGGTCTTTGGTGATTATATATGTCACCTGTGTTTGTATAAGTCTGTTAACCCCGATATCGTAATGAAACCAATCCTCACACCTTTCCATTGGTGAACCATAAGTTTGTTTAATGAATCTCTGATTGCCCTTCTCGGTGGAAATATCTGCCCTGGTATCCATTTTTAGGTAACACCTATAAGTGATATGATATGATATGTGTCTTTCACTTTCTGACTTACTGCAAGTCACGTGATTACCTCTAGACTCATCTACGGTGGTGCAAATGGCATTGTGTTCTTTTTTTCCTTGGCTTCTCTTCTGCCTTAGCGAGGTCCGTTTTCAACAATGTGATTGCCTGAGTGTTGTGGATTAGCTGACCTGGGCAGCCTTACCCTGCCGCCCAGCCCTCCCCAGGTGTGCCTGGTTGAGGTCAATATAAACAGCGCTCCGGGCAGCAATAGCCCCTGAAGCTGTTCCTGACTCCATATTCTCTGCCCCGTCAGCAGTCTCGGGGCGGTGCTGGTGGGAGGGAATGAGGGGCCACAGCTTTGTTGGTGGCCCGGTGTGAGTGGGGTTCTGCTGGCCTTTCTGCAGGAGTTGCCAGGCTGCCACCTGTAAAGAAGAGGATGTGTCACCCATACCTTCCGCTGGAATTTCTCTCCGGACAGAGGTGAGGAAGGAAAAAAGCAGTGGGGGCCGGGACAGGTGGGGTATCTCAGGCAGGACAATGGAAAGCTTCCGGAAGAGCGCCCGGGGGCAGGACCACCCTGGCTGGCCTGCAGGCACCAAGTTGGCCTGCGTGCTGTTGCTGGTGTGGCTCCATGGCCCTTCCTCTAGTCTTTCAAGCCCTTGTACATATTCAGGTGTTTTACCTGGGAAGGGTGGGAACAGTTCAGCAGCAGCTGGCCTGGGGCTCAGCTCACCTTTATTCAGAGATGCCTCTGCACGATCCCCCAGCTTTGCAATGAGGACGCTCCTTGCGTGGGGTGTGGGTTGCTGGCTGTATGGGAGATGATTCCCCACCTCAGACCCATTTCAGAATTGTTTACCGCTGGAGCAAGTGCCCTGATAGGGTTTTCCTCTGTATAACTGGTGGGTTCAGGTTTTTTTTTTTCTTTTATGGTTCAAGTTAGATTTTATTCCTCTTTTATGTATTTATAGATATAAGCATGGAAATAATTCATTCCTGTAAATACATCTGTGTGAAGGGAAGAACTTTTTTCTGTATTATTTTTAAATATTATTTTTTTTAATTTTGAAATTTAATTTTATTTATTTTTTTATACAGCAGGTTATTATTAGTTATGTATTTTATGCATATACATGTATGCAGGTCAATCCCAATCTTCCAACTCATCCCACCACCACCACACCATGGCTTCCCACACTTGGTGTCCATACGTTTGTTCTCTACCTCTGTCTCTATTTCTTCCCTGCAAACCAGTTCATCTGTACCAGTTTTTAGGTTCCACATATATGCATTAATATACAATATTTGTTTTCCTCTTTCTGACTGACTTCATTCTGTATGACAGTCTCTAGATCCATCGATGTCTCTACAAATGACCCAGTTTCATTCCGTTTTATGGCTGAGTAATATTCCATTTTATACATGTACCACATCTTTATCCATTCATCTGTCTGTGGGCATTTAGGTTGCTTCCATTACCTGGCTATTGTAAATAGTGCTGCAATGAACATTGTGGTGAATGTGCCTTTTTGATTTATGGTGTTCTTTGGGTATATGCCCAGAAGTGGGATTGCTGGATCAGATGGTAATTCTATTTCTAGTTTTTTTTTTAACGAAACTCCATACTGTTCTCCATAGTGACTGTATCAATTTACATTCCCACCAATAGTGGAAGAGGGCTCCTTTTGTCCACACCCTCCCCAGAATTTGTTGTCTGTAGATTTTCTGATGATGCCGATTCTAACAGTGTGAGGTGATACCTCATTGTAGTTTTGATTTGCATTTCTCTAATAATTAGTGCTGTTGAGCAGCTTTTCATGTGCGTCTTGGCCATCTCTGTGTCTTCTTTGAAGAAACGTATCTTTAGATCTTCTGCCCATTTTTGTATTGGGTTGTTTGTTTTTTTTAATATTAAGCTGCATGAGCTGTTTATATATATTGGAGATTAAACCTTTGTCCATTGATTCGTTTGCAACTTTTCGCCCCTTCTGAGGGATGCCTTTTTCCATTCCCGTTTTTTTAACCAAAAAGGAAAGAAAGAAAAAGAAGCAGAAAACTAATGTGCATAAAATATGCCTTTTGAAATGGTCGTTTTGAAATATGGACGTCCTTTGAATTTTTTGGTCGATATGTGACCCCAGCATTTGTTTTCAGGGCAGGTGTCATTTACGGGCCTGCAATGATTTTGAATATCAACTGACCATTAGCGCTGGGATTAAAGCTGCTGTTGTGTGAAACGGCCACAAGGTGGCAGCAGTTCTCCCTTACCAATTCTGGTTACTAGGGCAAGAGAGCCTCAATGGAAGTCGTGTTCTAGATTGGAATTTAGAATGGAATGTGCCAGGAGAAAGCCCCTCAAGTTTGTCTCCCTACTTCTTGTTCGTGTTTTTAATTTAATTTTTATTTTTTATTACAGCAAGTTTGATTGTTGGAGGTGTGGAAGATGTGGTTGGTTCTTTTACACATATACACATGTCTGTTTTTCCTGGGATCCTTTTCTCATGTACGTTATGACAGAATGTTGAGTAGTCTTTTGGTATTCCGTAGGTCTTTGGTGATTATATATGTCACCTGTGTTTGTATAAGTCTGTTAACCCCGATATCGTAATGAAACCAATCCTCACACCTTTCCATTGGTGAACCATAAGTTTGTTTAATGAATCTCTGATTGCCCTTCTCGGTGGAAATATCTGCCCTGGTATCCATTTTTAGGTAACACCTATAAGTGATATGATATGATATGTGTCTTTCACTTTCTGACTTACTGCAAGTCACGTGATTACCTCTAGACTCATCTACGGTGGTGCAAATGGCATTGTGTTCTTTTTTTCCTTGGCTTCTCTTCTGCCTTAGCGAGGTCCGTTTTCAACAATGTGATTGCCTGAGTGTTGTGGATTAGCTGACCTGGGCAGCCTTACCCTGCCGCCCAGCCCTCCCCAGGTGTGCCTGGTTGAGGTCAATATAAACAGCGCTCCAGGCAGCAATAGCCCCTGAAGCTGTTCCTGACTCCATATTCTCTGCCCCGTCAGCAGTCTCGGGGCGGTGCTGGTGGGAGGGAATGAGGGGCCACAGCTTTGTTGGTGGCCCGGTGTGAGTGGGGTTCTGCTGGCCTTTCTGCAGGAGTTGCCAGGCTGCCACCTGTAAAGAAGAGGATGTGTCACCCATACCTTCCGCTGGAATTTCTCTCCGGACAGAGGTGAGGAAGGAAAAAAGCAGTGGGGGCCGGGACAGGTGGGGTATCTCAGGCAGGACAATGGAAAGCTTCCGGAAGAGCGCCCGGGGGCAGGACCACCCTGGCTGGCCTGCAGGCACCAAGTTGGCCTGCGTGCTGTTGCTGGTGTGGCTCCATGGCCCTTCCTCTAGTCTTTCAAGCCCTTGTACATATTCAGGTGTTTTACCTGGGAAGGGTGGGAACAGTTCAGCAGCAGCTGGCCTGGGGCTCAGCTCACCTTTATTCAGAGATGCCTCTGCACGATCCCCCAGCTTTGCAATGAGGACGCTCCTTGCGTGGGGTGTGGGTTGCTGGCTGTATGGGAGATGATTCCCCACCTCAGACCCATTTCAGAATTGTTTACCGCTGGAGCAAGTGCCCTGATAGGGTTTTCCTCTGTATAACTGGTGGGTTCAGGTTTTTTTTTTTTCTTTTATGGTTCAAGTTAGATTTTATTCCTCTTTTATGTATTTATAGATATAAGCATGGAAATAATTCATTCCTGTAAATACATCTGTGTGAAGGGAAGAACTTTTTTCTGTATTATTTTTAAATATTATTTTTTTTAATTTTGAAATTTAATTTTATTTATTTTTTTATACAGCAGGTTATTATTAGTTATGTATTTTATGCATATACATGTATGCAGGTCAATCCCAATCTCCCAACTCATCCCACCACCACCACACCATGGCTTCCCACACTTGGTGTCCATACGTTTGTTCTCTACCTCTGTCTCTATTTCTTCCCTGCAAACCAGTTCATCTGTACCAGTTTTTAGGTTCCACATATATGCATTAATATACAATATTTGTTTTCCTCTTTCTGACTGACTTCATTCTGTATGACAGTCTCTAGATCCATCGATGTCTCTACAAATGACCCAGTTTCATTCCGTTTTATGGCTGAGTAATATTCCATTTTATACATGTACCACATCTTTATCCATTCATCTGTCTGTGGGCATTTAGGTTGCTTCCATTACCTGGCTATTGTAAATAGTGCTGCAATGAACATTGTGGTGAATGTGCCTTTTTGATTTATGGTGTTCTTTGGGTATATGCCCAGAAGTGGGATTGCTGGATCAGATGGTAATTCTATTTCTAGTTTTTTTTTTTAACGAAACTCCATACTGTTCTCCATAGTGACTGTATCAATTTACATTCCCACCAATAGTGGAAGAGGGCTCCTTTTGTCCACACCCTCCCCAGAATTTGTTGTCTGTAGATTTTCTGATGATGCCGATTCTAACAGTGTGAGGTGATACCTCATTGTAGTTTTGATTTGCATTTCTCTAATAATTAGTGCTGTTGAGCAGCTTTTCATGTGCGTCTTGGCCATCTCTGTGTCTTCTTTGAAGAAACGTATCTTTAGATCTTCTGCCCATTTTTGTATTGGGTTGTTTGTTTTTTTTAATATTAAGCTGCATGAGCTGTTTATATATATTGGAGATTAAACCTTTGTCCATTGATTCGTTTGCAACTTTTCGCCCCTTCTGAGGGATGCCTTTTTCCATTCCCGTTTTTTTTAACCAAAAAGGAAAGAAAGAAAAAGAAGCAGAAAACTAATGTGCATAAAATATGCCTTTTGAAATGGTCGTTTTGAAATATGGACGTCCTTTGAAATTTTTGGTCGATATGTGACCCCAGCATTTGTTTTCAGGGCAGGTGTCATTTACGGGCCTGCAATGATTTTGAATATCAACTGACCATTAGCGCTGGGATTAAAGCTGCTGTTGTGTGAAACGGCCACAAGGTGGCAGCAGTTCTCCCTTACCAATTCTGGTTACTAGGGCAAGAGAGCCTCAATGGAAGTCGTGTTCTAGATTGGAATTTAGAATGGAATGTGCCAGGAGAAAGCCCCTCAAGTTTGTCTCCCTACTTCTTGTTCGTGTTTTTAATTTAATTTTTATTTTTTATTACAGCAAGTTTGATTGTTGGAGGTGTGGAAGATGTGGTTGGTTCTTTTACACATATACACATGTCTGTTTTTCCTGGGATCCTTTTCTCATGTACGTTATGACAGAATGTTGAGTAGTCTTTTGGTATTCCGTAGGTCTTTGGTGATTATATATGTCACCTGTGTTTGTATAAGTCTGTTAACCCCGATATTGTAATGAAACCAATCCTCACACCTTTCCATTGGTGAACCATAAGTTTGTTTAATGAATCTCTGATTGCCCTTCTCGGTGGAAATATCTGCCCTGGTATCCATTTTTAGGTAACACCTATAAGTGATATGATATGATATGTGTCTTTCACTTTCTGACTTACTGCAAGTCACGTGATTACCTCTAGACTCATCTACGGTGGTGCAAATGGCATTGTGTTCTTTTTTTCCTTGGCTTCTCTTCTGCCTTAGCGAGGTCCGTTTTCAACAATGTGATTGCCTGAGTGTTGTGGATTAGCTGACCTGGGCAGCCTTACCCTGCCGCCCAGCCCTCCCCAGGTGTGCCTGGTTGAGGTCAATATAAACAGCGCTCCAGGCAGCAATAGCCCCTGAAGCTGTTCCTGACTCCATATTCTCTGCCCCGTCAGCAGTCTCGGGGCGGTGCTGGTGGGAGGGAATGAGGGGCCACAGCTTTGTTGGTGGCCCGGTGTGAGTGGGGTTCTGCTGGCCTTTCTGCAGGAGTTGCCAGGCTGCCACCTGTAAAGAAGAGGATGTGTCACCCATACCTTCCGCTGGAATTTCTCTCCGGACAGAGGTGAGGAAGGAAAAAAGCAGTGGGGGCCGGGACAGGTGGGGTATCTCAGGCAGGACAATGGAAAGCTTCCGGAAGAGCGCCCGGGGGCAGGACCACCCTGGCTGGCCTGCAGGCACCAAGTTGGCCTGCGTGCTGTTGCTGGTGTGGCTCCATGGCCCTTCCTCTAGTCTTTCAAGCCCTTGTACATATTCAGGTGTTTTACCTGGGAAGGGTGGGAACAGTTCAGCAGCAGCTGGCCTGGGGCTCAGCTCACCTTTATTCAGAGATGCCTCTGCACGATCCCCCAGCTTTGCAATGAGGACGCTCCTTGCGTGGGGTGTGGGTTGCTGGCTGTATGGGAGATGATTCCCCACCTCAGACCCATTTCAGAATTGTTTACCGCTGGAGCAAGTGCCCTGATAGGGTTTTCCTCTGTATAACTGGTGGGTTCAGGTTTTTTTTTTTCTTTTATGGTTCAAGTTAGATTTTATTCCTCTTTTATGTATTTATAGATATAAGCATGGAAATAATTCATTCCTGTAAATACATCTGTGTGAAGGGAAGAACTTTTTTCTGTATTATTTTTAAATATTATTTTTTTTAATTTTGAAATTTAATTTTATTTATTTTTTTATACAGCAGGTTATTATTAGTTATGTATTTTATGCATATACATGTATGCAGGTCAATCCCAATCTCCCAACTCATCCCACCACCACCACACCATGGCTTCCCACACTTGGTGTCCATACGTTTGTTCTCTACCTCTGTCTCTATTTCTTCCCTGCAAACCAGTTCATCTGTACCAGTTTTTAGGTTCCACATATATGCATTAATATACAATATTTGTTTTCCTCTTTCTGACTGACTTCATTCTGTATGACAGTCTCTAGATCCATCGATGTCTCTACAAATGACCCAGTTTCATTCCGTTTTATGGCTGAGTAATATTCCATTTTATACATGTACCACATCTTTATCCATTCATCTGTCTGTGGGCATTTAGGTTGCTTCCATTACCTGGCTATTGTAAATAGTGCTGCAATGAACATTGTGGTGAATGTGCCTTTTTGATTTATGGTGTTCTTTGGGTATATGCCCAGAAGTGGGATTGCTGGATCAGATGGTAATTCTATTTCTAGTTTTTTTTTTAACGAAACTCCATACTGTTCTCCATAGTGACTGTATCAATTTACATTCCCACCAATAGTGGAAGAGGGCTCCTTTTGTCCACACCCTCCCCAGAATTTGTTGTCTGTAGATTTTCTGATGATGCCGATTCTAACAGTGTGAGGTGATACCTCATTGTAGTTTTGATTTGCATTTCTCTAATAATTAGTGCTGTTGAGCAGCTTTTCATGTGCGTCTTGGCCATCTCTGTGTCTTCTTTGAAGAAACGTATCTTTAGATCTTCTGCCCATTTTTGTATTGGGTTGTTTGTTTTTTTTAATATTAAGCTGCATGAGCTGTTTATATATATTGGAGATTAAACCTTTGTCCATTGATTCGTTTGCAACTTTTCGCCCCTTCTGAGGGATGCCTTTTTCCATTCCCGTTTTTTTTAACCAAAAAGGAAAGAAAGAAAAAGAAGCAGAAAACTAATGTGCATAAAATATGCCTTTTGAAATGGTCGTTTTGAAATATGGACGTCCTTTGAAATTTTTGGTCGATATGTGACCCCAGCATTTGTTTTCAGGGCAGGTGTCATTTACGGGCCTGCAATGATTTTGAATATCAACTGACCATTAGCGCTGGGATTAAAGCTGCTGTTGTGTGAAACGGCCACAAGGTGGCAGCAGTTCTCCCTTACCAATTCTGGTTACTAGGGCAAGAGAGCCTCAATGGAAGTCGTGTTCTAGATTGGAATTTAGAATGGAATGTGCCAGGAGAAAGCCCCTCAAGTTTGTCTCCCTACTTCTTGTTCGTGTTTTTAATTTAATTTTTATTTTTTATTACAGCAAGTTTGATTGTTGGAGGTGTGGAAGATGTGGTTGGTTCTTTTACACATATACACATGTCTGTTTTTCCTGGGATCCTTTTCTCATGTACGTTATGACAGAATGTTGAGTAGTCTTTTGGTATTCCGTAGGTCTTTGGTGATTATATATGTCACCTGTGTTTGTATAAGTCTGTTAACCCCGATATTGTAATGAAACCAATCCTCACACCTTTCCATTGGTGAACCATAAGTTTGTTTAATGAATCTCTGATTGCCCTTCTCGGTGGAAATATCTGCCCTGGTATCCATTTTTAGGTAACACCTATAAGTGATATGATATGATATGTGTCTTTCACTTTCTGACTTACTGCAAGTCACGTGATTACCTCTAGACTCATCTACGGTGGTGCAAATGGCATTGTGTTCTTTTTTTCCTTGGCTTCTCTTCTGCCTTAGCGAGGTCCGTTTTCAACAATGTGATTGCCTGAGTGTTGTGGATTAGCTGACCTGGGCAGCCTTACCCTGCCGCCCAGCCCTCCCCAGGTGTGCCTGGTTGAGGTCAATATAAACAGCGCTCCAGGCAGCAATAGCCCCTGAAGCTGTTCCTGACTCCATATTCTCTGCCCCGTCAGCAGTCTCGGGGCGGTGCTGGTGGGAGGGAATGAGGGGCCACAGCTTTGTTGGTGGCCCGGTGTGAGTGGGGTTCTGCTGGCCTTTCTGCAGGAGTTGCCAGGCTGCCACCTGTAAAGAAGAGGATGTGTCACCCATACCTTCCGCTGGAATTTCTCTCCGGACAGAGGTGAGGAAGGAAAAAAGCAGTGGGGGCCGGGACAGGTGGGGTATCTCAGGCAGGACAATGGAAAGCTTCCCGATGAGCGCCCGGGGGCAGGACCACCCTGGCTGGCCTGCAGGCACCAAGTTGGCCTGCGTGCTGTTGCTGGTGTGGCTCCATGGCCCTTCCTCTAGTCTTTCAAGCCCTTGTACATATTCAGGTGTTTTACCTGGGAAGGGTGGGAACAGTTCAGCAGCAGCTGGCCTGGGGCTCAGCTCACCTTTATTCAGAGATGCCTCTGCACGATCCCCCAGCTTTGCAATGAGGACGCTCCTTGCGTGGGGTGTGGGTTGCTGGCTGTATGGGAGATGATTCCCCACCTCAGACCCATTTCAGAATTGTTTACCGCTGGAGCAAGTGCCCTGATAGGGTTTTCCTCTGTATAACTGGTGGGTTCAGGTTTTTTTTTTTCTTTTATGGTTCAAGTTAGATTTTATTCCTCTTTTATGTATTTATAGATATAAGCATGGAAATAATTCATTCCTGTAAATACATCTGTGTGAAGGGAAGAACTTTTTTCTGTATTATTTTTAAATATTATTTTTTTTAATTTTGAAATTTAATTTTATTTATTTTTTTATACAGCAGGTTATTATTAGTTATGTATTTTATGCATATACATGTATGCAGGTCAATCCCAATCTCCCAACTCATCCCACCACCACCACACCATGGCTTCCCACACTTGGTGTCCATACGTTTGTTCTCTACCTCTGTCTCTATTTCTTCCCTGCAAACCAGTTCATCTGTACCAGTTTTTAGGTTCCACATATATGCATTAATATACAATATTTGTTTTCCTCTTTCTGACTGACTTCATTCTGTATGACAGTCTCTAGATCCATCGATGTCTCTACAAATGACCCAGTTTCATTCCGTTTTATGGCTGAGTAATATTCCATTTTATACATGTACCACATCTTTATCCATTCATCTGTCTGTGGGCATTTAGGTTGCTTCCATTACCTGGCTATTGTAAATAGTGCTGCAATGAACATTGTGGTGAATGTGCCTTTTTGATTTATGGTGTTCTTTGGGTATATGCCCAGAAGTGGGATTGCTGGATCAGATGGTAATTCTATTTCTAGTTTTTTTTTTAACGAAACTCCATACTGTTCTCCATAGTGACTGTATCAATTTACATTCCCACCAATAGTGGAAGAGGGCTCCTTTTGTCCACACCCTCCCCAGAATTTGTTGTCTGTAGATTTTCTGATGATGCCGATTCTAACAGTGTGAGGTGATACCTCATTGTAGTTTTGATTTGCATTTCTCTAATAATTAGTGCTGTTGAGCAGCTTTTCATGTGCGTCTTGGCCATCTCTGTGTCTTCTTTGAAGAAACGTATCTTTAGATCTTCTGCCCATTTTTGTATTGGGTTGTTTGTTTTTTTTAATATTAAGCTGCATGAGCTGTTTATATATATTGGAGATTAAACCTTTGTCCATTGATTCGTTTGCAACTTTTCGCCCCTTCTGAGGGATGCCTTTTTCCATTCCCGTTTTTTTAACCAAAAAGGAAAGAAAGAAAAAGAAGCAGAAAACTAATGTGCATAAAATATGCCTTTTGAAATGGTCGTTTTGAAATATGGACGTCCTTTGAAATTTTTGGTCGATATGTGACCCCAGCATTTGTTTTCAGGGCAGGTGTCATTTACGGGCCTGCAATGATTTTGAATATCAACTGACCATTAGCGCTGGGATTAAAGCTGCTGTTGTGTGAAACGGCCACAAGGTGGCAGCAGTTCTCCCTTACCAATTCTGGTTACTAGGGCAAGAGAGCCTCAATGGAAGTCGTGTTCTAGATTGGAATTTAGAATGGAATGTGCCAGGAGAAAGCCCCTCAAGTTTGTCTCCCTACTTCTTGTTCGTGTTTTTAATTTAATTTTTATTTTTTATTACAGCAAGTTTGATTGTTGGAGGTGTGGAAGATGTGGTTGGTTCTTTTACACATATACACATGTCTGTTTTTCCTGGGATCCTTTTCTCATGTACGTTATGACAGAATGTTGAGTAGTCTTTTGGTATTCCGTAGGTCTTTGGTGATTATATATGTCACCTGTGTTTGTATAAGTCTGTTAACCCCGATATTGTAATGAAACCAATCCTCACACCTTTCCATTGGTGAACCATAAGTTTGTTTAATGAATCTCTGATTGCCCTTCTCGGTGGAAATATCTGCCCTGGTATCCATTTTTAGGTAACACCTATAAGTGATATGATATGATATGTGTCTTTCACTTTCTGACTTACTGCAAGTCACGTGATTACCTCTAGACTCATCTACGGTGGTGCAAATGGCATTGTGTTCTTTTTTTCCTTGGCTTCTCTTCTGCCTTAGCGAGGTCCGTTTTCAACAATGTGATTGCCTGAGTGTTGTGGATTAGCTGACCTGGGCAGCCTTACCCTGCCGCCCAGCCCTCCCCAGGTGTGCCTGGTTGAGGTCAATATAAACAGCGCTCCAGGCAGCAATAGCCCCTGAAGCTGTTCCTGACTCCATATTCTCTGCCCCGTCAGCAGTCTCGGGGCGGTGCTGGTGGGAGGGAATGAGGGGCCACAGCTTTGTTGGTGGCCCGGTGTGAGTGGGGTTCTGCTGGCCTTTCTGCAGGAGTTGCCAGGCTGCCACCTGTAAAGAAGAGGATGTGTCACCCATACCTTCCGCTGGAATTTCTCTCCGGACAGAGGTGAGGAAGGAAAAAAGCAGTGGGGGCCGGGACAGGTGGGGTATCTCAGGCAGGACAATGGAAAGCTTCCCGATGAGCGCCCGGGGGCAGGACCACCCTGGCTGGCCTGCAGGCACCAAGTTGGCCTGCGTGCTGTTGCTGGTGTGGCTCCATGGCCCTTCCTCTAGTCTTTCAAGCCCTTGTACATATTCAGGTGTTTTACCTGGGAAGGGTGGGAACAGTTCAGCAGCAGCTGGCCTGGGGCTCAGCTCACCTTTATTCAGAGATGCCTCTGCACGATCCCCCAGCTTTGCAATGAGGACGCTCCTTGCGTGGGGTGTGGGTTGCTGGCTGTATGGGAGATGATTCCCCACCTCAGACCCATTTCAGAATTGTTTACCGCTGGAGCAAGTGCCCTGATAGGGTTTTCCTCTGTATAACTGGTGGGTTCAGGTTTTTTTTTTTCTTTTATGGTTCAAGTTAGATTTTATTCCTCTTTTATGTATTTATAGATATAAGCATGGAAATAATTCATTCCTGTAAATACATCTGTGTGAAGGGAAGAACTTTTTTCTGTATTATTTTTAAATATTATTTTTTTTAATTTTGAAATTTAATTTTATTTATTTTTTTATACAGCAGGTTATTATTAGTTATGTATTTTATGCATATACATGTATGCAGGTCAATCCCAATCTCCCAACTCATCCCACCACCACCACACCATGGCTTCCCACACTTGGTGTCCATACGTTTGTTCTCTACCTCTGTCTCTATTTCTTCCCTGCAAACCAGTTCATCTGTACCAGTTTTTAGGTTCCACATATATGCATTAATATACAATATTTGTTTTCCTCTTTCTGACTGACTTCATTCTGTATGACAGTCTCTAGATCCATCGATGTCTCTACAAATGACCCAGTTTCATTCCGTTTTATGGCTGAGTAATATTCCATTTTATACATGTACCACATCTTTATCCATTCATCTGTCTGTGGGCATTTAGGTTGCTTCCATTACCTGGCTATTGTAAATAGTGCTGCAATGAACATTGTGGTGAATGTGCCTTTTTGATTTATGGTGTTCTTTGGGTATATGCCCAGAAGTGGGATTGCTGGATCAGATGGTAATTCTATTTCTAGTTTTTTTTTTAACGAAACTCCATACTGTTCTCCATAGTGACTGTATCAATTTACATTCCCACCAATAGTGGAAGAGGGCTCCTTTTGTCCACACCCTCCCCAGAATTTGTTGTCTGTAGATTTTCTGATGATGCCGATTCTAACAGTGTGAGGTGATACCTCATTGTAGTTTTGATTTGCATTTCTCTAATAATTAGTGCTGTTGAGCAGCTTTTCATGTGCGTCTTGGCCATCTCTGTGTCTTCTTTGAAGAAACGTATCTTTAGATCTTCTGCCCATTTTTGTATTGGGTTGTTTGTTTTTTTTAATATTAAGCTGCATGAGCTGTTTATATATATTGGAGATTAAACCTTTGTCCATTGATTCGTTTGCAACTTTTCGCCCCTTCTGAGGGATGCCTTTTTCCATTCCCGTTTTTTTAACCAAAAAGGAAAGAAAGAAAAAGAAGCAGAAAACTAATGTGCATAAAATATGCCTTTTGAAATGGTCGTTTTGAAATATGGACGTCCTTTGAAATTTTTGGTCGATATGTGACCCCAGCATTTGTTTTCAGGGCAGGTGTCATTTACGGGCCTGCAATGATTTTGAATATCAACTGACCATTAGCGCTGGGATTAAAGCTGCTGTTGTGTGAAACGGCCACAAGGTGGCAGCAGTTCTCCCTTACCAATTCTGGTTACTAGGGCAAGAGAGCCTCAATGGAAGTCGTGTTCTAGATTGGAATTTAGAATGGAATGTGCCAGGAGAAAGCCCCTCAAGTTTGTCTCCCTACTTCTTGTTCGTGTTTTTAATTTAATTTTTATTTTTTATTACAGCAAGTTTGATTGTTGGAGGTGTGGAAGATGTGGTTGGTTCTTTTACACATATACACATGTCTGTTTTTCCTGGGATCCTTTTCTCATGTACGTTATGACAGAATGTTGAGTAGTCTTTTGGTATTCCGTAGGTCTTTGGTGATTATATATGTCACCTGTGTTTGTATAAGTCTGTTAACCCCGATATCGTAATGAAACCAATCCTCACACCTTTCCATTGGTGAACCATAAGTTTGTTTAATGAATCTCTGATTGCCCTTCTCGGTGGAAATATCTGCCCTGGTATCCATTTTTAGGTAACACCTATAAGTGATATGATATGATATGTGTCTTTCACTTTCTGACTTACTGCAAGTCACGTGATTACCTCTAGACTCATCTACGGTGGTGCAAATGGCATTGTGTTCTTTTTTTCCTTGGCTTCTCTTCTGCCTTAGCGAGGTCCGTTTTCAACAATGTGATTGCCTGAGTGTTGTGGATTAGCTGACCTGGGCAGCCTTACCCTGCCGCCCAGCCCTCCCCAGGTGTGCCTGGTTGAGGTCAATATAAACAGCGCTCCAGGCAGCAATAGCCCCTGAAGCTGTTCCTGACTCCATATTCTCTGCCCCGTCAGCAGTCTCGGGGCGGTGCTGGTGGGAGGGAATGAGGGGCCACAGCTTTGTTGGTGGCCCGGTGTGAGTGGGGTTCTGCTGGCCTTTCTGCAGGAGTTGCCAGGCTGCCACCTGTAAAGAAGAGGATGTGTCACCCATACCTTCCGCTGGAATTTCTCTCCGGACAGAGGTGAGGAAGGAAAAAAGCAGTGGGGGCCGGGACAGGTGGGGTATCTCAGGCAGGACAATGGAAAGCTTCCGGAAGAGCGCCC
This sequence comes from Mesoplodon bidens, assembly GCF_964165515.1. Taxonomy (NCBI): domain Eukaryota; kingdom Metazoa; phylum Chordata; class Mammalia; order Artiodactyla; family Ziphiidae; genus Mesoplodon; species Mesoplodon bidens. The sequence goes on from NW_027671916.1 coordinate 41,481, forward strand.
GGGGGCAGGACCACCCTGGCTGGCCTGCAGGCACCAAGTTGGCCTGCGTGCTGTTGCTGGTGTGGCTCCATGGCCCTTCCTCTAGTCTTTCAAGCCCTTGTACATATTCAGGTGTTTTACCTGGGAAGGGTGGGAACAGTTCAGCAGCAGCTGGCCTGGGGCTCAGCTCACCTTTATTCAGAGATGCCTCTGCACGATCCCCCAGCTTTGCAATGAGGACGCTCCTTGCGTGGGGTGTGGGTTGCTGGCTGTATGGGAGATGATTCCCCACCTCAGACCCATTTCAGAATTGTTTACCGCTGGAGCAAGTGCCCTGATAGGGTTTTCCTCTGTATAACTGGTGGGTTCAGGTTTTTTTTTTTCTTTTATGGTTCAAGTTAGATTTTATTCCTCTTTTATGTATTTATAGATATAAGCATGGAAATAATTCATTCCTGTAAATACATCTGTGTGAAGGGAAGAACTTTTTTCTGTATTATTTTTAAATATTATTTTTTTTAATTTTGAAATTTAATTTTATTTATTTTTTTATACAGCAGGTTATTATTAGTTATGTATTTTATGCATATACATGTATGCAGGTCAATCCCAATCTCCCAACTCATCCCACCACCACCACACCATGGCTTCCCACACTTGGTGTCCATACGTTTGTTCTCTACCTCTGTCTCTATTTCTTCCCTGCAAACCAGTTCATCTGTACCAGTTTTTAGGTTCCACATATATGCATTAATATACAATATTTGTTTTCCTCTTTCTGACTGACTTCATTCTGTATGACAGTCTCTAGATCCATCGATGTCTCTACAAATGACCCAGTTTCATTCCGTTTTATGGCTGAGTAATATTCCATTTTATACATGTACCACATCTTTATCCATTCATCTGTCTGTGGGCATTTAGGTTGCTTCCATTACCTGGCTATTGTAAATAGTGCTGCAATGAACATTGTGGTGAATGTGCCTTTTTGATTTATGGTGTTCTTTGGGTATATGCCCAGAAGTGGGATTGCTGGATCAGATGGTAATTCTATTTCTAGTTTTTTTTTTAACGAAACTCCATACTGTTCTCCATAGTGACTGTATCAATTTACATTCCCACCAATAGTGGAAGAGGGCTCCTTTTGTCCACACCCTCCCCAGAATTTGTTGTCTGTAGATTTTCTGATGATGCCGATTCTAACAGTGTGAGGTGATACCTCATTGTAGTTTTGATTTGCATTTCTCTAATAATTAGTGCTGTTGAGCAGCTTTTCATGTGCGTCTTGGCCATCTCTGTGTCTTCTTTGAAGAAACGTATCTTTAGATCTTCTGCCCATTTTTGTATTGGGTTGTTTGTTTTTTTTAATATTAAGCTGCATGAGCTGTTTATATATATTGGAGATTAAACCTTTGTCCATTGATTCGTTTGCAACTTTTCGCCCCTTCTGAGGGATGCCTTTTTCCATTCCCGTTTTTTTAACCAAAAAGGAAAGAAAGAAAAAGAAGCAGAAAACTAATGTGCATAAAATATGCCTTTTGAAATGGTCGTTTTGAAATATGGACGTCCTTTGAAATTTTTGGTCGATATGTGACCCCAGCATTTGTTTTCAGGGCAGGTGTCATTTACGGGCCTGCAATGATTTTGAATATCAACTGACCATTAGCGCTGGGATTAAAGCTGCTGTTGTGTGAAACGGCCACAAGGTGGCAGCAGTTCTCCCTTACCAATTCTGGTTACTAGGGCAAGAGAGCCTCAATGGAAGTCGTGTTCTAGATTGGAATTTAGAATGGAATGTGCCAGGAGAAAGCCCCTCAAGTTTGTCTCCCTACTTCTTGTTCGTGTTTTTAATTTAATTTTTATTTTTTATTACAGCAAGTTTGATTGTTGGAGGTGTGGAAGATGTGGTTGGTTCTTTTACACATATACACATGTCTGTTTTTCCTGGGATCCTTTTCTCATGTACGTTATGACAGAATGTTGAGTAGTCTTTTGGTATTCCGTAGGTCTTTGGTGATTATATATGTCACCTGTGTTTGTATAAGTCTGTTAACCCCGATATCGTAATGAAACCAATCCTCACACCTTTCCATTGGTGAACCATAAGTTTGTTTAATGAATCTCTGATTGCCCTTCTCGGTGGAAATATCTGCCCTGGTATCCATTTTTAGGTAACACCTATAAGTGATATGATATGATATGTGTCTTTCACTTTCTGACTTACTGCAAGTCACGTGATTACCTCTAGACTCATCTACGGTGGTGCAAATGGCATTGTGTTCTTTTTTTCCTTGGCTTCTCTTCTGCCTTAGCGAGGTCCGTTTTCAACAATGTGATTGCCTGAGTGTTGTGGATTAGCTGACCTGGGCAGCCTTACCCTGCCGCCCAGCCCTCCCCAGGTGTGCCTGGTTGAGGTCAATATAAACAGCGCTCCAGGCAGCAATAGCCCCTGAAGCTGTTCCTGACTCCATATTCTCTGCCCCGTCAGCAGTCTCGGGGCGGTGCTGGTGGGAGGGAATGAGGGGCCACAGCTTTGTTGGTGGCCCGGTGTGAGTGGGGTTCTGCTGGCCTTTCTGCAGGAGTTGCCAGGCTGCCACCTGTAAAGAAGAGGATGTGTCACCCATACCTTCCGCTGGAATTTCTCTCCGGACAGAGGTGAGGAAGGAAAAAAGCAGTGGGGGCCGGGACAGGTGGGGTATCTCAGGCAGGACAATGGAAAGCTTCCGGAAGAGCGCCCGGGGGCAGGACCACCCTGGCTGGCCTGCAGGCACCAAGTTGGCCTGCGTGCTGTTGCTGGTGTGGCTCCATGGCCCTTCCTCTAGTCTTTCAAGCCCTTGTACATATTCAGGTGTTTTACCTGGGAAGGGTGGGAACAGTTCAGCAGCAGCTGGCCTGGGGCTCAGCTCACCTTTATTCAGAGATGCCTCTGCACGATCCCCCAGCTTTGCAATGAGGACGCTCCTTGCGTGGGGTGTGGGTTGCTGGCTGTATGGGAGATGATTCCCCACCTCAGACCCATTTCAGAATTGTTTACCGCTGGAGCAAGTGCCCTGATAGGGTTTTCCTCTGTATAACTGGTGGGTTCAGGTTTTTTTTTTTCTTTTATGGTTCAAGTTAGATTTTATTCCTCTTTTATGTATTTATAGATATAAGCATGGAAATAATTCATTCCTGTAAATACATCTGTGTGAAGGGAAGAACTTTTTTCTGTATTATTTTTAAATATTATTTTTTTTAATTTTGAAATTTAATTTTATTTATTTTTTTATACAGCAGGTTATTATTAGTTATGTATTTTATGCATATACATGTATGCAGGTCAATCCCAATCTCCCAACTCATCCCACCACCACCACACCATGGCTTCCCACACTTGGTGTCCATACGTTTGTTCTCTACCTCTGTCTCTATTTCTTCCCTGCAAACCAGTTCATCTGTACCAGTTTTTAGGTTCCACATATATGCATTAATATACAATATTTGTTTTCCTCTTTCTGACTGACTTCATTCTGTATGACAGTCTCTAGATCCATCGATGTCTCTACAAATGACCCAGTTTCATTCCGTTTTATGGCTGAGTAATATTCCATTTTATACATGTACCACATCTTTATCCATTCATCTGTCTGTGGGCATTTAGGTTGCTTCCATTACCTGGCTATTGTAAATAGTGCTGCAATGAACATTGTGGTGAATGTGCCTTTTTGATTTATGGTGTTCTTTGGGTATATGCCCAGAAGTGGGATTGCTGGATCAGATGGTAATTCTATTTCTAGTTTTTTTTTTAACGAAACTCCATACTGTTCTCCATAGTGACTGTATCAATTTACATTCCCACCAATAGTGGAAGAGGGCTCCTTTTGTCCACACCCTCCCCAGAATTTGTTGTCTGTAGATTTTCTGATGATGCCGATTCTAACAGTGTGAGGTGATACCTCATTGTAGTTTTGATTTGCATTTCTCTAATAATTAGTGCTGTTGAGCAGCTTTTCATGTGCGTCTTGGCCATCTCTGTGTCTTCTTTGAAGAAACGTATCTTTAGATCTTCTGCCCATTTTTGTATTGGGTTGTTTGTTTTTTTTAATATTAAGCTGCATGAGCTGTTTATATATATTGGAGATTAAACCTTTGTCCATTGATTCGTTTGCAACTTTTCGCCCCTTCTGAGGGATGCCTTTTTCCATTCCCGTTTTTTTAACCAAAAAGGAAAGAAAGAAAAAGAAGCAGAAAACTAATGTGCATAAAATATGCCTTTTGAAATGGTCGTTTTGAAATATGGACGTCCTTTGAAATTTTTGGTCGATATGTGACCCCAGCATTTGTTTTCAGGGCAGGTGTCATTTACGGGCCTGCAATGATTTTGAATATCAACTGACCATTAGCGCTGGGATTAAAGCTGCTGTTGTGTGAAACGGCCACAAGGTGGCAGCAGTTCTCCCTTACCAATTCTGGTTACTAGGGCAAGAGAGCCTCAATGGAAGTCGTGTTCTAGATTGGAATTTAGAATGGAATGTGCCAGGAGAAAGCCCCTCAAGTTTGTCTCCCTACTTCTTGTTCGTGTTTTTAATTTAATTTTTATTTTTTATTACAGCAAGTTTGATTGTTGGAGGTGTGGAAGATGTGGTTGGTTCTTTTACACATATACACATGTCTGTTTTTCCTGGGATCCTTTTCTCATGTACGTTATGACAGAATGTTGAGTAGTCTTTTGGTATTCCGTAGGTCTTTGGTGATTATATATGTCACCTGTGTTTGTATAAGTCTGTTAACCCCGATATCGTAATGAAACCAATCCTCACACCTTTCCATTGGTGAACCATAAGTTTGTTTAATGAATCTCTGATTGCCCTTCTCGGTGGAAATATCTGCCCTGGTATCCATTTTTAGGTAACACCTATAAGTGATATGATATGATATGTGTCTTTCACTTTCTGACTTACTGCAAGTCACGTGATTACCTCTAGACTCATCTACGGTGGTGCAAATGGCATTGTGTTCTTTTTTTCCTTGGCTTCTCTTCTGCCTTAGCGAGGTCCGTTTTCAACAATGTGATTGCCTGAGTGTTGTGGATTAGCTGACCTGGGCAGCCTTACCCTGCCGCCCAGCCCTCCCCAGGTGTGCCTGGTTGAGGTCAATATAAACAGCGCTCCAGGCAGCAATAGCCCCTGAAGCTGTTCCTGACTCCATATTCTCTGCCCCGTCAGCAGTCTCGGGGCGGTGCTGGTGGGAGGGAATGAGGGGCCACAGCTTTGTTGGTGGCCCGGTGTGAGTGGGGTTCTGCTGGCCTTTCTGCAGGAGTTGCCAGGCTGCCACCTGTAAAGAAGAGGATGTGTCACCCATACCTTCCGCTGGAATTTCTCTCCGGACAGAGGTGAGGAAGGAAAAAAGCAGTGGGGGCCGGGACAGGTGGGGTATCTCAGGCAGGACAATGGAAAGCTTCCCGATGAGCGCCCGGGGGCAGGACCACCCTGGCTGGCCTGCAGGCACCAAGTTGGCCTGCGTGCTGTTGCTGGTGTGGCTCCATGGCCCTTCCTCTAGTCTTTCAAGCCCTTGTACATATTCAGGTGTTTTACCTGGGAAGGGTGGGAACAGTTCAGCAGCAGCTGGCCTGGGGCTCAGCTCACCTTTATTCAGAGATGCCTCTGCACGATCCCCCAGCTTTGCAATGAGGACGCTCCTTGCGTGGGGTGTGGGTTGCTGGCTGTATGGGAGATGATTCCCCACCTCAGACCCATTTCAGAATTGTTTACCGCTGGAGCAAGTGCCCTGATAGGGTTTTCCTCTGTATAACTGGTGGGTTCAGGTTTTTTTTTTTCTTTTATGGTTCAAGTTAGATTTTATTCCTCTTTTATGTATTTATAGATATAAGCATGGAAATAATTCATTCCTGTAAATACATCTGTGTGAAGGGAAGAACTTTTTTCTGTATTATTTTTAAATATTATTTTTTTTAATTTTGAAATTTAATTTTATTTATTTTTTTATACAGCAGGTTATTATTAGTTATGTATTTTATGCATATACATGTATGCAGGTCAATCCCAATCTCCCAACTCATCCCACCACCACCACACCATGGCTTCCCACACTTGGTGTCCATACGTTTGTTCTCTACCTCTGTCTCTATTTCTTCCCTGCAAACCAGTTCATCTGTACCAGTTTTTAGGTTCCACATATATGCATTAATATACAATATTTGTTTTCCTCTTTCTGACTGACTTCATTCTGTATGACAGTCTCTAGATCCATCGATGTCTCTACAAATGACCCAGTTTCATTCCGTTTTATGGCTGAGTAATATTCCATTTTATACATGTACCACATCTTTATCCATTCATCTGTCTGTGGGCATTTAGGTTGCTTCCATTACCTGGCTATTGTAAATAGTGCTGCAATGAACATTGTGGTGAATGTGCCTTTTTGATTTATGGTGTTCTTTGGGTATATGCCCAGAAGTGGGATTGCTGGATCAGATGGTAATTCTATTTCTAGTTTTTTTTTTAACGAAACTCCATACTGTTCTCCATAGTGACTGTATCAATTTACATTCCCACCAATAGTGGAAGAGGGCTCCTTTTGTCCACACCCTCCCCAGAATTTGTTGTCTGTAGATTTTCTGATGATGCCGATTCTAACAGTGTGAGGTGATACCTCATTGTAGTTTTGATTTGCATTTCTCTAATAATTAGTGCTGTTGAGCAGCTTTTCATGTGCGTCTTGGCCATCTCTGTGTCTTCTTTGAAGAAACGTATCTTTAGATCTTCTGCCCATTTTTGTATTGGGTTGTTTGTTTTTTTTAATATTAAGCTGCATGAGCTGTTTATATATATTGGAGATTAAACCTTTGTCCATTGATTCGTTTGCAACTTTTCGCCCCTTCTGAGGGATGCCTTTTTCCATTCCCGTTTTTTTAACCAAAAAGGAAAGAAAGAAAAAGAAGCAGAAAACTAATGTGCATAAAATATGCCTTTTGAAATGGTCGTTTTGAAATATGGACGTCCTTTGAAATTTTTGGTCGATATGTGACCCCAGCATTTGTTTTCAGGGCAGGTGTCATTTACGGGCCTGCAATGATTTTGAATATCAACTGACCATTAGCGCTGGGATTAAAGCTGCTGTTGTGTGAAACGGCCACAAGGTGGCAGCAGTTCTCCCTTACCAATTCTGGTTACTAGGGCAAGAGAGCCTCAATGGAAGTCGTGTTCTAGATTGGAATTTAGAATGGAATGTGCCAGGAGAAAGCCCCTCAAGTTTGTCTCCCTACTTCTTGTTCGTGTTTTTAATTTAATTTTTATTTTTTATTACAGCAAGTTTGATTGTTGGAGGTGTGGAAGATGTGGTTGGTTCTTTTACACATATACACATGTCTGTTTTTCCTGGGATCCTTTTCTCATGTACGTTATGACAGAATGTTGAGTAGTCTTTTGGTATTCCGTAGGTCTTTGGTGATTATATATGTCACCTGTGTTTGTATAAGTCTGTTAACCCCGATATCGTAATGAAACCAATCCTCACACCTTTCCATTGGTGAACCATAAGTTTGTTTAATGAATCTCTGATTGCCCTTCTCGGTGGAAATATCTGCCCTGGTATCCATTTTTAGGTAACACCTATAAGTGATATGATATGATATGTGTCTTTCACTTTCTGACTTACTGCAAGTCACGTGATTACCTCTAGACTCATCTACGGTGGTGCAAATGGCATTGTGTTCTTTTCTTCCTTGGCTTCTCTTCTGCCTTAGCGAGGTCCGTTTTCAACAATGTGATTGCCTGAGTGTTGTGGATTAGCTGACCTGGGCAGCCTTACCCTGCCGCCCAGCCCTCCCCAGGTGTGCCTGGTTGAGGTCAATATAAACAGCGCTCCAGGCAGCAATAGCCCCTGAAGCTGTTCCTGACTCCATATTCTCTGCCCCGTCAGCAGTCTCGGGGCGGTGCTGGTGGGAGGGAATGAGGGGCCACAGCTTTGTTGGTGGCCCGGTGTGAGTGGGGTTCTGCTGGCCTTTCTGCAGGAGTTGCCAGGCTGCCACCTGTAAAGAAGAGGATGTGTCACCCATACCTTCCGCTGGAATTTCTCTCCGGACAGAGGTGAGGAAGGAAAAAAGCAGTGGGGGCCGGGACAGGTGGGGTATCTCAGGCAGGACAATGGAAAGCTTCCCGATGAGCGCCCGGGGGCAGGACCACCCTGGCTGGCCTGCAGGCACCAAGTTGGCCTGCGTGCTGTTGCTGGTGTGGCTCCATGGCCCTTCCTCTAGTCTTTCAAGCCCTTGTACATATTCAGGTGTTTTACCTGGGAAGGGTGGGAACAGTTCAGCAGCAGCTGGCCTGGGGCTCAGCTCACCTTTATTCAGAGATGCCTCTGCACGATCCCCCAGCTTTGCAATGAGGACGCTCCTTGCGTGGGGTGTGGGTTGCTGGCTGTATGGGAGATGATTCCCCACCTCAGACCCATTTCAGAATTGTTTACCGCTGGAGCAAGTGCCCTGATAGGGTTTTCCTCTGTATAACTGGTGGGTTCAGGTTTTTTTTTTTTCTTTTATGGTTCAGGTTAGATTTTATTCCTCTTTTATGTATTTATAGATATAAGCATGGAAATAATTCATTCCTGTAAATACATCTGTGTGAAGGGAAGAACTTTTTTCTGTATTATTTTTAAATATTATTTTTTTTAATTTTGAAATTTAATTTTATTTATTTTTTTATACAGCAGGTTATTATTAGTTATGTATTTTATGCATATACATGTATGCAGGTCAATCCCAATCTCCCAACTCATCCCACCACCACCACACCATGGCTTCCCACACTTGGTGTCCATACGTTTGTTCTCTACCTCTGTCTCTATTTCTTCCCTGCAAACCAGTTCATCTGTACCAGTTTTTAGGTTCCACATATATGCATTAATATACAATATTTGTTTTCCTCTTTCTGACTGACTTCATTCTGTATGACAGTCTCTAGATCCATCGATGTCTCTACAAATGACCCAGTTTCATTCCGTTTTATGGCTGAGTAATATTCCATTTTATACATGTACCACATCTTTATCCATTCATCTGTCTGTGGGCATTTAGGTTGCTTCCATTACCTGGCTATTGTAAATAGTGCTGCAATGAACATTGTGGTGAATGTGCCTTTTTGATTTATGGTGTTCTTTGGGTATATGCCCAGAAGTGGGATTGCTGGATCAGATGGTAATTCTATTTCTAGTTTTTTTTTTAACGAAACTCCATACTGTTCTCCATAGTGACTGTATCAATTTACATTCCCACCAATAGTGGAAGAGGGCTCCTTTTGTCCACACCCTCCCCAGAATTTGTTGTCTGTAGATTTTCTGATGATGCCAATTCTAACAGTGTGAGGTGATACCTCATTGTAGTTTTGATTTGCATTTCTCTAATAATTAGTGCTGTTGAGCAGCTTTTCATGTGCGTCTTGGCCATCTCTGTGTCTTCTTTGAAGAAACGTATCTTTAGATCTTCTGCCCATTTTTGTATTGGGTTGTTTGTTTTTTTTAATATTAAGCTGCATGAGCTGTTTATATATATTGGAGATTAAACCTTTGTCCATTGATTCGTTTGCAACTTTTCGCCCCTTCTGAGGGATGCCTTTTTCCATTCCCGTTTTTTTAACCAAAAAGGAAAGAAAGAAAAAGAAGCAGAAAACTAATGTGCATAAAATATGCCTTTTGAAATGGTCGTTTTGAAATATGGACGTCCTTTGAAATTTTTGGTCGATATGTGACCCCAGCATTTGTTTTCAGGGCAGGTGTCATTTACGGGCCTGCAATGATTTTGAATATCAACTGACCATTAGCGCTGGGATTAAAGCTGCTGTTGTGTGAAACGGCCACAAGGTGGCAGCAGTTCTCCCTTACCAATTCTGGTTACTAGGGCAAGAGAGCCTCAATGGAAGTCGTGTTCTAGATTGGAATTTAGAATGGAATGTGCCAGGAGAAAGCCCCTCAAGTTTGTCTCCCTACTTCTTGTTCGTGTTTTTAATTTAATTTTTATTTTTTATTACAGCAAGTTTGATTGTTGGAGGTGTGGAAGATGTGGTTGGTTCTTTTACACATATACACATGTCTGTTTTTCCTGGGATCCTTTTCTCATGTACGTTATGACAGAATGTTGAGTAGTCTTTTGGTATTCCGTAGGTCTTTGGTGATTATATATGTCACCTGTGTTTGTATAAGTCTGTTAACCCCGATATCGTAATGAAACCAATCCTCACACCTTTCCATTGGTGAACCATAAGTTTGTTTAATGAATCTCTGATTGCCCTTCTCGGTGGAAATATCTGCCCTGGTATCCATTTTTAGGTAACACCTATAAGTGATATGATATGATATGTGTCTTTCACTTTCTGACTTACTGCAAGTCACGTGATTACCTCTAGACTCATCTACGGTGGTGCAAATGGCATTGTGTTCTTTTCTTCCTTGGCTTCTCTTCTGCCTTAGCGAGGTCCGTTTTCAACAATGTGATTGCCTGAGTGTTGTGGATTAGCTGACCTGGGCAGCCTTACCCTGCCGCCCAGCCCTCCCCAGGTGTGCCTGGTTGAGGTCAATATAAACAGCGCTCCAGGCAGCAATAGCCCCTGAAGCTGTTCCTGACTCCATATTCTCTGCCCCGTCAGCAGTCTCGGGGCGGTGCTGGTGGGAGGGAATGAGGGGCCACAGCTTTGTTGGTGGCCCGGTGTGAGTGGGGTTCTGCTGGCCTTTCTGCAGGAGTTGCCAGGCTGCCACCTGTAAAGAAGAGGATGTGTCACCCATACCTTCCGCTGGAATTTCTCTCCGGACAGAGGTGAGGAAGGAAAAAAGCAGTGGGGGCCGGGACAGGTGGGGTATCTCAGGCAGGACAATGGAAAGCTTCCGGAAGAGCGCCCGGGGGCAGGACCACCCTGGCTGGCCTGCAGGCACCAAGTTGGCCTGCGTGCTGTTGCTGGTGTGGCTCCATGGCCCTTCCTCTAGTCTTTCAAGCCCTTGTACATATTCAGGTGTTTTACCTGGGAAGGGTGGGAACAGTTCAGCAGCAGCTGGCCTGGGGCTCAGCTCACCTTTATTCAGAGATGCCTCTGCACGATCCCCCAGCTTTGCAATGAGGACGCTCCTTGCGTGGGGTGTGGGTTGCTGGCTGTATGGGAGATGATTCCCCACCTCAGACCCATTTCAGAATTGTTTACCGCTGGAGCAAGTGCCCTGATTGGGTTTTCCTCTGTATAACTGGTGGGTTCAGGTTTTTTTTTTTCTTTTATGGTTCAAGTTAGATTTTATTCCTCTTTTATGTATTTATAGATATAAGCATGGAAATAATTCATTCCTGTAAATACATCTGTGTGAAGGGAAGAACTTTTTTCTGTATTATTTTTAAATATTATTTTTTTTAATTTTGAAATTTAATTTTATTTATTTTTTTATACAGCAGGTTATTATTAGTTATGTATTTTATGCATATACATGTATGCAGGTCAATCCCAATCTCCCAACTCATCCCACCACCACCACACCATGGCTTCCCACACTTGGTGTCCATACGTTTGTTCTCTACCTCTGTCTCTATTTCTTCCCTGCAAACCAGTTCATCTGTACCAGTTTTTAGGTTCCACATATATGCATTAATATACAATATTTGTTTTCCTCTTTCTGACTGACTTCATTCTGTATGACAGTCTCTAGATCCATCGATGTCTCTACAAATGACCCAGTTTCATTCCGTTTTATGGCTGAGTAATATTCCATTTTATACATGTACCACATCTTTATCCATTCATCTGTCTGTGGGCATTTAGGTTGCTTCCATTACCTGGCTATTGTAAATAGTGCTGCAATGAACATTGTGGTGAATGTGCCTTTTTGATTTATGGTGTTCTTTGGGTATATGCCCAGAAGTGGGATTGCTGGATCAGATGGTAATTCTATTTCTAGTTTTTTTTTTAACGAAACTCCATACTGTTCTCCATAGTGACTGTATCAATTTACATTCCCACCAATAGTGGAAGAGGGCTCCTTTTGTCCACACCCTCCCCAGAATTTGTTGTCTGTAGATTTTCTGATGATGCCGATTCTAACAGTGTGAGGTGATAACTCATTGTAGTTTTGATTTGCATTTCTCTAATAATTAGTGCTGTTGAGCAGCTTTTCATGTGCGTCTTGGCCATCTCTGTGTCTTCTTTGAAGAAACGTATCTTTAGATCTTCTGCCCATTTTTGTATTGGGTTGTTTGTTTTTTTTAATATTAAGCTGCATGAGCTGTTTATATATATTGGAGATTAAACCTTTGTCCATTGATTCGTTTGCAACTTTTCGCCCCTTCTGAGGGATGCCTTTTTCCATTCCCGTTTTTTTAACCAAAAAGGAAAGAAAGAAAAAGAAGCAGAAAACTAATGTGCATAAAATATGCCTTTTGAAATGGTCGTTTTGAAATATGGACGTCCTTTGAAATTTTTGGTCGATATGTGACCCCAGCATTTGTTTTCAGGGCAGGTGTCATTTACGGGCCTGCAATGATTTTGAATATCAACTGACCATTAGCGCTGGGATTAAAGCTGCTGTTGTGTGAAACGGCCACAAGGTGGCAGCAGTTCTCCCTTACCAATTCTGGTTACTAGGGCAAGAGAGCCTCAATGGAAGTCGTGTTCTAGATTGGAATTTAGAATGGAATGTGCCAGGAGAAAGCCCCTCAAGTTTGTCTCCCTACTTCTTGTTCGTGTTTTTAATTTAATTTTTATTTTTTATTACAGCAAGTTTGATTGTTGGAGGTGTGGAAGATGTGGTTGGTTCTTTTACACATATACACATGTCTGTTTTTCCTGGGATCCTTTTCTCATGTACGTTATGACAGAATGTTGAGTAGTCTTTTGGTATTCCGTAGGTCTTTGGTGATTATATATGTCACCTGTGTTTGTATAAGTCTGTTAACCCCGATATCGTAATGAAACCAATCCTCACACCTTTCCATTGGTGAACCATAAGTTTGTTTAATGAATCTCTGATTGCCCTTCTCGGTGGAAATATCTGCCCTGGTATCCATTTTTAGGTAACACCTATAAGTGATATGATATGATATGTGTCTTTCACTTTCTGACTTACTGCAAGTCACGTGATTACCTCTAGACTCATCTACGGTGGTGCAAATGGCATTGTGTTCTTTTTTTCCTTGGCTTCTCTTCTGCCTTAGCGAGGTCCGTTTTCAACAATGTGATTGCCTGAGTGTTGTGGATTAGCTGACCTGGGCAGCCTTACCCTGCCGCCCAGCCCTCCCCAGGTGTGCCTGGTTGAGGTCAATATAAACAGCGCTCCAGGCAGCAATAGCCCCTGAAGCTGTTCCTGACTCCATATTCTCTGCCCCGTCAGCAGTCTCGGGGCGGTGCTGGTGGGAGGGAATGAGGGGCCACAGCTTTGTTGGTGGCCCGGTGTGAGTGGGGTTCTGCTGGCCTTTCTGCAGGAGTTGCCAGGCTGCCACCTGTAAAGAAGAGGATGTGTCACCCATACCTTCCGCTGGAATTTCTCTCCGGACAGAGGTGAGGAAGGAAAAAAGCAGTGGGGGCCGGGACAGGTGGGGTATCTCAGGCAGGACAATGGAAAGCTTCCGGAAGAGCGCCCGGGGGCAGGACCACCCTGGCTGGCCTGCAGGCACCAAGTTGGCCTGCGTGCTGTTGCTGGTGTGGCTCCATGGCCCTTCCTCTAGTCTTTCAAGCCCTTGTACATATTCAGGTGTTTTACCTGGGAAGGGTGGGAACAGTTCAGCAGCAGCTGGCCTGGGGCTCAGCTCACCTTTATTCAGAGATGCCTCTGCACGATCCCCCAGCTTTGCAATGAGGACGCTCCTTGCGTGGGGTGTGGGTTGCTGGCTGTATGGGAGATGATTCCCCACCTCAGACCCATTTCAGAATTGTTTACCGCTGGAGCTAGTGCCCTGATAGGGTTTTCCTCTGTATAACTGGTGGGTTCAGGTTTTTTTTTTTTCTTTTATGGTTCAAGTTAGATTTTATTCCTCTTTTATGTATTTATAGATATAAGCATGGAAATAATTCATTCCTGTAAATACATCTGTGTGAAGGGAAGAACTTTTTTCTGTATTATTTTTAAATATTATTTTTTTTAATTTTGAAATTTAATTTTATTTATTTTTTTATACAGCAGGTTATTATTAGTTATGTATTTTATGCATATACATGTATGCAGGTCAATCCCAATCTCCCAACTCATCCCACCACCACCACACCATGGCTTCCCACACTTGGTGTCCATACGTTTGTTCTCTACCTCTGTCTCTATTTCTTCCCTGCAAACCAGTTCATCTGTACCAGTTTTTAGGTTCCACATATATGCATTAATATACAATATTTGTTTTCCTCTTTCTGACTGACTTCATTCTGTATGACAGTCTCTAGATCCATCGATGTCTCTACAAATGACCCAGTTTCATTCCGTTTTATGGCTGAGTAATATTCCATTTTATACATGTACCACATCTTTATCCATTCATCTGTCTGTGGGCATTTAGGTTGCTTCCATTACCTGGCTATTGTAAATAGTGCTGCAATGAACATTGTGGTGAATGTGCCTTCTTGATTTATGGTGTTCTTTGGGTATATGCCCAGAAGTGGGATTGCTGGATCAGATGGTAATTCTATTTCTAGTTTTTTTTTTAACGAAACTCCATACTGTTCTCCATAGTGACTGTATCAATTTACATTCCCACCAATAGTGGAAGAGGGCTCCTTTTGTCCACACCCTCCCCAGAATTTGTTGTCTGTAGATTTTCTGATGATGCCGATTCTAACAGTGTGAGGTGATACCTCATTGTAGTTTTGATTTGCATTTCTCTAATAATTAGTGCTGTTGAGCAGCTTTTCATGTGCGTCTTGGCCATCTCTGTGTCTTCTTTGAAGAAACGTATCTTTAGATCTTCTGCCCATTTTTGTATTGGGTTGTTTGTTTTTTTTAATATTAAGCTGCATGAGCTGTTTATATATATTGGAGATTAAACCTTTGTCCATTGATTCGTTTGCAACTTTTCGCCCCTTCTGAGGGATGCCTTTTTCCATTCCCGTTTTTTTAACCAAAAAGGAAAGAAAGAAAAAGAAGCAGAAAACTAATGTGCATAAAATATGCCTTTTGAAATGGTCGTTTTGAAATATGGACGTCCTTTGAAATTTTTGGTCGATATGTGACCCCAGCATTTGTTTTCAGGGCAGGTGTCATTTACGGGCCTGCAATGATTTTGAATATCAACTGACCATTAGCGCTGGGATTAAAGCTGCTGTTGTGTGAAACGGCCACAAGGTGGCAGCAGTTCTCCCTTACCAATTCTGGTTACTAGGGCAAGAGAGCCTCAATGGAAGTCGTGTTCTAGATTGGAATTTAGAATGGAATGTGCCAGGAGAAAGCCCCTCAAGTTTGTCTCCCTACTTCTTGTTCGTGTTTTTAATTTAATTTTTATTTTTTATTACAGCAAGTTTGATTGTTGGAGGTGTGGAAGATGTGGTTGGTTCTTTTACACATATACACATGTCTGTTTTTCCTGGGATCCTTTTCTCATGTACGTTATGACAGAATGTTGAGTAGTCTTTTGGTATTCCGTAGGTCTTTGGTGATTATATATGTCACCTGTGTTTGTATAAGTCTGTTAACCCCGATATCGTAATGAAACCAATCCTCACACCTTTCCATTGGTGAACCATAAGTTTGTTTAATGAATCTCTGATTGCCCTTCTCGGTGGAAATATCTGCCCTGGTATCCATTTTTAGGTAACACCTATAAGTGATATGATATGATATGTGTCTTTCACTTTCTGACTTACTGCAAGTCACGTGATTACCTCTAGACTCATCTACGGTGGTGCAAATGGCATTGTGTTCTTTTTTTCCTTGGCTTCTCTTCTGCCTTAGCGAGGTCCGTTTTCAACAATGTGATTGCCTGAGTGTTGTGGATTAGCTGACCTGGGCAGCCTTACCCTGCCGCCCAGCCCTCCCCAGGTGTGCCTGGTTGAGGTCAATATAAACAGCGCTCCAGGCAGCAATAGCCCCTGAAGCTGTTCCTGACTCCATATTCTCTGCCCCGTCAGCAGTCTCGGGGCGGTGCTGGTGGGAGGGAATGAGGGGCCACAGCTTTGTTGGTGGCCCGGTGTGAGTGGGGTTCTGCTGGCCTTTCTGCAGGAGTTGCCAGGCTGCCACCTGTAAAGAAGAGGATGTGTCACCCATACCTTCCGCTGGAATTTCTCTCCGGACAGAGGTGAGGAAGGAAAAAAGCAGTGGGGGCCGGGACAGGTGGGGTATCTCAGGCAGGACAATGGAAAGCTTCCGGAAGAGCGCCCGGGGGCAGGACCACCCTGGCTGGCCTGCAGGCACCAAGTTGGCCTGCGTGCTGTTGCTGGTGTGGCTCCATGGCCCTTCCTCTAGTCTTTCAAGCCCTTGTACATATTCAGGTGTTTTACCTGGGAAGGGTGGGAACAGTTCAGCAGCAGCTGGCCTGGGGCTCAGCTCACCTTTATTCAGAGATGCCTCTGCACGATCCCCCAGCTTTGCAATGAGGACGCTCCTTGCGTGGGGTGTGGGTTGCTGGCTGTATGGGAGATGATTCCCCACCTCAGACCCATTTCAGAATTGTTTACCGCTGGAGCAAGTGCCCTGATAGGGTTTTCCTCTGTATAACTGGTGGGTTCAGGTTTTTTTTTTTTCTTTTATGGTTCAAGTTAGATTTTATTCCTCTTTTATGTATTTATAGATATAAGCATGGAAATAATTCATTCCTGTAAATACATCTGTGTGAAGGGAAGAACTTTTTTCTGTATTATTTTTAAATATTATTTTTTTTAATTTTGAAATTTAATTTTATTTATTTTTTTATACAGCAGGTTATTATTAGTTATGTATTTTATGCATATACATGTATGCAGGTCAATCCCAATCTCCCAACTCATCCCACCACCACCACACCATGGCTTCCCACACTTGGTGTCCATACGTTTGTTCTCTACCTCTGTCTCTATTTCTTCCCTGCAAACCAGTTCATCTGTACCAGTTTTTAGGTTCCACATATATGCATTAATATACAATATTTGTTTTCCTCTTTCTGACTGACTTCATTCTGTATGACAGTCTCTAGATCCATCGATGTCTCTACAAATGACCCAGTTTCATTCCGTTTTATGGCTGAGTAATATTCCATTTTATACATGTACCACATCTTTATCCATTCATCTGTCTGTGGGCATTTAGGTTGCTTCCATTACCTGGCTATTGTAAATAGTGCTGCAATGAACATTGTGGTGAATGTGCCTTTTTGATTTATGGTGTTCTTTGGGTATATGCCCAGAAGTGGGATTGCTGGATCAGATGGTAATTCTATTTCTAGTTTTTTTTTTAACGAAACTCCATACTGTTCTCCATAGTGACTGTATCAATTTACATTCCCACCAATAGTGGAAGAGGGCTCCTTTTGTCCACACCCTCCCCAGAATTTGTTGTCTGTAGATTTTCTGATGATGCCGATTCTAACAGTGTGAGGTGATACCTCATTGTAGTTTTGATTTGCATTTCTCTAATAATTAGTGCTGTTGAGCAGCTTTTCATGTGCGTCTTGGCCATCTCTGTGTCTTCTTTGAAGAAACGTATCTTTAGATCTTCTGCCCATTTTTGTATTGGGTTGTTTGTTTTTTTTAATATTAAGCTGCATGAGCTGTTTATATATATTGGAGATTAAACCTTTGTCCATTGATTCGTTTGCAACTTTTCGCCCCTTCTGAGGGATGCCTTTTTCCATTCCCGTTTTTTTAACCAAAAAGGAAAGAAAGAAAAAGAAGCAGAAAACTAATGTGCATAAAATATGCCTTTTGAAATGGTCGTTTTGAAATATGGACGTCCTTTGAAATTTTTGGTCGATATGTGACCCCAGCATTTGTTTTCAGGGCAGGTGTCATTTACGGGCCTGCAATGATTTTGAATATCAACTGACCATTAGCGCTGGGATTAAAGCTGCTGTTGTGTGAAACGGCCACAAGGTGGCAGCAGTTCTCCCTTACCAATTCTGGTTACTAGGGCAAGAGAGCCTCAATGGAAGTCGTGTTCTAGATTGGAATTTAGAATGGAATGTGCCAGGAGAAAGCCCCTCAAGTTTGTCTCCCTACTTCTTGTTCGTGTTTTTAATTTAATTTTTATTTTTTATTACAGCAAGTTTGATTGTTGGAGGTGTGGAAGATGTGGTTGGTTCTTTTACACATATACACATGTCTGTTTTTCCTGGGATCCTTTTCTCATGTACGTTATGACAGAATGTTGAGTAGTCTTTTGGTATTCCGTAGGTCTTTGGTGATTATATATGTCACCTGTGTTTGTATAAGTCTGTTAACCCCGATATCGTAATGAAACCAATCCTCACACCTTTCCATTGGTGAACCATAAGTTTGTTTAATGAATCTCTGATTGCCCTTCTCGGTGGAAATATCTGCCCTGGTATCCATTTTTAGGTAACACCTATAAGTGATATGATATGATATGTGTCTTTCACTTTCTGACTTACTGCAAGTCACGTGATTACCTCTAGACTCATCTACGGTGGTGCAAATGGCATTGTGTTCTTTTTTTCCTTGGCTTCTCTTCTGCCTTAGCGAGGTCCGTTTTCAACAATGTGATTGCCTGAGTGTTGTGGATTAGCTGACCTGGGCAGCCTTACCCTGCCGCCCAGCCCTCCCCAGGTGTGCCTGGTTGAGGTCAATATAAACAGCGCTCCAGGCAGCAATAGCCCCTGAAGCTGTTCCTGACTCCATATTCTCTGCCCCGTCAGCAGTCTCGGGGCGGTGCTGGTGGGAGGGAATGAGGGGCCACAGCTTTGTTGGTGGCCCGGTGTGAGTGGGGTTCTGCTGGCCTTTCTGCAGGAGTTGCCAGGCTGCCACCTGTAAAGAAGAGGATGTGTCACCCATACCTTCCGCTGGAATTTCTCTCCGGACAGAGGTGAGGAAGGAAAAAAGCAGTGGGGGCCGGGACAGGTGGGGTATCTCAGGCAGGACAATGGAAAGCTTCCGGAAGAGCGCCCGGGGGCAGGACCACCCTGGCTGGCCTGCAGGCACCAAGTTGGCCTGCGTGCTGTTGCTGGTGTGGCTCCATGGCCCTTCCTCTAGTCTTTCAAGCCCTTGTACATATTCAGGTGTTTTACCTGGGAAGGGTGGGAACAGTTCAGCAGCAGCTGGCCTGGGGCTCAGCTCACCTTTATTCAGAGATGCCTCTGCACGATCCCCCAGCTTTGCAATGAGGACGCTCCTTGCGTGGGGTGTGGGTTGCTGGCTGTATGGGAGATGATTCCCCACCTCAGACCCATTTCAGAATTGTTTACCGCTGGAGCAAGTGCCCTGATAGGGTTTTCCTCTGTATAACTGGTGGGTTCAGGTTTTTTTTTTTTCTTTTATGGTTCAAGTTAGATTTTATTCCTCTTTTATGTATTTATAGATATAAGCATGGAAATAATTCATTCCTGTAAATACATCTGTGTGAAGGGAAGAACTTTTTTCTGTATTATTTTTAAATATTATTTTTTTTAATTTTGAAATTTAATTTTATTTATTTTTTTATACAGCAGGTTATTATTAGTTATGTATTTTATGCATATACATGTATGCAGGTCAATCCCAATCTCCCAACTCATCCCACCACCACCACACCATGGCTTCCCACACTTGGTGTCCATACGTTTGTTCTCTACCTCTGTCTCTATTTCTTCCCTGCAAACCAGTTCATCTGTACCAGTTTTTAGGTTCCACATATATGCATTAATATACAATATTTGTTTTCCTCTTTCTGACTGACTTCATTCTGTATGACAGTCTCTAGATCCATCGATGTCTCTACAAATGACCCAGTTTCATTCCGTTTTATGGCTGAGTAATATTCCATTTTATACATGTACCACATCTTTATCCATTCATCTGTCTGTGGGCATTTAGGTTGCTTCCATTACCTGGCTATTGTAAATAGTGCTGCAATGAACATTGTGGTGAATGTGCCTTTTTGATTTATGGTGTTCTTTGGGTATATGCCCAGAAGTGGGATTGCTGGATCAGATGGTAATTCTATTTCTAGTTTTTTTTTTAACGAAACTCCATACTGTTCTCCATAGTGACTGTATCAATTTACATTCCCACCAATAGTGGAAGAGGGCTCCTTTTGTCCACACCCTCCCCAGAATTTGTTGTCTGTAGATTTTCTGATGATGCCGATTCTAACAGTGTGAGGTGATACCTCATTGTAGTTTTGATTTGCATTTCTCTAATAATTAG
Organism: Mesoplodon bidens; assembly: GCF_964165515.1. Classification (NCBI taxonomy): domain Eukaryota; kingdom Metazoa; phylum Chordata; class Mammalia; order Artiodactyla; family Ziphiidae; genus Mesoplodon; species Mesoplodon bidens. The sequence goes on from NW_027671916.1 coordinate 61,733, forward strand.
TGCTGTTGAGCAGCTTTTCATGTGCGTCTTGGCCATCTCTGTGTCTTCTTTGAAGAAACGTATCTTTAGATCTTCTGCCCATTTTTGTATTGGGTTGTTTGTTTTTTTTAATATTAAGCTGCATGAGCTGTTTATATATATTGGAGATTAAACCTTTGTCCATTGATTCGTTTGCAACTTTTCGCCCCTTCTGAGGGATGCCTTTTTCCATTCCCGTTTTTTTAACCAAAAAGGAAAGAAAGAAAAAGAAGCAGAAAACTAATGTGCATAAAATATGCCTTTTGAAATGGTCGTTTTGAAATATGGACGTCCTTTGAAATTTTTGGTCGATATGTGACCCCAGCATTTGTTTTCAGGGCAGGTGTCATTTACGGGCCTGCAATGATTTTGAATATCAACTGACCATTAGCGCTGGGATTAAAGCTGCTGTTGTGTGAAACGGCCACAAGGTGGCAGCAGTTCTCCCTTACCAATTCTGGTTACTAGGGCAAGAGAGCCTCAATGGAAGTCGTGTTCTAGATTGGAATTTAGAATGGAATGTGCCAGGAGAAAGCCCCTCAAGTTTGTCTCCCTACTTCTTGTTCGTGTTTTTAATTTAATTTTTATTTTTTATTACAGCAAGTTTGATTGTTGGAGGTGTGGAAGATGTGGTTGGTTCTTTTACACATATACACATGTCTGTTTTTCCTGGGATCCTTTTCTCATGTACGTTATGACAGAATGTTGAGTAGTCTTTTGGTATTCCGTAGGTCTTTGGTGATTATATATGTCACCTGTGTTTGTATAAGTCTGTTAACCCCGATATCGTAATGAAACCAATCCTCACACCTTTCCATTGGTGAACCATAAGTTTGTTTAATGAATCTCTGATTGCCCTTCTCGGTGGAAATATCTGCCCTGGTATCCATTTTTAGGTAACACCTATAAGTGATATGATATGATATGTGTCTTTCACTTTCTGACTTACTGCAAGTCACGTGATTACCTCTAGACTCATCTACGGTGGTGCAAATGGCATTGTGTTCTTTTTTTCCTTGGCTTCTCTTCTGCCTTAGCGAGGTCCGTTTTCAACAATGTGATTGCCTGAGTGTTGTGGATTAGCTGACCTGGGCAGCCTTACCCTGCCGCCCAGCCCTCCCCAGGTGTGCCTGGTTGAGGTCAATATAAACAGCGCTCCAGGCAGCAATAGCCCCTGAAGCTGTTCCTGACTCCATATTCTCTGCCCCGTCAGCAGTCTCGGGGCGGTGCTGGTGGGAGGGAATGAGGGGCCACAGCTTTGTTGGTGGCCCGGTGTGAGTGGGGTTCTGCTGGCCTTTCTGCAGGAGTTGCCAGGCTGCCACCTGTAAAGAAGAGGATGTGTCACCCATACCTTCCGCTGGAATTTCTCTCCGGACAGAGGTGAGGAAGGAAAAAAGCAGTGGGGGCCGGGACAGGTGGGGTATCTCAGGCAGGACAATGGAAAGCTTCCGGAAGAGCGCCCGGGGGCAGGACCACCCTGGCTGGCCTGCAGGCACCAAGTTGGCCTGCGTGCTGTTGCTGGTGTGGCTCCATGGCCCTTCCTCTAGTCTTTCAAGCCCTTGTACATATTCAGGTGTTTTACCTGGGAAGGGTGGGAACAGTTCAGCAGCAGTTGGCCTGGGGCTCAGCTCACCTTTATTCAGAGATGCCTCTGCACGATCCCCCAGCTTTGCAATGAGGACGCTCCTTGCGTGGGGTGTGGGTTGCTGGCTGTATGGGAGATGATTCTCCACCTCAGACCCATTTCAGAATTGTTTACCGCTGGAGCAAGTGCCCTGATAGGGTTTTCCTCTGTATAACTGGTGGGTTCAGGTTTTTTTTTTTCTTTTATGGTTCAAGTTAGATTTTATTCCTCTTTTATGTATTTATAGATATAAGCATGGAAATAATTCATTCCTGTAAATACATCTGTGTGAAGGGAAGAACTTTTTTCTGTATTATTTTTAAATATTATTTTTTTTAATTTTGAAATTTAATTTTATTTATTTTTTTATACAGCAGGTTATTATTAGTTATGTATTTTATGCATATACATGTATGCAGGTCAATCCCAATCTCCCAACTCATCCCACCACCACCACACCATGGCTTCCCACACTTGGTGTCCATACGTTTGTTCTCTACCTCTGTCTCTATTTCTTCCCTGCAAACCAGTTCATCTGTACCAGTTTTTAGGTTCCACATATATGCATTAATATACAATATTTGTTTTCCTCTTTCTGACTGACTTCATTCTGTATGACAGTCTCTAGATCCATCGATGTCTCTACAAATGACCCAGTTTCATTCCGTTTTATGGCTGAGTAATATTCCATTTTATACATGTACCACATCTTTATCCATTCATCTGTCTGTGGGCATTTAGGTTGCTTCCATTACCTGGCTATTGTAAATAGTGCTGCAATGAACATTGTGGTGAATGTGCCTTTTTGATTTATGGTGTTCTTTGGGTATATGCCCAGAAGTGGGATTGCTGGATCAGATGGTAATTCTATTTCTAGTTTTTTTTTTAACGAAACTCCATACTGTTCTCCATAGTGACTGTATCAATTTACATTCCCACCAATAGTGGAAGAGGGCTCCTTTTGTCCACACCCTCCCCAGAATTTGTTGTCTGTAGATTTTCTGATGATGCCGATTCTAACAGTGTGAGGTGATACCTCATTGTAGTTTTGATTTGCATTTCTCTAATAATTAGTGCTGTTGAGCAGCTTTTCATGTGCGTCTTGGCCATCTCTGTGTCTTCTTTGAAGAAACGTATCTTTAGATCTTCTGCCCATTTTTGTATTGGGTTGTTTGTTTTTTTTAATATTAAGCTGCATGAGCTGTTTATATATATTGGAGATTAAACCTTTGTCCATTGATTCGTTTGCAACTTTTCGCCCCTTCTGAGGGATGCCTTTTTCCATTCCCGTTTTTTTAACCAAAAAGGAAAGAAAGAAAAAGAAGCAGAAAACTAATGTGCATAAAATATGCCTTTTGAAATGGTCGTTTTGAAATATGGACGTCCTTTGAAATTTTTGGTCGATATGTGACCCCAGCATTTGTTTTCAGGGCAGGTGTCATTTACGGGCCTGCAATGATTTTGAATATCAACTGACCATTAGCGCTGGGATTAAAGCTGCTGTTGTGTGAAACGGCCACAAGGTGGCAGCAGTTCTCCCTTACCAATTCTGGTTACTAGGGCAAGAGAGCCTCAATGGAAGTCGTGTTCTAGATTGGAATTTAGAATGGAATGTGCCAGGAGAAAGCCCCTCAAGTTTGTCTCCCTACTTCTTGTTCGTGTTTTTAATTTAATTTTTATTTTTTATTACAGCAAGTTTGATTGTTGGAGGTGTGGAAGATGTGGTTGGTTCTTTTACACATATACACATGTCTGTTTTTCCTGGGATCCTTTTCTCATGTACGTTATGACAGAATGTTGAGTAGTCTTTTGGTATTCCGTAGGTCTTTGGTGATTATATATGTCACCTGTGTTTGTATAAGTCTGTTAACCCCGATATCGTAATGAAACCAATCCTCACACCTTTCCATTGGTGAACCATAAGTTTGTTTAATGAATCTCTGATTGCCCTTCTCGGTGGAAATATCTGCCCTGGTATCCATTTTTAGGTAACACCTATAAGTGATATGATATGATATGTGTCTTTCACTTTCTGACTTACTGCAAGTCACGTGATTACCTCTAGACTCATCTACGGTGGTGCAAATGGCATTGTGTTCTTTTTTTCCTTGGCTTCTCTTCTGCCTTAGCGAGGTCCGTTTTCAACAATGTGATTGCCTGAGTGTTGTGGATTAGCTGACCTGGGCAGCCTTACCCTGCCGCCCAGCCCTCCCCAGGTGTGCCTGGTTGAGGTCAATATAAACAGCGCTCCAGGCAGCAATAGCCCCTGAAGCTGTTCCTGACTCCATATTCTCTGCCCCGTCAGCAGTCTCGGGGCGGTGCTGGTGGGAGGGAATGAGGGGCCACAGCTTTGTTGGTGGCCCGGTGTGAGTGGGGTTCTGCTGGCCTTTCTGCAGGAGTTGCCAGGCTGCCACCTGTAAAGAAGAGGATGTGTCACCCATACCTTCCGCTGGAATTTCTCTCCGGACAGAGGTGAGGAAGGAAAAAAGCAGTGGGGGCCGGGACAGGTGGGGTATCTCAGGCAGGACAATGGAAAGCTTCCGGAAGAGCGCCCGGGGGCAGGACCACCCTGGCTGGCCTGCAGGCACCAAGTTGGCCTGCGTGCTGTTGCTGGTGTGGCTCCATGGCCCTTCCTCTAGTCTTTCAAGCCCTTGTACATATTCAGGTGTTTTACCTGGGAAGGGTGGGAACAGTTCAGCAGCAGCTGGCCTGGGGCTCAGCTCACCTTTATTCAGAGATGCCTCTGCACGATCCCCCAGCTTTGCAATGAGGACGCTCCTTGCGTGGGGTGTGGGTTGCTGGCTGTATGGGAGATGATTCTCCACCTCAGACCCATTTCAGAATTGTTTACCGCTGGAGCAAGTGCCCTGATAGGGTTTTCCTCTGTATAACTGGTGGGTTCAGGTTTTTTTTTTTCTTTTATGGTTCAAGTTAGATTTTATTCCTCTTTTATGTATTTATAGATATAAGCATGGAAATAATTCATTCCTGTAAATACATCTGTGTGAAGGGAAGAACTTTTTTCTGTATTATTTTTAAATATTATTTTTTTTAATTTTGAAATTTAATTTTATTTATTTTTTTATACAGCAGGTTATTATTAGTTATGTATTTTATGCATATACATGTATGCAGGTCAATCCCAATCTCCCAACTCATCCCACCACCACCACACCATGGCTTCCCACACTTGGTGTCCATACGTTTGTTCTCTACCTCTGTCTCTATTTCTTCCCTGCAAACCAGTTCATCTGTACCAGTTTTTAGGTTCCACATATATGCATTAATATACAATATTTGTTTTCCTCTTTCTGACTGACTTCATTCTGTATGACAGTCTCTAGATCCATCGATGTCTCTACAAATGACCCAGTTTCATTCCGTTTTATGGCTGAGTAATATTCCATTTTATACATGTACCACATCTTTATCCATTCATCTGTCTGTGGGCATTTAGGTTGCTTCCATTACCTGGCTATTGTAAATAGTGCTGCAATGAACATTGTGGTGAATGTGCCTTTTTGATTTATGGTGTTCTTTGGGTATATGCCCAGAAGTGGGATTGCTGGATCAGATGGTAATTCTATTTCTAGTTTTTTTTTTAACGAAACTCCATACTGTTCTCCATAGTGACTGTATCAATTTACATTCCCACCAATAGTGGAAGAGGGCTCCTTTTGTCCACACCCTCCCCAGAATTTGTTGTCTGTAGATTTTCTGATGATGCCGATTCTAACAGTGTGAGGTGATACCTCATTGTAGTTTTGATTTGCATTTCTCTAATAATTAGTGCTGTTGAGCAGCTTTTCATGTGCGTCTTGGCCATCTCTGTGTCTTCTTTGAAGAAACGTATCTTTAGATCTTCTGCCCATTTTTGTATTGGGTTGTTTGTTTTTTTTAATATTAAGCTGCATGAGCTGTTTATATATATTGGAGATTAAACCTTTGTCCATTGATTCGTTTGCAACTTTTCGCCCCTTCTGAGGGATGCCTTTTTCCATTCCCGTTTTTTTAACCAAAAAGGAAAGAAAGAAAAAGAAGCAGAAAACTAATGTGCATAAAATATGCCTTTTGAAATGGTCGTTTTGAAATATGGACGTCCTTTGAAATTTTTGGTCGATATGTGACCCCAGCATTTGTTTTCAGGGCAGGTGTCATTTACGGGCCTGCAATGATTTTGAATATCAACTGACCATTAGCGCTGGGATTAAAGCTGCTGTTGTGTGAAACGGCCACAAGGTGGCAGCAGTTCTCCCTTACCAATTCTGGTTACTAGGGCAAGAGAGCCTCAATGGAAGTCGTGTTCTAGATTGGAATTTAGAATGGAATGTGCCAGGAGAAAGCCCCTCAAGTTTGTCTCCCTACTTCTTGTTCGTGTTTTTAATTTAATTTTTATTTTTTATTACAGCAAGTTTGATTGTTGGAGGTGTGGAAGATGTGGTTGGTTCTTTTACACATATACACATGTCTGTTTTTCCTGGGATCCTTTTCTCATGTACGTTATGACAGAATGTTGAGTAGTCTTTTGGTATTCCGTAGGTCTTTGGTGATTATATATGTCACCTGTGTTTGTATAAGTCTGTTAACCCCGATATCGTAATGAAACCAATCCTCACACCTTTCCATTGGTGAACCATAAGTTTGTTTAATGAATCTCTGATTGCCCTTCTCGGTGGAAATATCTGCCCTGGTATCCATTTTTAGGTAACACCTATAAGTGATATGATATGATATGTGTCTTTCACTTTCTGACTTACTGCAAGTCACGTGATTACCTCTAGACTCATCTACGGTGGTGCAAATGGCATTGTGTTCTTTTTTTCCTTGGCTTCTCTTCTGCCTTAGCGAGGTCCGTTTTCAACAATGTGATTGCCTGAGTGTTGTGGATTAGCTGACCTGGGCAGCCTTACCCTGCCGCCCAGCCCTCCCCAGGTGTGCCTGGTTGAGGTCAATATAAACAGCGCTCCAGGCAGCAATAGCCCCTGAAGCTGTTCCTGACTCCATATTCTCTGCCCCGTCAGCAGTCTCGGGGCGGTGCTGGTGGGAGGGAATGAGGGGCCACAGCTTTGTTGGTGGCCCGGTGTGAGTGGGGTTCTGCTGGCCTTTCTGCAGGAGTTGCCAGGCTGCCACCTGTAAAGAAGAGGATGTGTCACCCATACCTTCCGCTGGAATTTCTCTCTGGACAGAGGTGAGGAAGGAAAAAAGCAGTGGGGGCCGGGACAGGTGGGGTATCTCAGGCAGGACAATGGAAAGCTTCCGGAAGAGCGCCCGGGGGCAGGACCACCCTGGCTGGCCTGCAGGCACCAAGTTGGCCTGCGTGCTGTTGCTGGTGTGGCTCCATGGCCCTTCCTCTAGTCTTTCAAGCCCTTGTACATATTCAGGTGTTTTACCTGGGAAGGGTGGGAACAGTTCAGCAGCAGCTGGCCTGGGGCTCAGCTCACCTTTATTCAGAGATGCCTCTGCACGATCCCCCAGCTTTGCAATGAGGACGCTCCTTGCGTGGGGTGTGGGTTGCTGGCTGTATGGGAGATGATTCCCCACCTCAGACCCATTTCAGAATTGTTTACCGCTGGAGCAAGTGCCCTGATAGGGTTTTCCTCTGTATAACTGGTGGGTTCAGGTTTTTTTTTTTCTTTTATGGTTCAAGTTAGATTTTATTCCTCTTTTATGTATTTATAGATATAAGCATGGAAATAATTCATTCCTGTAAATACATCTGTGTGAAGGGAAGAACTTTTTTCTGTATTATTTTTAAATATTATTTTTTTTAATTTTGAAATTTAATTTTATTTATTTTTTTATACAGCAGGTTATTATTAGTTATGTATTTTATGCATATACATGTATGCAGGTCAATCCCAATCTCCCAACTCATCCCACCACCACCACACCATGGCTTCCCACACTTGGTGTCCATACGTTTGTTCTCTACCTCTGTCTCTATTTCTTCCCTGCAAACCAGTTCATCTGTACCAGTTTTTAGGTTCCACATATATGCATTAATATACAATATTTGTTTTCCTCTTTCTGACTGACTTCATTCTGTATGACAGTCTCTAGATCCATCGATGTCTCTACAAATGACCCAGTTTCATTCCGTTTTATGGCTGAGTAATATTCCATTTTATACATGTACCACATCTTTATCCATTCATCTGTCTGTGGGCATTTAGGTTGCTTCCATTACCTGGCTATTGTAAATAGTGCTGCAATGAACATTGTGGTGAATGTGCCTTTTTGATTTATGGTGTTCTTTGGGTATATGCCCAGAAGTGGGATTGCTGGATCAGATGGTAATTCTATTTCTAGTTTTTTTTTTAACGAAACTCCATACTGTTCTCCATAGTGACTGTATCAATTTACATTCCCACCAATAGTGGAAGAGGGCTCCTTTTGTCCACACCCTCCCCAGAATTTGTTGTCTGTAGATTTTCTGATGATGCCGATTCTAACAGTGTGAGGTGATACCTCATTGTAGTTTTGATTTGCATTTCTCTAATAATTAGTGCTGTTGAGCAGCTTTTCATGTGCGTCTTGGCCATCTCTGTGTCTTCTTTGAAGAAACGTATCTTTAGATCTTCTGCCCATTTTTGTATTGGGTTGTTTGTTTTTTTTAATATTAAGCTGCATGAGCTGTTTATATATATTGGAGATTAAACCTTTGTCCATTGATTCGTTTGCAACTTTTCGCCCCTTCTGAGGGATGCCTTTTTCCATTCCCGTTTTTTTAACCAAGAAGGAAAGAAAGAAAAAGAAGCAGAAAACTAATGTGCATAAAATATGCCTTTTGAAATGGTCGTTTTGAAATATGGACGTCCTTTGAAATTTTTGGTCGATATGTGACCCCAGCATTTGTTTTCAGGGCAGGTGTCATTTACGGGCCTGCAATGATTTTGAATATCAACTGACCATTAGCGCTGGGATTAAAGCTGCTGTTGTGTGAAACGGCCACAAGGTGGCAGCAGTTCTCCCTTACCAATTCTGGTTACTAGGGCAAGAGAGCCTCAATGGAAGTCGTGTTCTAGATTGGAATTTAGAATGGAATGTGCCAGGAGAAAGCCCCTCAAGTTTGTCTCCCTACTTCTTGTTCGTGTTTTTAATTTAATTTTTATTTTTTATTACAGCAAGTTTGATTGTTGGAGGTGTGGAAGATGTGGTTGGTTCTTTTACACATATACACATGTCTGTTTTTCCTGGGATCCTTTTCTCATGTACGTTATGACAGAATGTTGAGTAGTCTTTTGGTATTCCGTAGGTCTTTGGTGATTATATATGTCACCTGTGTTTGTATAAGTCTGTTAACCCCGATATCGTAATGAAACCAATCCTCACACCTTTCCATTGGTGAACCATAAGTTTGTTTAATGAATCTCTGATTGCCCTTCTCGGTGGAAATATCTGCCCTGGTATCCATTTTTAGGTAACACCTATAAGTGATATGATATGATATGTGTCTTTCACTTTCTGACTTACTGCAAGTCACGTGATTACCTCTAGACTCATCTACGGTGGTGCAAATGGCATTGTGTTCTTTTTTTCCTTGGCTTCTCTTCTGCCTTAGCGAGGTCCGTTTTCAACAATGTGATTGCCTGAGTGTTGTGGATTAGCTGACCTGGGCAGCCTTACCCTGCCGCCCAGCCCTCCCCAGGTGTGCCTGGTTGAGGTCAATATAAACAGCGCTCCAGGCAGCAATAGCCCCTGAAGCTGTTCCTGACTCCATATTCTCTGCCCCGTCAGCAGTCTCGGGGCGGTGCTGGTGGGAGGGAATGAGGGGCCACAGCTTTGTTGGTGGCCCGGTGTGAGTGGGGTTCTGCTGGCCTTTCTGCAGGAGTTGCCAGGCTGCCACCTGTAAAGAAGAGGATGTGTCACCCATACCTTCCGCTGGAATTTCTCTCCGGACAGAGGTGAGGAAGGAAAAAAGCAGTGGGGGCCGGGACAGGTGGGGTATCTCAGGCAGGACAATGGAAAGCTTCCGGAAGAGCGCCCGGGGGCAGGACCACCCTGGCTGGCCTGCAGGCACCAAGTTGGCCTGCGTGCTGTTGCTGGTGTGGCTCCATGGCCCTTCCTCTAGTCTTTCAAGCCCTTGTACATATTCAGGTGTTTTACCTGGGAAGGGTGGGAACAGTTCAGCAGCAGCTGGCCTGGGGCTCAGCTCACCTTTATTCAGAGATGCCTCTGCACGATCCCCCAGCTTTGCAATGAGGACGCTCCTTGCGTGGGGTGTGGGTTGCTGGCTGTATGGGAGATGATTCCCCACCTCAGACCCATTTCAGAATTGTTTACCGCTGGAGCAAGTGCCCTGATAGGGTTTTCCTCTGTATAACTGGTGGGTTCAGGTTTTTTTTTTTCTTTTATGGTTCAAGTTAGATTTTATTCCTCTTTTATGTATTTATAGATATAAGCATGGAAATAATTCATTCCTGTAAATACATCTGTGTGAAGGGAAGAACTTTTTTCTGTATTATTTTTAAATATTATTTTTTTTAATTTTGAAATTTAATTTTATTTATTTTTTTATACAGCAGGTTATTATTAGTTATGTATTTTATGCATATACATGTATGCAGGTCAATCCCAATCTCCCAACTCATCCCACCACCACCACACCATGGCTTCCCACACTTGGTGTCCATACGTTTGTTCTCTACCTCTGTCTCTATTTCTTCCCTGCAAACCAGTTCATCTGTACCAGTTTTTAGGTTCCACATATATGCATTAATATACAATATTTGTTTTCCTCTTTCTGACTGACTTCATTCTGTATGACAGTCTCTAGATCCATCGATGTCTCTACAAATGACCCAGTTTCATTCCGTTTTATGGCTGAGTAATATTCCATTTTATACATGTACCACATCTTTATCCATTCATCTGTCTGTGGGCATTTAGGTTGCTTCCATTACCTGGCTATTGTAAATAGTGCTGCAATGAACATTGTGGTGAATGTGCCTTTTTGATTTATGGTGTTCTTTGGGTATATGCCCAGAAGTGGGATTGCTGGATCAGATGGTAATTCTATTTCTAGTTTTTTTTTTAACGAAACTCCATACTGTTCTCCATAGTGACTGTATCAATTTACATTCCCACCAATAGTGGAAGAGGGCTCCTTTTGTCCACACCCTCCCCAGAATTTGTTGTCTGTAGATTTTCTGATGATGCCGATTCTAACAGTGTGAGGTGATACCTCATTGTAGTTTTGATTTGCATTTCTCTAATAATTAGTGCTGTTGAGCAGCTTTTCATGTGCGTCTTGGCCATCTCTGTGTCTTCTTTGAAGAAACGTATCTTTAGATCTTCTGCCCATTTTTGTATTGGGTTGTTTGTTTTTTTTAATATTAAGCTGCATGAGCTGTTTATATATATTGGAGATTAAACCTTTGTCCATTGATTCGTTTGCAACTTTTCGCCCCTTCTGAGGGATGCCTTTTTCCATTCCCGTTTTTTTAACCAAGAAGGAAAGAAAGAAAAAGAAGCAGAAAACTAATGTGCATAAAATATGCCTTTTGAAATGGTCGTTTTGAAATATGGACGTCCTTTGAAATTTTTGGTCGATATGTGACCCCAGCATTTGTTTTCAGGGCAGGTGTCATTTACGGGCCTGCAATGATTTTGAATATCAACTGACCATTAGCGCTGGGATTAAAGCTGCTGTTGTGTGAAACGGCCACAAGGTGGCAGCAGTTCTCCCTTACCAATTCTGGTTACTAGGGCAAGAGAGCCTCAATGGAAGTCGTGTTCTAGATTGGAATTTAGAATGGAATGTGCCAGGAGAAAGCCCCTCAAGTTTGTCTCCCTACTTCTTGTTCGTGTTTTTAATTTAATTTTTATTTTTTATTACAGCAAGTTTGATTGTTGGAGGTGTGGAAGATGTGGTTGGTTCTTTTACACATATACACATGTCTGTTTTTCCTGGGATCCTTTTCTCATGTACGTTATGACAGAATGTTGAGTAGTCTTTTGGTATTCCGTAGGTCTTTGGTGATTATATATGTCACCTGTGTTTGTATAAGTCTGTTAACCCCGATATCGTAATGAAACCAATCCTCACACCTTTCCATTGGTGAACCATAAGTTTGTTTAATGAATCTCTGATTGCCCTTCTCGGTGGAAATATCTGCCCTGGTATCCATTTTTAGGTAACACCTATAAGTGATATGATATGATATGTGTCTTTCACTTTCTGACTTACTGCAAGTCACGTGATTACCTCTAGACTCATCTACGGTGGTGCAAATGGCATTGTGTTCTTTTTTTCCTTGGCTTCTCTTCTGCCTTAGCGAGGTCCGTTTTCAACAATGTGATTGCCTGAGTGTTGTGGATTAGCTGACCTGGGCAGCCTTACCCTGCCGCCCAGCCCTCCCCAGGTGTGCCTGGTTGAGGTCAATATAAACAGCGCTCCAGGCAGCAATAGCCCCTGAAGCTGTTCCTGACTCCATATTCTCTGCCCCGTCAGCAGTCTCGGGGCGGTGCTGGTGGGAGGGAATGAGGGGCCACAGCTTTGTTGGTGGCCCGGTGTGAGTGGGGTTCTGCTGGCCTTTCTGCAGGAGTTGCCAGGCTGCCACCTGTAAAGAAGAGGATGTGTCACCCATACCTTCCGCTGGAATTTCTCTCCGGACAGAGGTGAGGAAGGAAAAAAGCAGTGGGGGCCGGGACAGGTGGGGTATCTCAGGCAGGACAATGGAAAGCTTCCGGAAGAGCGCCCGGGGGCAGGACCACCCTGGCTGGCCTGCAGGCACCAAGTTGGCCTGCGTGCTGTTGCTGGTGTGGCTCCATGGCCCTTCCTCTAGTCTTTCAAGCCCTTGTACATATTCAGGTGTTTTACCTGGGAAGGGTGGGAACAGTTCAGCAGCAGCTGGCCTGGGGCTCAGCTCACCTTTATTCAGAGATGCCTCTGCACGATCCCCCAGCTTTGCAATGAGGACGCTCCTTGCGTGGGGTGTGGGTTGCTGGCTGTATGGGAGATGATTCCCCACCTCAGACCCATTTCAGAATTGTTTACCGCTGGAGCAAGTGCCCTGATAGGGTTTTCCTCTGTATAACTGGTGGGTTCAGGTTTTTTTTTTCTTTTATGGTTCAGGTTAGATTTTATTCCTGTTTTATGTATTTATAGATATAAGCATGGAAATAATTCATTCCTGTAAATACATCTGTGTGAAGGGAAGAACTTTTTTCTGTATTATTTTTAAATATTATTTTTTTTAATTTTGAAATTTAATTTTATTTATTTTTTTATACAGCAGGTTATTATTAGTTATGTATTTTATGCATATACATGTATGCAGGTCAATCCCAATCTCCCAACTCATCCCACCACCACCACACCATGGCTTCCCACACTTGGTGTCCATACGTTTGTTCTCTACCTCTGTCTCTATTTCTTCCCTGCAAACCAGTTCATCTGTACCAGTTTTTAGGTTCCACATATATGCATTAATATACAATATTTGTTTTCCTCTTTCTGACTGACTTCATTCTGTATGACAGTCTCTAGATCCATCGATGTCTCTACAAATGACCCAGTTTCATTCCGTTTTATGGCTGAGTAATATTCCATTTTATACATGTACCACATCTTTATCCATTCATCTGTCTGTGGGCATTTAGGTTGCTTCCATTACCTGGCTATTGTAAATAGTGCTGCAATGAACATTGTGGTGAATGTGCCTTTTTGATTTATGGTGTTCTTTGGGTATATGCCCAGAAGTGGGATTGCTGGATCAGATGGTAATTCTATTTCTAGTTTTTTTTTTAACGAAACTCCATACTGTTCTCCATAGTGACTGTATCAATTTACATTCCCACCAATAGTGGAAGAGGGCTCCTTTTGTCCACACCCTCCCCAGAATTTGTTGTCTGTAGATTTTCTGATGATGCCGATTCTAACAGTGTGAGGTGATACCTCATTGTAGTTTTGATTTGCATTTCTCTAATAATTAGTGCTGTTGAGCAGCTTTTCATGTGCGTCTTGGCCATCTCTGTGTCTTCTTTGAAGAAACGTATCTTTAGATCTTCTGCCCATTTTTGTATTGGGTTGTTTGTTTTTTTTAATATTAAGCTGCATGAGCTGTTTATATATATTGGAGATTAAACCTTTGTCCATTGATTCGTTTGCAACTTTTCGCCCCTTCTGAGGGATGCCTTTTTCCATTCCCGTTTGTTTAACCAAAAAGGAAAGAAAGAAAAAGAAGCAGAAAACTAATGTGCATAAAATATGCCTTTTGAAATGGTCGTTTTGAAATATGGACGTCCTTTGAAATTTTTGGTCGATATGTGACCCCAGCATTTGTTTTCAGGGCAGGTGTCATTTACGGGCCTGCAATGATTTTGAATATCAACTGACCATTAGCGCTGGGATTAAAGCTGCTGTTGTGTGAAACGGCCACAAGGTGGCAGCAGTTCTCCCTTACCAATTCTGGTTACTAGGGCAAGAGAGCCTCAATGGAAGTCGTGTTCTAGATTGGAATTTAGAATGGAATGTGCCAGGAGAAAGCCCCTCAAGTTTGTCTCCCTACTTCTTGTTCGTGTTTTTAATTTAATTTTTATTTTTTATTACAGCAAGTTTGATTGTTGGAGGTGTGGAAGATGTGGTTGGTTCTTTTACACATATACACATGTCTGTTTTTCCTGGGATCCTTTTCTCATGTACGTTATGACAGAATGTTGAGTAGTCTTTTGGTATTCCGTAGGTCTTTGGTGATTATATATGTCACCTGTGTTTGTATAAGTCTGTTAACCCCGATATCGTAATGAAACCAATCCTCACACCTTTCCATTGGTGAACCATAAGTTTGTTTAATGAATCTCTGATTGCCCTTCTCGGTGGAAATATCTGCCCTGGTATCCATTTTTAGGTAACACCTATAAGTGATATGATATGATATGTGTCTTTCACTTTCTGACTTACTGCAAGTCACGTGATTACCTCTAGACTCATCTACGGTGGTGCAAATGGCATTGTGTTCTTTTTTTCCTTGGCTTCTCTTCTGCCTTAGCGAGGTCCGTTTTCAACAATGTGATTGCCTGAGTGTTGTGGATTAGCTGACCTGGGCAGCCTTACCCTGCCGCCCAGCCCTCCCCAGGTGTGCCTGGTTGAGGTCAATATAAACAGCGCTCCAGGCAGCAATAGCCCCTGAAGCTGTTCCTGACTCCATATTCTCTGCCCCGTCAGCAGTCTCGGGGCGGTGCTGGTGGGAGGGAATGAGGGGCCACAGCTTTGTTGGTGGCCCGGTGTGAGTGGGGTTCTGCTGGCCTTTCTGCAGGAGTTGCCAGGCTGCCACCTGTAAAGAAGAGGATGTGTCACCCATACCTTCCGCTGGAATTTCTCTCCGGACAGAGGTGAGGAAGGAAAAAAGCAGTGGGGGCCGTGGCAGGAGGGGTATCTCAGGTGGGGAATGGAAAGCTTCCAGAAGAGCATCTGGGGCCAGGACCATCCTGGCTGGCCAGCAGGCACCAAGTCGGCCTGCGTGCTGTCGCTGGTGTGGCTCCACGGCCCTTCCTCTAGGCTTGTAAGTTCTTGTACATATTCAGCTGTTTTACCTGGAAAGGGTGGGAAGAGTTCAGCTGCAGCAGGACTGGGGCTCAGCTCACATTTACTCACATACGCCTCGACACAGTCCCCCAGCTTTGCAATGAGGATGTTCCTTGTGGGGGGGGAGCGCTGCTCACTGCATGGGAGATGATTTACCACCTGTGACCAACTTAAGAATTTTTTACAACTGGAGCAAGTGCCCTGATACGATTTTCCTCTGTATAACTGGTGGGTTCTGTTTTTTTTTTTTTTTTTTCTTTTTTTCTTTTTGGTTCAAGGTAGATTTTATTTATTCCTCTTTTTTTTAAATTTGGAGATATAAACATGGAAATAATGCATTAATATAAAGGCGTCTATGTGAAGGGAAAAACGTTTTTTTTTTGGTTTATTTTATTAAATGTTATTTATTTTTAATATTTTTAAAATTTATTTATTTCTTTTATACAGCAGGTTCTTACTGGATATCTATTTTATACTTATGTGTGCACATGTGAATCCCAGTCTCCCAATTCATCCCACCACCACCCTCACATGGCGTTCCCCCCTTGGTGTCCATATGTTTGTTCTCTACATCTGTGTCTCTATCTCTGCCCTGCAAACCGGTTCATCTGTACCATTTTTCTAGGTTCCACATATATGCATTAACATACAATATTTGTTTTTCTCTTTCTGACTTACTTCACTCTGTATGACAGTCTCTAGATCCATCAAGGTCTCTACAAATGACCCAATTTCATTCCGATGTATGGCTGAGTAATATTCCATTGTATATATGTACCACATCTTTATCCATTCATCTCTCTATGGGCACTTAGGTTGCTTTCATTACCTGGCTATTGTAAATAGTGCTGCAATGAACATTGTGGTGAATGTGTCTTTTTGATTTATGGTTTTCTCTGGGTATATGCCCAGTAGTGGGATTGCTGGATTATATGGTAATTCTATTTTTAGTTTTTTAAGGAACCTCCATACTGTTCTCCATAGAGACTCTATCGATTTACATTCCCAGCAATAGTGGAAGACGGTTCCTTTTCTCCACACCCTCTCCAGCATTTGTTGTTTGTAGATTTTCTGATGATGCCCATTCTAACAGGTGTGACGTGATACCTCATTGTAGTTTCGATTTCCATTTCTCTAATAATTAGTGATGTTGAGCAGATTTTCATGTGCGTACTGGCCATCTCTATGTCTTCTTGGAAGAAATGTCTATTTAGATCTTCTTCCATTTTTGTATGGGGTTGTTTGTTTTATTAATATTGAGCTGCATGAGCTGTTTATATATATTGGAGATTAATCATTTGTCCATTGATTCATTGGCAAATATGTTCTGCCATTCTGAGGGTTGTCTTTTCGTCTTGTTTGTAGTTTCCTTTGCTTTGCAAAAGCTTTTACATTTCATTAGGTCCCATCTGTTTAGTTTTCTTTTTTATTTCATTACTATAGGAGGTGGATCAAAAAAGATCTTGCTGTGATTTACGTCAGAGTATCCTTCGTAAATTTTCCTCTCAGAGTTTTATACTGTCCGGTCTTACATTAAGGTCTCTAATCCATTTTGAATATATTTTTATGTATGGTGTTGGGGAGTGTTCTAATTTCATTCTTTTACATGTAGCTGTCCATATTTCCCAGCACCAATGATTGAAGAGACTGTCTTATCTCCATTGTATAGTCTTGCCTCCTTTGTCATAGATTAGTTGACCAGAGGTGTGTAGGTTTATCCCTGGGCTTTCTTTTTTTTTTCCTTGTACACGTTTATTGGAGTATAATTGTTTTACAATGGAGTGTTAGTTTCTGCTGTATAACAAAGTGAATCAGCTATACGTATACAAATATCACCAGATCCCCTCCCTCTTGCATCTCCCTCCCACATTCCATATCCCACCCCTTTATGTGGTCACAAAGCACCGAGCTGATCTCCCTGGTCGATGTGGCTGATTGTCAGTAGCTATCGGTGTTACCTTTGGTAATGTATTTATGTCCATGCCACTCTGTCACTTCGTCTCAGCTTACCCATCCCCCTTCCGGTGTCCTCAAGTCCTTTCTCTACGTCTGTGTCCTTAATCCTGTCCTGCCACTAGGTTCTTGAAAATATTTTTGTTTTTCTTCATTAGATCCCGTATATCTCTGTCAACATACAGTATTTGTTTTTCACTTTCTGACTTACTTCACTGTGTAGGACAGATTCTAAGTCCATCCACCTCAGTACAAATAACTCAGTTTTGCTTCTTTTTATGGCTGAGTAATATTCCATTGTATATATGTGCCAGATCTTCTTTATCCATTCATCTGTCGATGGACACTTAGGTTGCTTCCATGTCCAAGCTATTGTAAATAGAGCTGCAATGAACTTTTTTGTACATAACTCTTTTTGAATTATGGTTTTCGCAAGGCAAATGCCCAGTAGTTGGATTGTTGTGTCGTATGGTACCTCTATTGATAGTTATTTAGAGGAACCTCCGTACTGTTCTCCTTAGTGCCCATATCAATTTACATTCCCACCCACAGTGCAAGTATGTTCCCTTTTCTCCAATAAAGGCCTCTCCAGCATTTATTGTTTTGTAGATTTTTTTGATGATTGCCACTCTGACTGCTGTGTGGTGATACCTCACGATAGTTATGATTTGCATTTCTCTAATGATTAGTGATGTTCAGCATCCTTTCATGTGTTTCTTGGTAATCTGTATATCTTCTTTGGAGAAATGTCTATTTAGGTCTTCTGGCCGTTTTTGGATTGGGTTGTTTGTTTTTGTGATATTGAGCTACATGAGGTGCTTGTAAAGTTTGGAGATTAATCCTTTGTCAATTGCTTCATTTGAAAATATTTTCTCCCATTCTGAGGGTTGTTTTTGCATCTTGTTTATATTTTCCTGTACCGTGTAAAAGCTTTTAAGTTTCATTAGGTCCCATTTGTTGATTTCTGTTTTTATTTCCATTTCTCTAGAAGGTGTGTCAAAAAGGATCTTGCTGTGATTTATGTCATAGAGTGTTCTGCCTATGGTTTCCTCTAAGTGTTTTTTTTTTTTTTTTTTTTTTTTTTTTGCGGTATGCGGGCCTCTCACTGTTGTGGCCTCTCCCGTTGCGGAGCACAGGCTCCGGATGCGCAGGCCCAGCGGCCATGGCTCACGGGCCCAGCCGCTCCGCGGCATATGGGATCCTCCCAGACCGGGGCACGAACCCGTATCCCCTGCATCGGCAGGCGGACTCTCAACCACTGCGCCACCAGGGAGGCCCCTTCTAAGTGTTTTATAGTGTCTGGCCTTATATTTAGATCTCTAATCCTTTTAGAGTTTATTTTTGTGTATGGTGTTATGGAGTGTTCTAATTTCATTCTTTTATGTGTAGGGGTCCAGTTTTCCCAGCACCAATTACTGAAGAGACTGTCTTTTCTCCATTGTATATCCTTAGCTCCTTTGTCATAGATGAGATAGCCATAGGTATGTAGGTTTCTCTCTGGGCTTTCTGTCCTGTTCCATTGATCTGTGTTTATGCCAATCAACATTCACTTGATTCCATTATGGAGACATATAAATACATAGGTTTCAAGATTGTTACCAGTCAGATAAATTCCTCTTCAGTGAATAGGGTGTTTTGTGTCCAGTTCATTGAGAAAGGAGTAGGTCTTGTCTATTACATATTTGGTATGTGGAATGGTATCTGTGCTAATTTCAAACTCTGCTTTTACACATCACCCCACGTCACCTTTCCCCTTAAGGAGGCATAAGTGTGTTTTCTAAATGTGTAACTCTGTTCTCTTTTGAAATTCAGTTCATGTGTAGCCATGTTTACATTCCCTCTATAAGTGATATATTACAATAAGTTTTTGTTTCTTTATGGCTCATTTCACTTAGCATTATCGTACCTAAAGCCACTCATTATGCTGCTATTGGCCTTATGACATTGATTTTATGTCTGAGTGACATTCCATTCTATATAAGTACCCTGACATCTATATCCATTTTTTTTCCTTTCCTGGGACATTTAAAGTGTACCGAATTCGAGTTTCTTGTAAACAGAGCAGCCCTAAACTTTGCGCTGGCTGTGTGTTGCGGATTTTTAGTTTTCCCAAAATACACGCCCATGAGTGGAAGTGTGCTATGCTCTGTAGCTCTGTTTTAGAAAACAACATACAGTTCTCCAGAGAGGCTGTTGGCAATTTACATCCTGTCCATCGGTGTAACCAGGCTCCCTTTTCTCCAAGGCCTGTCCTGCATTTGTGGTTTTTACACTGTTTGTGGATGGCCCTTTTGACTGGAGGTAAGGGACACTTCTATGTAGTGTGGATTTTCAATGCCTGATGGCTTGCTTGGCCAAAAAGGGCGTATGCATTTTTTCCCGAATATATTCAAGAAAATACACATACTCCCTTTCCTGCCAAGGGCAACATTGTTGGAGTTCTGTCGCTTTTCATGTGCTTTAAAGATGACTCCAATGTACCTCTTGAAATCTGTTTCCTTCAATTCTGCCTTGCATTCAAATCCTCTTCACGGCCTTACCTCAATATATTTCTGGATGATAGTTGTCCTTTATAACTCTGCAAGTTTGTGAATTGCTGTGCCCCTGATATCCATTTTTCAAACCGCCTATTTGTAAGCTGGCTGCAATACCGCAGGATGGCTTTAGGCCCTAGTCCGGTTCCAGGGCTTCAGGCTGAGCCTTTGGTTAATGCTTCTTCCTGATGGGAAAGTAGAGTGATATGTGCCCATCCAAACACCTACAGCTAAACTCTCATTTGTTTCCCCTCTTCCTGTTCATCCTCTGCACAATTTGCAAACTGTGCATAAAAGGAGGGTAAAGGCACTGACACTCCAAGTGGGGAGATTTTTAGTAATGCAGATGGAATGGTGAAGCCGAGCACGACGAAAGGAAAAATGAGGTACCTTTTAGAAAACTTTCCCAATTACACAGTGTACCATCCACTGGGTTTCCCATGCATGTTTTAACTGTAGGAAGATTCCCTTAAACCGGGAGAGTTGGGACCACTAGAATGGGTAGCACACAGTATTGCTCTAAGTGGCGTTGTTTTGCTCACACAACCTCAGCAATCTTGTCAGCCCCAAGTGTCCAGTCTTATGTCTCATCCAGCTGTGGGTGTAAAGGTGGTCAATCCAGGTTGGATCACAGGCCCTGAACGTAATTTTTAAGATTTCTCTCTGTTTCGTGGTTTTTGCATTTTGCTTTTGAAACTTTTTTTTTTTTCTGTATGCGGGCCTCTCACTGCTGTGGCCTCTCCCGTTGTGGAGCACAGGCTCCGGACACACAGGCTCCGTGGCCATGGCTCGCGAGCCCAGCCACTGCGCGGCATGTGGGATCTTCCGGGATAGGGGCACGAACCCGTGTCCCCTGCATCGGCAGGCGGACTCTCAACCACTGCGCCACCAGGGAAGCCCTTGAAACTTATTTTTATAAGGGGGTTTAGCTGAATTTCAGTGCTGTGTTCATGCCATTATACACACATATGCTTTCTTTATGGAAACATGAGAATACATATGTTTTAAAATTCTTAGAGTCAGATATATTCCTCTGCAATGAATAGGGGGTGTTGAGTCCAGTTCATTGTGCGGGGAGTAGGTGTTGTCTATTACATACTTGGTTTAGGTAACGGTATCTGTGTTAATTTAAAACTGTGGTTTTATGCATCACCCCACCTCGGCTTTCCCGTTAAGCAGGCAGAAGATTGTTTTCTAAATGTGTGACTCTGTAGTGTTTGTAATCCAGTTCATGTGTAGCCATGTGTACATTCACCCTATGAGTGATAACTTATGATAAGATTTGTTACTCTGTTATCTTTCCTAACTCAGTTCATGTGTAGCCATGGTTACAGGACCTTTGTAAGTGATATCTTATGATAAGTTTCTTTTTCAATGTGACTTATTTCACTTAGAATCATTGTACCTGAATCCACTCATTTTGCTGCTACTGGCCTTATGACATTGATTTCACGGCTAAGGGATATTCAATCGTACGTAAGTACCACAATTTCTTGAACCATTTTTTTTTCTTTCCTGGGACATTTAAGGTGTACCCAAGTTGAGGTTCGTGTAAGCAGTGCAGCCCTAAATTTTGGGGTGGCTCTGTCTTACTGATTTTCATTTTTCCAAACGTATATTCCCTAGACTGGAACTGCCATTGGCTCTGTAGCTCTGTTTTTTATTTGTTTTAGGGAACACAATGCACTCCCCCAGAGAGGCATTTAGAAATTTACATCCTGACCATTAGCCTAACAAGACTCCCTGTTCTCCAGGGCCTGTCTTGCCTTTCTGGTTTTTACACATTTTTCGAATGTCCCTTTTGACCAGTGGGAAGTGATCGTTCTTGTAGTGCAGATTTGCATTTCTTGCTTGCTTGCTTGGCCAAAAAGGGCGTATGCATTTTTTCTTGAATATATTCAGAAGAAAACGCATATACCCTTTTGGACAAGTACATCACTGATGAAGTAGTTCTCCTCTGCCTGTACTTTAAAGGCGATTCCAATGTACCTCTTGAAATCTGTTTCCTGCTATTCTGCCTCGCATTCATGACAGCCTCGTTGGCTTCCCTCAAACGATTTTTGGACGATAGTTGTCCTTTATTACTCTGCCAGTTTGTGAATTGCTGTGACCCTGAGCTCCATTTTTCAACTCGTTTTTTGTGAACTGTACGCAAGTCCAAAATTTTGGATCACGACCTCTACAGGTTCCTGGTGGGTGGCTGAGACTTTGGTTAATTCTTCTTCCTGCCGGAAAATTAGAGTGACATGTGCCCGTCCAAATGTCTAACAGCTGCTCTCTCATTGGTTCTCCCAATTCCCTTCCATCCTCTGCCAAATTGGCAACCTGTGCGAACCAGGAGGTTAAAGGGGCTGGCTCTCCAAGTTGGGAGATTGATAGTAAAGCAGATGGAAAGTCAAACAGGAGCACCAGGAGAGGGACTATTCATTCAGTTTTAGAAACCTTTTGAATTCACAGTGTGTCCATTCTCTAGGTTTCCCATACATGTTATAGCTGTAGTAATATAACCTTCAATCTGGAGAGTTGGGTCCCTTGGAATGGGGGCCATGCATTTTTCTTTAAAGGGTCTGCATTTGCTGACCCAATCTCACCAATCCTCTCAGTCCCAAGTGTCCAGCCTTATGCCACATCCAGCTGTCATTGTAGATAGGGTCATTCCAGCTTTCATCAGAGACCCTGAAGGAATTGTAAAGAATTTCCCTGTTTTTTGGTTTTGTTTTTGAAATTCCTTTTTATAGTGGGTTTGAGCTGATTCTCGCTGCCATGATTATGCCAGTGTAGACACACTTGATTCCCTTACGGAGACATATCAATACATAGGTTGTAAGATTCTTAGTAGTCAGATCTATTCCTCTGCGGGAAATATGGGGTTTTGAGTCCCTTTCACTGAGGAAGGTGTTGGTCTAGTCTAATCCACAATAGGTTTTATAAACGGTACATGTGCTTATATCAAACTCTAGTTTTATGCATCACCCCACCTCTCCTTCCCCCTTAAACAGGCATAAGAGTGTTTTCTAAATGTGAGCCTCTGTTCTCTTTCCTAACTCAGTTCATGTGTAGCCATGTTTACAGGATCTTCATAAGTGATATCTTATGATAAGTTTCTTTTTCTGGTGACTTATTTCACTTAGAATCATCGTACCTGAATCCACTCACTTTGCTGCTCCTGGTCTTATGACATTGATTTCATGGCTGAGGGATATTCCATCGTACGTAAGTACCACAATTTTTTGAACCATTTTTATATTTCCTGGGATATTTAAGGTGTACCCAAGTTGAGGTTTTTGTAAGCAGTGCAGCCTTAAATTTGGGCGTGGCTCTGTCTTATTGATTTTCAGTTCTCCAAAGGTATATTCCCTAGACTGGAAGTGCCCTTGGCTCTGTAGCTCTGTTGTTTACTTGTTTTAGGGAACACAATGCACTCCTCCAGTGAGGCAGTTGGCTATTTACATCCCGCTCATCAGCATAACAAGGCTCCCTGTTCTCCAGCGCCTGTCTTGCCTTTCAGGATTTTACACATTTTGTGGATGTCCCTTTTGACCAGTGGGAAGTGATACTTCTTTGTAGTGCAGATTTGCATTGCCCGCTTGCTTGCTTGGCCAAAAAGGGTGTATGCGTTTTCTGCTGAATATATTCAGGAGAAAACGCATACACCCTTTTTGGCCAAGTGCGTCATTCTCGAAGTTGTGCCCCTCTTCCTGTGCTTTAAAGGCGATTCCAACGTACCTCTTGAAATCTGTTTCCTGCTCTTCTGCCTCGATTTAAGTCCGCCTCGTTCCCTTCCCTCAACAGATTTTAGCAAGATAGTTGTCCATTATTACTCTGCCAGTTTGTGAATTGCTGTGCCCCTGAGCTCCATTTTTCAACTCGTTTTTGGTGAGCTGAACGCAAGTCCAAAATTTTGGTTCAGGACCTATACTGGTTCCCGGTGGGTGGCTGAGACTTTGGTTAATTCTTCTTCCTGCCAGGAAATTAAAGTGACATGTGCCCGTCCAAATGCCTAACAGCTACTATCTCATTGGTTCTCCCTCTTCCCTTCTATCCTCTGGCAAATTGGCAACCTGTGCAAACCAGGAGCTTAAAGGGGCTGTCTCTGCAAGTAGGGAGATTGATAGTAAAGCAGTTGGAAAGTCAAACCGGAGAACCAGGAGAGGGACTATTCGTTGAGTTTTAGAAGCATTTTGTATTCACTGTGTGTCCATTCTCTAGGTTTCCCATACATGTTATAGCTGTAGTAATATTCCCTTCAACCTGGAGAGTTGGGACCCATGGAATGGGGACCATGCATTATTGCTTTAAAGGGTCTGCATTTGCTCACCCAATCTCACCAATCCTCTCAGTCCCAAGTGTCCAGCCTTATGCCACTTCCAGCTGTCATTGTAGATAGGGTCATTCCAGGTTTCATCAGATACCCTGAAGGAATTGTAAAGAATTTCCCTGTTTTTTGGTTTTGTTTTTGAAATTCCTTTTTATAGTGGGTTTGAGCTGATTCTCTCTGCCATGTTTATGCCAGTCTAGACACACTTGATTCCCTTACAGAGACATATCAATACATAGGTTTTAAGATTCTTACTAGTCAGATCTATTCCTCTGGGGGTAATATGGGGTTTTGAGTCCCTTTCACTGAGGAAGGTGTAGGTCTTGTCTATTCTAAAGTTGGTTATACAAAGGGTACCTGTGCTTATATCAAACTCTGGTTTTATGCATCACCCCACCTCTTCTTCTCTTTTTGGCCAAGTGCGTCAGTGTCGAAGTTGTGCCCCTCTTCCTGTGCTTTAAATGTGATTCCAACGTACCTCTTGTAATCTGTTTCCTGCTATTCTGCCTCGCTTTCAAGTCCGCCTCGTTGCCTTCCCTCATAGGTTTTAAGATTCTTACTAGTCAGATCTATTCCTCTGCGGGAAATATGGGGTTTTGAGTCCCTTTCACTGAGGAAGGTGTAGGTCTTGTCTATTCCACAGTTGGTTTTAGAAATGGTACCTCTGCTTATATCAAACTCTGGTTTTATGCATCACCCCACCTCTCCTTTCCACTTAAGCAGGCATAAGAGTGTTTTCTAAATGTGAGACTCTGTTCTCTTTCCTAACTCAGTTCATGTGTAGCCATGTTTACAGGATCTTCATAAGTGATATCTTATGATAAGTTTCTTTTTCTGTGTGACTTATTTCACTTAGAATCATCGTACCTGAATCCACTCACTTTGCTGCTCCTGGTCTTATGACATTTATTTCATGGCTGAGGGATATTCCATCGTACATAAATACCACAGTTTTATGAACCATTTTTATATTTCCTGGGATATTTAAGGTGTACCCATGTTGAGGTTCTTGTAAGCAGTGCAGCCCTAAATTTGGGGGTGGCTCTATCTTATTGATTTTCAGTTATCCAAAGGTATATTCCCTAGACTGGATGTGCCCTTGGCTCTGTAGCTCTGTTGATTACTTCATTTAGGGAACGCAATGCACTTCTCCAGTGAGGCAGTTTGCAATTTACATCCTGCCCGTCAGCATAACAAGGCTCCCTGTTCTCCAGGGCCTGTCTTGCCTTTCTGTTTTTTACCCATTTTGTGGATGTCCCTTTTGACCGGTGGGAAGTGATACTTCTTTGTAGTGCAGATTTGCATTGCCCGCTTGCTTGCTTGGCCAAAAAGGGCGTATGTGTTTTCTCCTGAATATATTCAGGAGAAAACACATACGCCCTTTTTGGCCAATTGCGTCATTGTCGAAGTTGTGCCCCTCTTCCTGTGCTTTAAAGGCGATTCCAACGTACCTCTTGAAATCTGTTTCCTGCTATTCTGCCTCGCTTTCAGGTCTGCCTCGTTGCCTTCCCTCAACAGATTTTTGGACGATAGTTGTCCTTTATTACTCTGCCAGTTTGTGAATTGCTGTGCCCCTGAGCTCCATTTTTCAACTCGTTTTTTGTGAGCTGTATGCAAGTCCAAAATTTTGGTTCAGGACCTATACTGGTTCCCGGTGGGTGGCTGAGACTCTGGTTAATTATTCTTCCTTCCGGGAAATTAGTGACATGTTCCCGTCCAAATGCCTAACAGCTACTCTCTCATTGGTTCTCCCTCTTCCCTTCCATCCTCTGCCAAATTGGCAACCTGTGCGAACCAGGAGGTTAAAGGGTTTGTCTCTCCAAGTTGGGAGATTGATAGTAAAGCAGTTGGAAAGACAAACCAGAGCACCAGGAGAGGGACTACTCGTTGAGTTTTAGAAACCTTTTGTATTCACAGTGTGTCCATTATCTAGGTCTCCCGTACATGTTATAGCTGTAGTAATATTCCCTTCAACCTGGAGAGTTGGGACCCATGGAATTGGGGCCATGCATTTTTGCTTTAAAGGGTCTGCATTTGCTCACCCAATCTCACCAATCCTCTCAGTCCCAAGTGTCCAGCCTTATGCCACATCCAGCTGTAATTGTAGATAGGGTCATTCCAGGTTTCATCAGAGACCCTGAAGTAAATGTAAAGAATTTCCCTGTTTTTTGGTTTTGTTTTTGTAATTCCTTTTTATATTGGTTTTGAGCTGATTCTCGATGCCATGTTTATGCCAGTCTAGACACACTTGATTCCCTTACGCAGACATATCAATACATAGGTTTTAAGATTCTTACTTGCCAGATCTATTCCTCTGCGGGAAATATGGGGTTTTGAGTCCCTTTCACTGAGGAAGGTGTAGGTCTTGTCTATTCCACAGTTGATTTTAGAAATGGTACCTGTGCTTATATCAAACTCTGGTTTTATGCATCACCCCACCTATCCTTTCCCCTTAAGCAGGCAAAAGAGTGTTTTCTAAATGTGAGACTCTGTTCTCTTTCCTAACTCAGTTCATGTGTAGCCATGTTTACAGGATCTTCATAAGTGATATCTTATGATAAGTTTCTTTTTCTGTGTGACTTATTTCACTTAGAATCATCGTACCTGAATCCGCTCACTTTGCTGCTCCTGTTCTTATGACATTGATTTCATGGCTGAGGGATATTCCATCGTACATAAATACCACAGTTTTTCGAACCATTTTTATATTTCCTGGGATATTTAAGGTGTACCCAAGTTGAGGTTCTTTTAAGCAGTGCAGCCCTAAATTTGGGGGTGGCTCTGTCTTATTGATTTTCAGTTTTCCCAAGGTATATTCCCTAGACTGGAAGTGCCCTTGGCTCTGTAGCTCTGTTGTTTACTTGTTTTAGGGAACGCAATGCACTCCTCCAGTGAGGCAGTTGGCAATTTACATCCCGCCCATCAGCATAACAAGGCTCCCTGTTCTCCAGGGCCTGACTTGCCTTTCTGGTTTTTACACATTTTGTGTATGTCCCTTTTGACCGGTGGGAAGTGATACTTCTTTGTAGTGCAGATTTGCATTGCCCGCTTGCTTGCTTGGTCAAAAAGGGCGTATGCGTTTTCTCCTGAATATATTCAGGAGAAAACGCATACGCCCTTTTTGAGCAAGTGCGTCATTGTCGAATTTGTGCCCCTCATCCTGTGCTTTAAAGGCGATTCCAACGTACCTCTTGAAATCTGTTTCCTGCTATTCTGCCTCGCTTTCAAGTCCGCCTCGTTGCCTTCCCTCAACAGATTTTTGGACGACAGTTGTCCTTTATTACTCTGCCAGTTTGTGAATTGCTGTGCCCCTGAACTCCATTTTTCAACTCGTTTTTTGTGACCTGTACGCAAGTCCGAAATTTTGGTTCAGGACCTATACTGGTTCCCTGTGGGTGGCTGAGACTCTGGTTAATTCTTCTTCCTGCCGGGAAATTAGAGTGACATGTGCCCGTCCAAATGCCTAACAGCTACTCTCTCATTGGTTCTCCCTCTTCCCTTCCATCCTCTGCCAAATTGGCATCCTGTGCGAACGAGGAGGTTAAAGGGATTGTCTCTCCCTGTTGGGAGATTGATAGTAAAGCAGTTGGAAAGTCAAACCGGAGCACCAGGATAGGGACTACTCGTTGAGTTTTAGAAACCTTTTGTATTCACAGTGTGTCCATTCTCTAGGTATCCCATACATGTTATAGCTGTAGTAATATTCCCTTCAACATGGAGAGTTGGGACCCATGGAATGGGGGCCATGCATTTTTGCTTTAAAGGGTCTGCATTTGCTCCCCCAATCTCACCAATCCTCTCAGTCCCAAGTGTCCATCCTTATGCCACATCCAGCTGTCATTGTAGATAGGGTCATTTTTTGTTTCATCAGAGACCCTGAAGGAAATGAAAAGAATTTCCCTGTTTTTTGGTTTTGTTTCTGAAATTCCTTTTTATAGTGGGTTTGAGCTGATTCTCGCTGCCCTGTTTTTGCCAGTCTAGACACACTTGATTCCCTTACAGAGATATATCAATACATAGGTTTTAAGATTCTTATTGTCAGATCTATTCCTCTGCGGGAAATATGGGGTTTTGAGTCCCTTTCACTGAGGAAGGTGTAGGTCTTATCTATTTCACAGTTGGTTTTAGAAATGGTACCTGTGCTTATATCAAACTCTGGTTTTATGCATCACCCCACCTCTCCTTTCCCCTCAAGCAGGCATAAGAGTGTTTTCTAAATGTGAGACTCTGTTCTCTTTGCTAACTCAGTTCATGTGTAGCCATGTTTACAGGATCTTCATAAGTGATATCTTATGATAAGTTTCTTTTTCTGTGTGACTTATTTCACGTAGAATCATCGTACCTGAATCCACTCACTTTGCTGCTCCTGGTCTTATGACATTGATTTCATGGCTGAGGGATATTCCATCGTACATAAATACCACAGTTTTTTGAACCATTTTTATATTTCCTGGGATATTTAAGGTGTACCCAAGTTGAGGTTGTTGTTAGCAGTGCAGCCCTAAATTTGGGGGTGGCTTTGTCTTATTGATTTTCAGTTTTCCCAAGGTATATTCCTAGAATGGATGTGCCCTTGCCTCTGTAGCTCTGTTGATTATTTCTTTTAGGGAACGCAATGCACTACTCCAGTGAGGCAGTTGGCAATTTACATCCCGCCCATCAGCATAACAAGGCTCCCTGTTCTCCAGGGCCTGTCTTGCCTTTCTGGTTTTGACACATTTTGTGGATGTCCCTTTTGACCGGTGGGAAGTGATACTTCTTTGTAGTGCAGATTTGCATTGCCCGCTTGCTTGCTTGGCCAAAAAGTGCGTATGCGTTTTCTCCTGAATATATTCAGGAGAAAATGCATACGCCCTTTTTGGCCAAGTGCGTCATTTTCGATGTTGTTCCCCTCTTCCTGTGCTTTAAAGGCGATTCCAACGTACCTCTTGAAATCTGTTTCGTGCAATTCTGCCTTGCTTTCAAGTCCGCCTCATTGCCTTCCGTCAACAGACTTTTGGACGATAGTTGTCCTTTGTTACTCTGCCATTTTGTGAATTGCTGTGCCCGTGAGCTCCATTTTTCAACTCGTTTTTTGTGAGCTGTACGCAAGTCCAAAATTTTGGTTCAGGACCTATACTGGTTCCCGGTGGGTGGCTGTGACTCTGGTTAATTCTTCTTCCTGCCGGGAAATTAGAGTGACATGTGCCCGTCCAAATGCCTAACAGCTACTCTCTCATTGGTTCTCCCTCTTCCCTTCCATCCTCTGCAAATTTGGCAACCTGTGCGAACCAGGAGGTTAAAGGGGTTGTATCTCCAAGTTGGGAGATTGATAGTAAAGCAGTTGGAAAGTCAAACCGGAGCACCAGGAGAGGGACTACTCGTTGAGTTTTAGAAACCTTTTGTATTCACAGTGTGTCCATTCTCTACGTTTCCCGTACATGTTATAGCTGTAGTAATATTCCCTTCAACATGGAGAGTTGGGACCCATGGAATGGGGGCCATGCATTTTTGCTTTAAAGGGTCTGCATTTGCTCACCCAATCTTACCAATCCTCTCAGTCCCAAGTGTCCAGCCTTATGCCACATCCAGCTGTCATTGTAGATAGGGTCATTCCAGCTTTCATCAGAGACCCTGAAGGGAATGTAAAGAATTTCCCTGTTTTTAGGTTTTGTTTTTGAAATTCCTTTTTATAGTGGGTTTGAGCTGATTATCTCTGCCATGTTTATGCCAGTCTAGACACACTTGATTCCCTTACAGAGACATATCAATACATAGGTTTTAAGATTCTTACTAGTCAGATCTATTCCTCTGCGGGAAATATGGGGTTTTGAGTCCCTTTCACTGAGGAAGGTATAGGTCTTGTCTATTCCACAGTTGATTTTAGAAATGGTACCTGTGCTTATATCAAACTCTGGTTTTATGCATCACCCCACCTCTCATTTCCTCTTAAGCAGGCTTAAGAGTGTTTTCTAAATTTGAGACTCTGTTCTCTTTCCTATCTCAGTTCATGTGTAGCCATGTTTACAGGATCTTCATAAGTGATATCTTATGATAAGTTTCTTTTTCTGTGTGACTTATTTCACTTAGAATCATCGTACCTGTATCCATTCACTTTGCTGCTCCTGGTCTTATGACATTGATTTCATGGCTGAGGGATATTCCATCGTACATAAACACCGCAAGTTTTTGAACCAATATTATATATCCTGGGATATTTAAGGTGTACCCTAGTTGAGGTTCTTGTAAGCAGTGCAGCCCTAAATTTGGGGGTGGCTCTGTCTTATTGATTTTCAGTTTTCCCAAGGTATATTCCCTAGACTGGAAGTGCCCTTGGCTCTGTAGCTCTGTTGTTTACTTGTTTTAGGGAACACAATGCACTCCTCCAGTGAGGCAGTTGGCAATTTACATCCCGCCCATCAGCATAACAAGGCTCCCTGTTCTCCAGGGCCTGTCTTGTCTTTCTGGGTTTTACACATTTTGTGGATGTCCCTTTGGACCGGTGGGATGTGATACTTCTTTGTAGTGCAGATTTGCATTGCCCGCTTGCTTGCTTGGCCAAAAAGGGCGTATGCGTTTTCTCCTGAATATATTCAGGAGAAAACGCATACGCCCTCTTTGGCCAAGTGCGTCATTGTCGAAGTTGTGCCCCTCTTCCTGTGCTTTAACGGCGCTTCCAACGTACCTCTTGAAATCTGTTTCCTGCTATTCTTCCTCGTTTTCAAGTCCGCCTCGTTGCCTTCCCTCAACAGATTTTTGGACGACAGTTGTCCTTTATTACTCTGCCAGTTTGTGAAATGCTGTGCCCCTGAGCTCCATTTTTCAACTCGTTTTTTCTGAGCTGTACGCAAGTCCAAAATTTTGGTTCAGGACCTATACTGGTTCCCGGTGGTTGGCTGAGTCTCTGGTTAATTCTTCTTCCTCCCGGGGTATTAGAGTGACATGTGCCCGTCCAAATGTCTAACAGCTACTCTCTCATTGGTTCTCCCTCTTCCCTTCCATCCTCTGCCAAATTGGCAACCTGTGCGAACCAGCAGGTTAAAGGGGCTGTCTCTCCAAGTTGGGAGATTGATAGTAAAGCAGTTGGAAAGTCAAACCAGAGCACCAGGAGAGGGACTACTCGTTGAGTTTTAGAAACCTTTTGTATTCACAGTGTTTCCATTCTCTAGCTTTCCCGTACATGTTATAGCTGTAGTAATATTCCCTTCAACATGGAGAGCTGGGACCCATGGAATGGGGGCCATGCATTTTTGCTTTAAAGGGTCTGCATTTGCTCACCCAATCTCACCAATCCTCTCAGTCCCAAGTGTCCAGCCTTATGCCACATCCAGCTGTCATTGTAGACAGGGTCTTTCCGGGTTTCATCAAAGACCCTGAAGGAAATGTAAAGAATTTCCCTGTTTTTTGGTTTTGTTTTTGAAATTCCTTTTTATAGTGGGTTAGAGCTGATTCTCTCTGCCATGTTTATGCCAGTCTAGACACACTTGATTCCCTTACAGAGACATATCAATACATAGGTTTTAAGATTCTTACTAGTCAGATCTAGTCCTCTGCGGGAAATATCGGGTTTTGAGTCCCTTTCACTGAGGAAGGTGTAGGTCTTGTCTATTCCACAGTTGGTTTTGGAAATGGTACCTGTGCTTATATCAAACTCTGGTTTTATGCATCACCCCACCTCTCTTTTCCCTTAAGCAGGCATAAGAGTGTTTTCTAAATGTGAGACTGTTCTCTTTCCTAACTCAGTTCATGTGTAGCCATGTTTACAGGATCTTCATAAGTGATATCTTATGATAAGTTTCTTTTTCTGTGTGACTTATTTCACTTAGAATCATCGTACCTGAATCCCCTCACTTTGCTTCTCCTGGTCTTATGACATTGATTTCATGGCTGAGGGATATTCCATCGTACATAAATACCACAGTTTTTTGAACCATTTTTATATTTCTTGGGATATTTAAGGTGTACCCAAGTTGAGGTTCTTGTAAGCAGTGCAGCCCTAAATTTGGGGGTGGCTCTGTCTCATTGATTTTCAGTTTTCCCAAGGTATATTCCCTAGACTGGAAGTGCCCTTGGCTCTGTAGATCTGTTGTTTACTTGTTTTAGGGAACGCAATGCACTCCTCCAGTGAGGCAGTTGGCAATTTACATCCCGCCCATCAGCATAACAAGGCTCCCTGTTCTCCAGGGCCTGTCTTGCCTTTCTGGTTTTTACACATTTTGTGAATGTCCCTTTTGACCGGTGGGAAGTGATACTTCT
Organism: Mesoplodon bidens; assembly: GCF_964165515.1. Taxonomy (NCBI): domain Eukaryota; kingdom Metazoa; phylum Chordata; class Mammalia; order Artiodactyla; family Ziphiidae; genus Mesoplodon; species Mesoplodon bidens. Next base: position 93,943 of record NW_027671916.1, read on the forward strand.
TTGTAGTGCAGATTTGCATTGCCCGCTTGCTTGCTTGGCCAAAATGGGCGTATGCGTTTTCTCCTGAATATATTCAGGAGAAAACGCATACGCCCTTTTTGGCCAAGTGCGTCATTGTCGAAGTTGTGCCCCTCTTCCTGTGCTTTAAAGGGGATTCCAACGTACCTCTTGAAATCTGTTTCCTGCTATTCTGCCTGGCTTTCAAGTCCGCCTCGTTGCCTTCCCTCAACAGATTTTTGGACGACAGTTGTCCTTTAGTACTCTGCCAGTTTGTGAATTGCTGTGCGCCTGAGCTCAATTTTTCAACTCGTTTTTTGTGAGCTGTACGCAAGTCCAAAATTTTGGTTCAGGACCTATACTGGTTCCCGGAGGATGGCTGAGACTCTGGTTAATTCTTCTTCCTGCCGGGAAATTAGAGTGACATGTGCCCGTCCAAATGCCTAACAGCTACTCTCTCATTGGTTCTCCCTCTTCCCTTCCATCCTCTGCCAAATTGGCAACCTTTGTGAACGAAGAGGTTAAAGGGGTTGTCTATCCAAGTTGGGAGATTGATAGGAAAGCAGTTGGAAAGTCAAACCGGAGCACCAGGAGAGGGACTACTCGTTGAGTTTTAGAAACCTTTTGTATTCACAGTGTGTCCGTATTCTAGGTTTCCCGTACATGTTATAGCTGTAGTAATATTCCCTTCAACATGGAGAGTTGGGACCCATGGAATGGGGGCCATGCATTTTTGCTTTAAAGGGTCTGCATTTGCTCACCCAATCTCACCAATCCTCTCAGTCCCAAGTGTCCAGCCTTATGCCACATCCAGCTGTCATGGTAGACAGGGTTTTTCCAGGTTTCATCAGAGACCCTGAAGGAAATTTAAAGAATTTCCCTGTTTTTTAGGTTTTGTTTTTGAAATTCCTTTTTATCGTGGGTTTGAGCTGATTCTCTCTGCCATGTTTATGCCAGTCTAGACACACTTGATTCCCTTACAGAGACATATCAATACATAGGTTTTAAGATTCTTACTAGTCAGATCTATTCCTCTGCGGGAAATATGGGGTTTTGAGTCCCTTTCACTGAGGAAGGTGTAGGTCTTGTCTATTCCACAGTTGGTTTTGGAAATGGTACCTGTGCTTATATCAAACTCTGGTTTTATGCATCACCCCACCTCTCCTTTCCCCTTAAGCAGGCATAAGAGTGTTTTCTAAATGTGAGACTCTGTTCTCTTTCCTAACTCAGTTCATGTGCAGCCATGTTTACAGGATCTTCCTAAGTCATATCTTATGATAAGTTTCTTTTTCTGTGTGACTTATTTCTCTTAGAATCATCGTAGCTGAATCCACTCACTTTCCTGCTCCTGGTCTTATGACATTGATTTCATTTCTGAGGGATATTCTACCGGACATAAATACCACAGTTTTTTGAACCATTTTTATATTTCCTGGGATATTTAAGTTGTACCCAAGTTGAGGTTCTTGTAAGCAGTGCAGCCCTAAATTTGGGGGTGGCTCTGTCTTATTGATATTCAGTGTTCCCAATGTATATTCCCTAGAATGGAAGTGCCCTTGGCTCTGTAGCTCTGTTGTTTACTTGTTTTAGGGAACGCAATGCACTACTCCTGTGAGGCAGTTGGCAATTTACATCCCGCCCATCAGCATAACAAGGCTCCCTGTTCTCCAGGGCCTGTCTTGCCTTTCTGGTTTTTACACATTTTGTGGATGTCCCTTTTGACCGGTGGGAAGTGATACTACTTTGTAGTGAAGATTTGCATTGCCCGCTTGCTTGTTTGGCCAAAAAGGGCGTATGCGTTTTCTCCTGAATATATTCAGGAGAAAACGCATACGCCCTTTTTGGCCAACTGCGTCATTGTCGAAGTTGTGCCCCTCTTCCTGTGCTTTAAAGGTGAATCCAACGTACCTCTTGAAATCTGTTTCCTGCTATTCTGCCTGGCTTTCAAGTCTGCCTCGTTGCCTTCCCTCAACAGATTTTTGGACGATAGTTGTCCTTTATTACTCTGCCAGTTTGTGAATTGCTGTGGCCCTGAGCTCCATTTTCCAACTCATTTTTTGTGAGCTGTACGCAAGTCCAAAATTTTGGTTCAGGACCTATACTGGTTCCCGGTGGGTGGCTGAGACTCTGGTTAATTCTTTTTCCTGCCGGGAAATTAGAGTGTCATGTGCCCGTCCAAATGCCTAACAGTAACTCTCTCATTGGTTCTCCCTCTTCCATTCCATCATCTGCCAAATTGGCAACCTGTGCGAACCAGGAGGTTAAAGGGGCTGTCTCTCCAAATTGGGAGATTGATAGTAAAGCAGTTGGAAAGTCAAACCGGAGCACCAGGAGAGGGACTACTCGTTGAGTTTTAGAAACCTTTTGTAATCACAGTGTGTCCATTCTCTAGGTTTCCCGTACATGTTATAGCTGTAGTAATATTCCCTTCAACCTGGAGAGTTGGGACACATGGAATCGGGGCCATGCATTTTTGCTTTAAAGGGTCTGCATTTGCTCACCCAATTTCACCAATCCTCTCAGTCCCAAGTGTCCAGCCTTATGCCACATCCAGCTGTCATTGTAGACAGGGTTTTTCCAGGTTTCATCAGAGACCGTGAAGGAAATGTAAAGAATTTCCCTTTTTTTTTGGTTTTGTTTTTGAAGTTCCTTTTTATCGTGGCTTTGAGCTGATTCCCTCTGCCATGTTTATGCCAGTCTAGACACACTTGATTCCCTTACAGAGACATATCAATACATAGGTTTTAAGATTCTTACTAGTCAGATCTATTCCTCTGCGGGAAATATGGGGTTTTGAGTCCCTTTCACTGAAGAAGGTGTAGGTCTTGTCTATTCCACAGTTGGTTTTGGAAATGGTACCTGTGCTTATATCAAACGCTGGTTTTATGCATCACCCCACCTCTCCTTTCCCCTTAAGCAGGCATAAGAGTGTTTTCTAAATGTGAGACTCTGTTCTCTTTCCTAACTCAGTTCATGTGTAGTCATGTTTACAGGATCTTCCTAAGTCATATCTTATGATAAGTTTCTTTTTCTGTGTGACTTATTTCTCTTAGAATCATCGTAGCTGAATCCACTCACTTTCCTGCTCCTGGTCTTATGACATTGATTTCATTTCTGTGGGATATTCTACCGGACATAAATACCACAGTTTTTTGAACCATTTTTATATTTCCTGGGATATTTAAGTTGTGCCCAAGTTGAGGTTCTTGTAAGCAGTGCAGCCCTAAATTTGGGGGTGGCTCTGTCTTATTGATATTCAGTGTTCCCAATGTATATTCCCTAGAATGGAAGTGCCCTTGGCTCTGTAGCTCTGTTGTTTACTTGTTTTAGGGAACGCAATGCACTACTCCTGTGAGGCAGTTGGCAATTTACATCCCGCCCATCAGCATAACAAGGCTCCCTGTTCTCCAGGGCCTGTCTTGCCTTTCTGGTTTTTACACATTTTGTGGATGTCCCTTTTGACCGGTGGGAAGTGATACTACTTTGTAGTGAAGATTTGCATTGCCCGCTTGCTTGTTTGGCCAAAAAGGGCGTATGCGTTTTCTCCTGAATATATTCAGGAGAAAACGCATACGCCCTTTTTGGCCAACTGCGTCATTGTCGAAGTTGTGCCCCTCTTCCTGTGCTTTAAAGGTGAATCCAACGTACCTCTTGAAATCTGTTTCCTGCTATTCTGCCTGGCTTTCAAGTCTGCCTCGTTGCCTTCCCTCAACAGATTTTTGGACGATAGTTGTCCTTTATTACTCTGCCAGTTTGTGAATTGCTGTGGCCCTGAGCTCCATTTTCCAACTCGTTTTTTGTGAGCTGTACGCAAGTCCAAAATTTTGGTTCAGGACCTATACTGGTTCCCGGTGGGTGGCTGAGACTCTGGTTAATTCTTTTTCCTGCCGGGAAATTAGAGTGTCATGTGCCCGTCCAAATGCCTAACAGTAACTCTCTCATTGGTTCTCCCTCTTCCATTCCATCATCTGCCAAATTGGCAACCTGTGCGAACCAGGAGGTTAAAGGGGCTGTCTCTCCAAATTGGGAGATTGATAGTAAAGCAGTTGGAAAGTCAAACCGGAGCACCAGGAGAGGGACTACACGTTGAGTTTTAGAAACCTTTTGTATTCACAGTGTGTCCATTCTCTAGGTTTCCCGTACATGTTATAGCTGTAGTAATATTCCCTTCAACCTGGAGAGTTGGGACACATGGAATCGGGGCCATGCATTTTTGCTTTAAAGGGTCTGCATTTGCTCACCCAATTTCACCAATCCTCTCAGTCCCAAGTGTCCAGCCTTATGCCACATCCAGCTGTCATTGTAGACAGGGTTTTTCCAGGTTTCATCAGAGACCGTGAAGGAAATGTAAAGAATTTCCCTTTTTTTTTGGTTTTGTTTTTGAAGTTCCTTTTTATCGTGGCTTTGAGCTGATTCCCTCTGCCATGTTTATGCCAGTCTAGACACACTTGATTCCCTTACAGAGACATATCAATACATAGGTTTTAAGATTCTTACTAGTCAGATCTATTCCTCTGCGGGAAATATGGGGTTTTGAGTCCCTTTCACTGAAGAAGGTGTAGGTCTTGTCTATTCCACAGTTGGTTTTGGAAATGGTACCTGTGCTTATATCAAACGCTGGTTTTATGCATCACCCCACCTCTCCTTTCCCCTTAAGCAGGCATAAGAGTGTTTTCTAAATGTGAGACTCTGTTCTCTTTCCTAACTCAGTTCATGTGTAGCCATGTTTACAGGATCTTCCTAAGTCATATCTTAAGATAAGTTTCATTTTCTGTGTGACTTATTTCACTTAGAATCATCGTACCTGAATCCACTCACTTTGCTGCTCCTGGTCTTATGACATTGATTTCATGGCTGAGGGATATTGCATCGGACATAAATACCACAGTTTTTTAACCATTTTTATATTTCCTGGGATATTTAAGGTGTACCCAAGTTGAGGTTCTTGTAAGCAGTGCAGCCCTAAATTTGGGGGTGACTCTGTCTTATTGATTTTCAGTTTTCCCAATGTATATTCCCTAGACTGGAAGTGCCCTTGGCTCTGTAGCTCTGTTGTTTACTTGTTTTAGGGAACGCAATGCACTCCTCCAGTGAGGCAGTTGGCAATTTACATCCCGCCCATCAGCATAACAAGGCTCCCTGTTCTCCAGGGCCTGTCTTGCCTTTCTGGTTTTTACACATTTTGTGGATGTCCCTTTTGACCGGTGGGAAGTGATACTTCTTTGTAGTGCAGATTTGCATTGCCCGCTTGCTTGTTTGGCCAAAAAGGGCGTATGCGTTTTCTCCTGAATATATTCAGGAGAAAACGCATACGCCCTTTTTGGCCACCTGCGTCATTGTCGAAGTTGTGCCCCTCTTCCTGTGCTTTAAAGGCGATTCCAACGTACCTCTTGAAATCTGTTTCCTGCTATTCTGCCTGGCTTTCAAGTCTGCCTCGTTGCCTTCCCTCAACAGATTTTTGGACGAGAGTTGTCCTTTATTACTCTGCCAGTTTGTGAATTGCTGTGGCCCTGAGCTCCATTTTCCAACTCGTTTTTTGTGAGCTGTACGCAAGTCCAAAATTTTGGTTCAGGACCTATACTGGTTCCCGGTGGGTGGCTGAGACTCTGGTTAATTCTTTTTCCTGCCGGGAAATTAGAGTGTCATGTGCCCTTCCAAATGCCTAACAGTAACTCTCTCATTGGTTCTCCCTCTTCCCTTCCATCCTCTGCCAAATTGGCAACCTGTGCGAACCAGGAGGTTAAAGGGGCTGTCTCTCCAAGTTGGGAGATTGATAGTAAAGCAGTTGGAAAGTCAAACCAGAGCACCAGGAGAGGGACTACGCGTTGAGTTTTAGAAACCTTTTGTATTCACAGTGTGTCCATTCTCTAGGTTTCCCGTACATGTTATAGCTGTAGTAATATTCCCTTCAACCTGGAGAGTTGGGACCCATGGAATGGTGGCCATGCATTTTTGCTTTAAAGGGTTTGCATTTGCTCACCCAATCTCACCAATCCTCTCAGTCCCAAGTGTCCAGCCTTATGCCACATCCAGCTGTCATTGTAGACAGGGTCATTCCAGATTTCATCAGAGACCCTGAAGGATATGTAAAGAATTTCCCTGTTTTTTGGTTTTGTTTTTGAAATTCATTTTTATAGTGGGTTTTAGCTGATTCTCTCTGCCATGTTTATGCCAGTCTAGACACACTTGATTCCCTTACAGAGACATATCAATACATAGGTTTTAAGATTCTTACTAGTCAGATCTATTCCTCTGCGGGAAATATGGGGTTTTGAGTCCCTTCACTGAGGAAGGTGTAGGTCTTGTCTATTCCACAGTTGGTTTTGGAAATGGTACCTGTGCTTATATCAAACTCTGGTTTTATGCATCACCCCACCTCTCCTTTCCCCTTAAGCAGGCATAAGAGTGTTTTCTAAATGTGAGACTCTGTTCTCTTTCCTAACTCAGTTCATGTGTAGCCATGTTTACAGGATCTTCATAAGTGATATCTTATGATAAGTTTCTTTTTCTGTGTGACTTATTTCACTTAGAATCATCGTACCTCAATCCACTCACTTTGCTGCTCCTGGTCTTATGACATTGATTTCATGGCTGAGGGATATTGCATCGGACATAAATACCACAGTTTTTTGAACCATTTTTATATTTCCTGTGATATTTAAGGTGTACCCAAGTTGAGGTTCTTGTAAGCAGTGCAGCCCTAAATTTGGGGGTGGCTCTGTCTTATTGATTTTCAGTTTTCCCAATGTATATTCCCTAGACTGGAAGTGCCCTTGGCTCTGTAGCTCTGTTGTTTACTTGTTTTAGGGAACGCAATGCACTCCTCCAGTGAGGCAGTTGGCAATTTACATCCCGCCCATCAGCATAACAAGGCTCCCTGTTCTCCAGGGCCTGTCTTGCCTTTCTGGTTTTTACACATTTTGTGGATGTCCCTTTTGACCGGTGGGAAGTGATACTTCTTTGTAGTGCAGATTTGCATTGCCCGCTTGCTTGTTTGGCCAAAAAGGGCGTATGCGTTTTCTCCTGAATATATTCAGGAGAAAACGCATACGACCTTATTGGCCAACTGCGTCATTGTCGAAGTTGTGCCCCTCTTCCTGTGCTTTAAAGGCGATTCCAACGTACCCCTTGAAATCTGTTTCCTGCTATTCTGCCTGGCTTTCAAGTCTGCCTCGTTGCCTTCCCTCAACAGATTTTTGGACGATATTTGTCCTTTATTACTCTGCCTGTTTGTGAATTGCTGTGGCCCTGAGCTCCATTTTCCAACTCGTTTTTTGTGAGCTATACGCAAGTCCAAAATTTTGTTTCAGGACAGATACTGGTTCACGGTGGGTGGCTGAGACTCTGGTTAATACTTCTTCCTGCCGGGAAATTAGAGTGACATGTGCCCGTCCAAATGCCTAACAGTAACTCTCTCATTGGTTCTCCCTCTTCCCTTCCATCCTCTGCCAAATTGGCAACCTGTGCGAACCAGGAGGTTAAAGGGGCTGTCTCTCCAAGTTGGGAGATTGATAGTAAAGCAGTTTGAAAGTCAAACCGGAGCACCAGGAGAGGGACTACTCGTTGAGTTTTAGAAACCTTTTGTATTCACACTGTGTCCATTCTCTAGGTTTCCCGTACATGTTATAGCTGTAGTAATATTCCCTTCAACCTGGAGAGCTGGGACCCATGGAATGGGGGCCATGCATTTTTGCTTTAAAGGGTCTGCATTTGCTCACCCAATCTCACCAATCCTCTCAGTCCCAAGTGTCCAGCCTTACGCCACATCCAGCTGTCATTGTAGACAGGTTCATTCCAGGTTTCATCAGAGACCCTGAAGGAAATGTAAAGAATTTCCCTGTTTTTTGGTTTTGTTTTTGAAATTCCTTTTGATAGTGGGTTTGAGCTGATTCTCGCTGCCATGATTATGCCAGTGTAGACACACTTGATTCCCTTACAGAGACATATCAATACATAGGTTTTAAGATTCTTACTAGTCAGATCTATTCCTCTGCGGGAAATATGGGGTTTTGAGTCCCTTTCACTGAGGAAGGTGTAGGTCTTGTCTATTCCACATTTGGTTTTGGAAATGGTACCTGTGCTTATATGAAACTCTGGTTTTATGCATCACCCCACCTCTCCTTTCCCCTTAAGCAGGCATAAGAGTGTTTTCTAAATGTGAGACTCTGTTCTCTTTCCTAACTCAGTTCATGTGTAGCCATGTTTACAGGATCTTCCTAAGTCATATCTTATGATAAGTTTCTTTTTCTGTGTGACTTATTTCACTTAGAATCATCGTACCTGAATCCACTCACTTTGCTGCTCCTGGTCTTATGACATTGATTTCATGGCTGAGGGATATTCCATCGGACATAAATACCACAGTTTTTTGAACCATTTTTATAATTCCTGGGATATTTAAGGTGTACCCAAGTTGAGGTTCTTGTAAGCAGTGCAGCCCTAAATTTGGGGGTGGCTCTGTCTTATTGATTTTCAGTTTTCCCAATGTATATTCAATAGACTGGAAGTGCCCTTGGCTCTGTAGCTCTGTTGTTTACTTGTTTTAGGGAACGCAATGCACTCCTCCAGTGAGGCAGTTGGCAAATTACATCCCGCCCATCAGCATAACAAGGCTCCCTGTTCTCCAGGGCCTGTCTTGCCTTTCTGGGTTTTACACATTTTGTGGATGTCCCTTTTGACCGGTGGGAAGTGATACTTCTTTGTAGTGCAGATTTGCCTTGCCCGCTTGCTTGTTTGGCCAAAAAGGGCGTATGGGTTTTCTCCTGAATATATTCAGGAGAAAACGCACACGCCCTTTTTGGCCAACTGCGTCATTGTCGAAGTTGTGCCCCTCTTCCTGTGCTTTAAAGGCGATTCCAACGTACCTCTTGAAATCTGTTTCCTGCTATTCTGCCTGGCTTTCAAGTCTGCCTCGTTGCCTTCCCTCAACAGATTTTGGGACGATAGTTGTCCTTTATTATTCTGCCAGTTTGTGAATTTATGTGGCTCTGAGCTCCATTTTCCAACTCGTTTTTTGTGAGCTGTACGCAAGTCCAAAATTTTGGTTCAGGACCTATACTGGTTCCCGGTGGGTGGCTGAGACTCTGGTTAATTCTTTTTCCTGCCGGGAAATTAGAGTGTCATGTGCCCGTCCAAATGCCTAACAGTAACTCTCTCATTGGTTCTCCCTCTTCCATTCCATCATCTGCCAAATTGGCAACCTGTGCGAACCAGGAGGTTAAAGGGGCTGTCTCTCCAAATTGGGAGATTGATAGTAAAGCAGTTGGAAAGTCAAACCGGAGCACCAGGAGAGGGACTACTCGTTGAGTTTTAGAAACCTTTTGTAATCACAGTGTGTCCATTCTCTAGGTTTCCCGTACATGTTATAGCTGTAGTAATATTCCCTTCAACCTGGAGAGTTGGGACACATGGAATCGGGGCCATGCATTTTTGCTTTAAAGGGTCTGCATTTGCTCACCCAATTTCACCAATCCTCTCAGTCCCAAGTGTCCAGCCTTATGCCACATCCAGCTGTCATTGTAGACAGGGTTTTTCCAGGTTTCATCAGAGACCGTGAAGGAAATGTAAAGAATTTCCCTTTTTTTTTGGTTTTGTTTTTGAAGTTCCTTTTTATCGTGGCTTTGAGCTGATTCCCTCTGCCATGTTTATGCCAGTCTAGACACACTTGATTCCCTTACAGAGACATATCAATACATAGGTTTTAAGATTCTTACTAGTCAGATCTATTCCTCTGCGGGAAATATGGGGTTTTGAGTCCCTTTCACTGAAGAAGGTGTAGGTCTTGTCTATTCCACAGTTGGTTTTGGAAATGGTACCTGTGCTTATATCAAACGCTGGTTTTATGCATCACCCCACCTCTCCTTTCCCCTTAAGCAGGCATAAGAGTGTTTTCTAAATGTGAGACTCTGTTCTCTTTCCTAACTCAGTTCATGTGTAGTCATGTTTACAGGATCTTCCTAAGTCATATCTTATGATAAGTTTCTTTTTCTGTGTGACTTATTTCTCTTAGAATCATCGTAGCTGAATCCACTCACTTTCCTGCTCCTGGTCTTATGACATTGATTTCATTTCTGTGGGATATTCTACCGGACATAAATACCACAGTTTTTTGAACCATTTTTATATTTCCTGGGATATTTAAGTTGTGCCCAAGTTGAGGTTCTTGTAAGCAGTGCAGCCCTAAATTTGGGGGTGGCTCTGTCTTATTGATATTCAGTGTTCCCAATGTATATTCCCTAGAATGGAAGTGCCCTTGGCTCTGTAGCTCTGTTGTTTACTTGTTTTAGGGAACGCAATGCACTACTCCTGTGAGGCAGTTGGCAATTTACATCCCGCCCATCAGCATAACAAGGCTCCCTGTTCTCCAGGGCCTGTCTTGCCTTTCTGGTTTTTACACATTTTGTGGATGTCCCTTTTGACCGGTGGGAAGTGATACTACTTTGTAGTGAAGATTTGCATTGCCCGCTTGCTTGTTTGGCCAAAAAGGGCGTATGCGTTTTCTCCTGAATATATTCAGGAGAAAACGCATACGCCCTTTTTGGCCAACTGCGTCATTGTCGAAGTTGTGCCCCTCTTCCTGTGCTTTAAAGGTGAATCCAACGTACCTCTTGAAATCTGTTTCCTGCTATTCTGCCTGGCTTTCAAGTCTGCCTCGTTGCCTTCCCTCAACAGATTTTTGGACGATAGTTGTCCTTTATTACTCTGCCAGTTTGTGAATTGCTGTGGCCCTGAGCTCCATTTTCCAACTCGTTTTTTGTGAGCTGTACGCAAGTCCAAAATTTTGGTTCAGGACCTATACTGGTTCCCGGTGGGTGGCTGAGACTCTGGTTAATTCTTTTTCCTGCCGGGAAATTAGAGTGTCATGTGCCCGTCCAAATGCCTAACAGTAACTCTCTCATTGGTTCTCCCTCTTCCATTCCATCATCTGCCAAATTGGCAACCTGTGCGAACCAGGAGGTTAAAGGGGCTGTCTCTCCAAATTGGGAGATTGATAGTAAAGCAGTTGGAAAGTCAAACCGGAGCACCAGGAGAGGGACTACACGTTGAGTTTTAGAAACCTTTTGTATTCACAGTGTGTCCATTCTCTAGGTTTCCCGTACATGTTATAGCTGTAGTAATATTCCCTTCAACCTGGAGAGTTGGGACACATGGAATCGGGGCCATGCATTTTTGCTTTAAAGGGTCTGCATTTGCTCACCCAATTTCACCAATCCTCTCAGTCCCAAGTGTCCAGCCTTATGCCACATCCAGCTGTCATTGTAGACAGGGTTTTTCCAGGTTTCATCAGAGACCGTGAAGGAAATGTAAAGAATTTCCCTTTTTTTTGGTTTTGTTTTTGAAGTTCCTTTTTATCGTGGCTTTGAGCTGATTCCCTCTGCCATGTTTATGCCAGTCTAGACACACTTGATTCCCTTACAGAGACATATCAATACATAGGTTTTAAGATTCTTACTAGTCAGATCTATTCCTCTGCGGGAAATATGGGGTTTTGAGTCCCTTTCACTGAAGAAGGTGTAGGTCTTGTCTATTCCACAGTTGGTTTTGGAAATGGTACCTGTGCTTATATCAAACGCTTGTTTTATGCATCACCCCACCTCTCCTTTCCCCTTAAGCAGGCATAAGAGTGTTTTCTAAATGTGAGACTCTGTTCTCTTTCCTAACTCAGTTCATGTGTAGCCATGTTTACAGGATCTTCCTAAGTCATATCTTAAGATAAGTTTCTTTTTCTGTGTGACTTATTTCACTTAGAATCATCGTACCTGAATCCACTCACTTTGCTGCTCCTGGTCTTATGACATTGATTTCATGGCTGAGGGATATTGCATCGGACATAAATACCACAGTTTTTTAACCATTTTTATATTTCCTGGGATATTTAAGGTGTACCCAAGTTGAGGTTCTTGTAAGCAGTGCAGCCCTAAATTTGGGGGTGACTCTGTCTTATTGATTTTCAGTTTTCCCAATGTATATTCCCTAGACTGGAAGTGCCCTTGGCTCTGTAGCTCTGTTGTTTACTTGTTTTAGGGAACGCAATGCACTCCTCCAGTGAGGCAGTTGGCAATTTACATCCCGCCCATCAGCATAACAAGGCTCCCTGTTCTCCAGGGCCTGTCTTGCCTTTCTGGTTTTTACACATTTTGTGGATGTCCCTTTTGACCGGTGGGAAGTGATACTTCTTTGTAGTGCAGATTTGCATTGCCCGCTTGCTTGTTTGGCCAAAAAGGGCGTATGCGTTTTCTCCTGAATATATTCAGGAGAAAACGCATACGCCCTTTTTGGCCACCTGCGTCATTGTCGAAGTTGTGCCCCTCTTCCTGTGCTTTAAAGGCGATTCCAACGTACCTCTTGAAATCTGTTTCCTGCTATTCTGCCTGGCTTTCAAGTCTGCCTCGTTGCCTTCCCTCAACAGATTTTTGGACGAGAGTTGTCCTTTATTACTCTGCCAGTTTGTGAATTGCTGTGGCCCTGAGCTCCATTTTCCAACTCGTTTTTTGTGAGCTGTACGCAAGTCCAAAATTTTGGTTCAGGACCTATACTGGTTCCCGGTGGGTGGCTGAGACTCTGGTTAATTCTTTTTCCTGCCGGGAAATTAGAGTGTCATGTGCCCTTCCAAATGCCTAACAGTAACTCTCTCATTGGTTCTCCCTCTTCCCTTCCATCCTCTGCCAAATTGGCAACCTGTGCGAACCAGGAGGTTAAAGGGGCTGTCTCTCCAAGTTGGGAGATTGATAGTAAAGCAGTTGGAAAGTCAAACCAGAGCACCAGGAGAGGGACTACGCGTTGAGTTTTAGAAACCTTTTGTATTCACAGTGTGTCCATTCTCTAGGTTTCCCGTACATGTTATAGCTGTAGTAATATTCCCTTCAACCTGGAGAGTTGGGACCCATGGAATGGTGGCCATGCATTTTTGCTTTAAAGGGTTTGCATTTGCTCACCCAATCTCACCAATCCTCTCAGTCCCAAGTGTCCAGCCTTATGCCACATCCAGCTGTCATTGTAGACAGGGTCATTCCAGATTTCATCAGAGACCCTGAAGGATATGTAAAGAATTTCCCTGTTTTTTGGTTTTGTTTTTGAAATTCATTTTTATAGTGGGTTTTAGCTGATTCTCTCTGCCATGTTTATGCCAGTCTAGACACACTTGATTCCCTTACAGAGACATATCAATACATAGGTTTTAAGATTCTTACTAGTCAGATCTATTCCTCTGCGGGAAATATGGGGTTTTGAGTCCCTTCACTGAGGAAGGTGTAGGTCTTGTCTATTCCACAGTTGGTTTTGGAAATGGTACCTGTGCTTATATCAAACTCTGGTTTTATGCATCACCCCACCTCTCCTTTCCCCTTAAGCAGGCATAAGAGTGTTTTCTAAATGTGAGACTCTGTTCTCTTTCCTAACTCAGTTCATGTGTAGCCATGTTTACAGGATCTTCATAAGTGATATCTTATGATAAGTTTCTTTTTCTGTGTGACTTATTTCACTTAGAATCATCGTACCTCAATCCACTCACTTTGCTGCTCCTGGTCTTATGACATTGATTTCATGGCTGAGGGATATTGCATCGGACATAAATACCACAGTTTTTTGAACCATTTTTATATTTCCTGTGATATTTAAGGTGTACCCAAGTTGAGGTTCTTGTAAGCAGTGCAGCCCTAAATTTGGGGGTGGCTCTGTCTTATTGATTTTCAGTTTTCCCAATGTATATTCCCTAGACTGGAAGTGCCCTTGGCTCTGTAGCTCTGTTGTTTACTTGTTTTAGGGAACGCAATGCACTCCTCCAGTGAGGCAGTTGGCAATTTACATCCCGCCCATCAGCATAACAAGGCTCCCTGTTCTCCAGGGCCTGTCTTGCCTTTCTGGTTTTTACACATTTTGTGGATGTCCCTTTTGACCGGTGGGAAGTGATACTTCTTTGTAGTGCAGATTTGCATTGCCCGCTTGCTTGTTTGGCCAAAAAGGGCGTATGCGTTTTCTCCTGAATATATTCAGGAGAAAACGCATACGACCTTATTGGCCAACTGCGTCATTGTCGAAGTTGTGCCCCTCTTCCTGTGCTTTAAAGGCGATTCCAACGTACCCCTTGAAATCTGTTTCCTGCTATTCTGCCTGGCTTTCAAGTCTGCCTCGTTGCCTTCCCTCAACAGATTTTTGGACGATATTTGTCCTTTATTACTCTGCCTGTTTGTGAATTGCTGTGGCCCTGAGCTCCATTTTCCAACTCGTTTTTTGTGAGCTATACGCAAGTCCAAAATTTTGTTTCAGGACAGATACTGGTTCACGGTGGGTGGCTGAGACTCTGGTTAATACTTCTTCCTGCCGGGAAATTAGAGTGACATGTGCCCGTCCAAATGCCTAACAGTAACTCTCTCATTGGTTCTCCCTCTTCCCTTCCATCCTCTGCCAAATTGGCAACCTGTGCGAACCAGGAGGTTAAAGGGGCTGTCTCTCCAAGTTGGGAGATTGATAGTAAAGCAGTTTGAAAGTCAAACCGGAGCACCAGGAGAGGGACTACTCGTTGAGTTTTAGAAACCTTTTGTATTCACACTGTGTCCATTCTCTAGGTTTCCCGTACATGTTATAGCTGTAGTAATATTCCCTTCAACCTGGAGAGCTGGGACCCATGGAATGGGGGCCATGCATTTTTGCTTTAAAGGGTCTGCATTTGCTCACCCAATCTCACCAATCCTCTCAGTCCCAAGTGTCCAGCCTTACGCCACATCCAGCTGTCATTGTAGACAGGTTCATTCCAGGTTTCATCAGAGACCCTGAAGGAAATGTAAAGAATTTCCCTGTTTTTTGGTTTTGTTTTTGAAATTCCTTTTGATAGTGGGTTTGAGCTAATTCTCTCTGCCATGTTTATGCCAGTCTAGACACACTTGATTCCCTTACAGAGACATATCAATACATAGGTTTTAAGATTCTTACTAGTCAGATCTATTCCTCTGCGGGAAATATGGGGTTTTGAGTCCCTTTCACTGAGGAAGGTGTAGGTCTTGTCTATTCCACATTTGGTTTTGGAAATGGTACCTGTGCTTATATGAAACTCTGGTTTTATGCATCACCCCACCTCTCCTTTCCCCTTAAGCAGGCATAAGAGTGTTTTCTAAATGTGAGACTCTGTTCTCTTTCCTAACTCAGTTCATGTGTAGCCATGTTTACAGGATCTTCCTAAGTCATATCTTATGATAAGTTTCTTTTTCTGTGTGACTTATTTCACTTAGAATCATCGTACCTGAATCCACTCACTTTGCTGCTCCTGGTCTTATGACATTGATTTCATGGCTGAGGGATATTCCATCGGACATAAATACCACAGTTTTTTGAACCATTTTTATAATTCCTGGGATATTTAAGGTGTACCCAAGTTGAGGTTCTTGTAAGCAGTGCAGCCCTAAATTTGGGGGTGGCTCTGTCTTATTGATTTTCAGTTTTCCCAATGTATATTCAATAGACTGGAAGTGCCCTTGGCTCTGTAGCTCTGTTGTTTACTTGTTTTAGGGAACGCAATGCACTCCTCCAGTGAGGCAGTTGGCAAATTACATCCCGCCCATCAGCATAACAAGGCTCCCTGTTCTCCAGGGCCTGTCTTGCCTTTCTGGGTTTTACACATTTTGTGGATGTCCCTTTTGACCGGTGGGAAGTGATACTTCTTTGTAGTGCAGATTTGCCTTGCCCGCTTGCTTGTTTGGCCAAAAAGGGCGTATGGGTTTTCTCCTGAATATATTCAGGAGAAAACGCACACGCCCTTTTTGGCCAACTGCGTCATTGTCGAAGTTGTGCCCCTCTTCCTGTGCTTTAAAGGCGATTCCAACGTACCTCTTGAAATCTGTTTCCTGCTATTCTGCCTGGCTTTCAAGTCTGCCTCGTTGCCTTCCCTCAACAGATTTTGGGACGATAGTTGTCCTTTATTATTCTGCCAGTTTGTGAATTTATGTGGCTCTGAGCTCCATTTTCCAACTCGTTTTTTGAGCTGTACGCAAGTCCAAAATTTTGGTTCAGGACCTATACTGGTTCCCGGTGGGTGGCTGAGACTCTGGTTAATTCTTCTTCCTGCCGGGAAATTAGAGTGACATGTGCCCGTCCAAATGTCTAACAGTAACTCTCTCATTGGTTCTCCCTCTTCCCTTCCATCCTCTGCCAAATTGGCAACCTGTGCGAACCAGGAGTTTAAAGGGGCTGTCTCCCCAAGTTGGGAGATTGATAGGAAAGCAGTTGGAAAGTCAAACCGGAGCACCAGGAGAGGGACTTCTCGTTGAGTTTTAGAAACCTTTTGTATTCACAGTGTGTCCATTCTCTAGGTTTCCCGTACATGTTATAGCTGTAGTAATATTCCCTTCAACCTGGAGAGTTGGGACCCATGGAATGGGGGCCATGCATTTTTGCTTCAAAGGGTCTGCATTTGCTCAACCAATCTCACCAATCCTCTCAGTCCCAAGTGTCCAGCCTTATGCCACATCCAGCTGTCATTGTAGACAGGGTTTTTCCAGGTTTCATCAGAGACCCTGAAGGAAATGTAAAGAATTTCCCTGTTTTTTGGTTTTGTTTTTGAAATTCCTTTTTATAGTGGGTTTGAGCTGATTCTCTCTGCCATGTTTATGCCAGTCTAGACACACTTGATTCCCTTACAGAGACATATCAATACATAGGTTTTAAGATTCTTACTAGTCAGATCTATTCCTCTGCGGGAAATATGGGATTTTGAGTCCCTTTCACTGAGGAAGGTGTAGGTCTTGTCTATTCCACAGTTGGTTTTAGAAATGGTACCTGTGCTTATATCAAAGTCTGGTTTTATGCATCACCCCACCTCTCCTTTCCCCTTAAGCAGGCATAAGAGTGTTTTCTAAATGTGAGACTCTGTTCTATTTCCTAACTCAGTTCATGTGTAGCCATGTTTACAGGATCTTCATAAGTGATATCTTATGATAAGTTTCTTTTTCTGTGTGACTTATTTCACTTAGAATCATCGCATCTGAATCCACTCACTTTGCTTCTCCTTGTCTTATGACATTGTTTTCATGGCTGAGGGATATTCCATCGTAAATAAATATCACAGTTTTTTGAACCATTTTTATATTTCCTGGGATATTTAAGGTGTACCCAAGTTGAGGTTCTTGTAAGCAGTGCAGCCCTAAATTTGGGGGTGGCTGTGTCTTATTGATTTTCAGTTTTCCCAAGGTATATTCCCTAGACTGGAAGTGCCCTTGGCTCTGTAGCTCTGTTGTTCACTTGTTTTAGGGAACGCAATGCACTCCTCCAGTGAGGCAGTTGGCAATTTACATCCCGCCCATCAGCATAACAGGCTCCCTCTTCTCCAGGGCCTGTCTTGCCTTTCTGTTTTTTCCACATTTGTGGATGTCCCATTTGACCGGTGGGAAGTGATACTTCTTTGGAGTGCATATTTGCATTGGCCGCTTGCTTGCTTGGAAAAAAAGGGTGTATGCGTTTTCTCCTGAATATATTCAGGAGAAAACGCATACACCCTTTTTGGCCAAGTGCGTCATTGTCGAAGTTTTGCCCCTCTTCCTGTGCTTTAAAGGCGATTCCAACGTACCTCTTGAAATCTGTTTCCTGGTATTCTGCCTCGCTTTCAAGTCCGCCTCGTTGCCTTCCCTCAATAGATTTTTGGACGATAGTTGTCCTTTATTACTCTGCCAGTTTGTGAATTGCTGTGCCCCTGAGCTCCATTTTTCAACTCGTTTTTTGTGAGCTGTACGCAAGTCCAAAATTTTGGTTCAGGACCTATACTGGTTCCCGGTGTGTGGCTGTGACTCTGGTTAATTCTTCTTCCTGCAGGGGAATTAGGCTGACATGTGCCCGTCCAAATGTCTAACAGCTATTCTCTCATTGGTTCTCCCTCTTCCCTTCCATCCTCTGCCAATTTGGCAACCTGTGCGATCCAGGAGTTTAAAGGGATTGTATCTCCAAGTTGGGAGATTGATAGTAAAGCAGTTGGAAAGTGAAACCGGAGCACCAGGAGAGGGACTACTCGTTGAGTTTTAGAAACCTTTTGTATTCACAGTGTGTCCATTCTCTAGTTTACCCGTACATATTATAGCTGTAGTAATATTCCCTTCAACATGGAGAGTTGGGACCCATGGAAAGGGGGCCATGCATTTTTGCTTTAAAGGGTCTGCATTTGCTCACCCAATCTCACCAATTCTCTCAGTCCCAAGTGTCCAGCCATATGCCACATACAGCTGTCATTGTAGATAGGGTCATTCCAGGTTTCATCAGAGACCCTGAAGGAAATGAAAAGAATTTCCCTGTTTTTTGGTTTTGTTTTTGAAATTCCTTTTTATAGTGGGTTTGAGCTGATTCTCGCTGCCATGTTTATGCCAGTCTAGACACACTTGATTCCCTTACAGAGACATATCAATACATAGGTTTTAAGATTCTTACTAGTCAGATCTATTCCTCTGCGGGAAATATGGGGTTTTGAGTCCCTTTCACTGTGGAAGGTGTAGGTCTTGTCTATTCCACAGTTGGTTTTAGAAATGGTACCTGTGCTTATATCAAACTCTGGTTTTATGCATCACCCCACCTATCCTTTCCCCTTAAGCAGGCATAAGAGTGTTTTCTAAATGTGAGACTCTGTTCTCTTTCCTAACTCAGTTCATGTGTAGCCATGTTTACAGGATCTTCATAAGTGATATCTTATGATAAGTTTTTTTTTCTGTGTGACTTATTTCACTTAGAATCATCGTACCTGAATCCACTCACTTTGCTGCTCCTGGTCTTATGACACGGATTTCATGGCTGAGGGATATTCCATCGTACATAAATGCCACAGTTTTTTGAACCATTTTTATATTTCCTGTGATATTTTAGGTGTACCCAAGTTGAGGTTCTTGTAAGCAGTGCAGCCCTAAATTTGGGGGTGGCTCTGTCTTATTGATTTTCAGTTTTCCCAAGGTATATTCCCTAGACTGGAAGTGCCCTTGGCTCTGTAGCTCTGTTGTTTAATTGTGTTAGGGAAAGCAATGCACTCCTGCAGTGAGGCAGTTGGCAATTTACATCCCGCCCATCAGCATAACAAATCTCCCTGTTCTCCAGGGCCTGTCTTGTCTTTCCGGTTTTTACACATTTTGTTGATGCCCCTTTTGACCGGTGGGAAGTGATACTACTTTGTAGTGCAGATTTGCATTGCCCGCGTGCTTGCTTGGCCAAAAATGGCGTATGCGTTTTCTCCTGAATATATTCCGGAGAAAATGCATACGCCCTTTTTGGCCAAGTGCGTCATTGTCGAAGTTGTGCCCCTCTTCCTGTGCTTTAAAGGCGATTCCACCGTACCTCTTGAAATCTGTTTCCTGCTATTCTGCCTCGCTTTCAAGTCCGCCTCGTTGCCTTCCCTCAACAGATGTTTGGACGATAGTTGTCCTTTATTACTCTGCCAGTTTGTGAATGGCTGTGCCCCTGAGCTCCATTTTTCAACTCGTTTTTTGTGAGCTGTACGCAAGTCCAAAATTTTGGTTCAGGACCTATACTGGTTCCTGGTGGGTGGCTGAGACTCTGGTTAATTCTTCTTCCTGCCGGGAAATTAGAGTGACATGTGCCCGTCCAAATGCCTAACAGCTACTCTCTCATTGGTTCTCCCTCTTCCCTTCCATCCTCTGTCAAATTGGCAACCTGTGCGAACGAGGAGGTTAAAGGGGTTGTCTCTCCAAGTTGGGAGATTGATAGTAAAGCAGTTGGAATGTCAAACCGGAGCACCAGGAGAGGGACTACGCGTTGAGTTTTAGAAACCTTTTGTATTCACAGTGTGTCCATTCTCTAGGTTTCCCGTACATGTTATAGCTGTAGTAATATTCCCTTCAACATGGAGAGTTGGGACCCATGGAATGGGGGCCATGCATTTTTGCTTTAAAAGGTCTGCATTTGCTCACCCAATCTCAACAATCCTCTCAGTCCCAAGTGTCCAGCCTTATGCCACATCCAGTTGTCATTGTAGATAGGGTCATTCCAGGTTTCATTAGAGACCCTGAAGGAAATGTAAAGAATTTCCCTGTTTTTTGGTTTTGTTTTTGAAATTCCTTTTTATAGTGGGTTTGAGCTGATTTTCGCTGCCATGTTTATGCCAGTCTAGACACACTTGATTCCCTTACAAAGACATATCAATACATAGGTTTTAAAATTCTTACTAGTCAGATCTATTCCTCTGCGGGAAATATGGGGTTTTGAGTTCCTTTCACTGAGGAAGGTGTAGGTCTTGTCTATTCCACAGTTGGTTTTGGAAATGGTACCTGTGCTTATATCAAACTCTGGTTTTATGCATCACCCCACCTCTCCTTTCCCCTTAAGCAGGCATAAGAGTGTTTTCTAAATGTGAGACTCTGTTCTCTTTCCTAACTCAGTTCATGTGTAGCCATGTTTACAGGATCTTCATAAGTGATATCTTATGATAAGTTTCTTTTTCTGTGTGACTTATTTCACTTAGAATCATCGTACCTGAATCCACTCACTTTGCTGCTCCTGGTCTTATGACATTGATTACATGGCTGAGGGATATTCCATCGTACATAAATTCCACAGTTTTTTGAACCATTTTTATATTTCCTGGGATATTTAAGGTGTACCCTAGTAGAGGTTCTTGTAAGCAGTTCAGCCCTAAATTTGGGGGTGGCTGTGTCTTATTGGTTTTCAGTTTTCCCAAGGTATATTCCCTAGACTGGAAGTGCCCTTGGCTCTGTAGCTCTGTTGTTTACCTGTCTTAGGGAATGCAATGCACTCCTCCAGTGAGGCAGTTGGCAATTTACATCCCGCCCATCAGCATAACAAGGCTCCCTGTTCTCCAGGGCCTGTCTTGCCTTTCAGGGTTTTACACATTTTGTGGATGTCCCTTTTGACCGGTGGGAAGTGATACTTCTTTGTAGTGCAGATTTGCATTGCCGGCTTGCTTGCTTGGCCAAAAAGGGCGTATGCGTTTTCTCCTGAATATATTCAGGAGAAAACGCATACGCGATTTTTGGCCAAGTGCGTCATTGTCGAAGTTGTGCCCCTCTTCCTGTGCTTTAAATGCTATTCCAACGTACCTCTTGAAATCTGTTTCCTGCTATTCTGCCTCGTTTTCAAGTCCACCTCGTTGCCTTCCCTCTGCAGACTTTTGGACGATAGTTGTCCTTTAATACTCTGCCAGTTTGTGAATTTCTGTGCCCCGGAGCTCCATTTTTCAACTCGTTTTTTGTGAGCTGAATGCAAGTCCAAAATTTTGGCTCAGGACCTATACTGGTTCCCGGTGGGTGCCTGAGACTTTGGTTAATTCTTCTTCTGGACTGGAAATTAGAGTGAAATGTGTCCGTCCGAATGCCTAACAACTACTCTCTCAATGATTCTCCCTCTTCCTTTACATCCTCTGCCAAAATGGCAACCTGTGCGAAGCAGTTGCTTAAAGGGGCTGTCTCTCCAAGTTGGGAGATTGATAGTAAAGCAGTTGGATAGTCAAACCGGAGCACCAGGAGAGGGACTATTCGTTGAGTTTTAGAAACCTTTCGTTTTCACAGTGTGATCATTCTCTAGGCTTCCTGTACTTGTTATTACTTTAGTAATATTCCCTTCAACCTGGAGAGTTGGGACCCATGGAATGGGGGCCTTGCATTATTGCATTAAAGGGTCTGCATTTGCTCACACAATCTCACCAATCCTCTCAGTCCCAAGTGTCCAGCCTATGCCACATCCAGCTGTCATTGTAGATAGGGGCATTCCAGGTTTCGTCAGAGAACCTGAAGGAATTGTAAAGGATTTCCCTGTTTTTCTTATTTGATTTTAAATTCCTTTTTATAGTGTGTTTGAGCTGATTCTCGCTACCATGTTTATGCCAGTCTAGACACACTTGATTCCCTTATGGAGACATATCAATACATAGGTTTTAAGATTCTTACTAGTGAGATCTATTCCTGTGCGGGAAATATGGGGTTTTGAGTCCCTTTCACCTGAAGGTGTCGGTGTTGACTATTCCATAATTGGTTTTTAGGAATTGTAGATGTGCTTATATCAAACTCTGGTTTTATGCATCACCCCACCTCTCCTTCCCCCTTAAGCAGGCATAGGAGTGTTTTCTAAATGTGAGACTCTGTTCTCTTTCCTAAGCCAGTTCATGTGTATCCATGTTCACAGGTTCTTCATAAGTGATATCTTATGATAAGTTTCTTTTTCTGTGTGACTTGTTTCACTTAGAATCATCGTATCTGAATCCACTCACTTTGCTGCTACTGGTCTTATGACATTGATTTCATGGCTGAGGGATATTCCATCGTACATAAGTACCACAATTTTTTGAAACATTTTTATATTTCCTGGGATATTTAAGGTGTACCCAAGTTGAGGTTCTTGTAAGCAGTGCAGCCCTGAATTCGGGGCTGGCTCTGCCATATTGATTTTCAGGTTTCCCAAGGTATATTCTCTAGACTGGAAATGCCCTTGGCTCTGTAGCTCTGTTGTTTACTTTTTTAGGGAATACAATGCACTCCTCCCGTGAGGCAGTTCGCATTTTACATCCCGCCCATCAGCTAACAAGGCTCCTGTTCTCCAGGGCCTGTCTTGCACTCTGGTTTTTACACATTTTGTGGATGTCCCTTTTGACTGGTAGTAAGATATACTTCTTTGTAGTGCAGATTTGCATTGCCCGCTTGCTTGCTTGGCCAAAAAGGGCGTATGCATTTTCTTCTGTGTATATTCAGGAGAAAACGCATACGCCCTTTTTGAGCAAGTGTATCTTTGTCGAAGTTTTGCCCCTCTTCCTGTGCTTTACAGGCAATTCCTACATACCTCTTGAAATCTGTTTCCTGCTATTCTGCCTCGCTTTCAAGTTGGCCTCGTTGTCTTCCCTCAACAGATTTTTGTATGATAGTTGTCCTTTATTAATCTGCCAGTTTGTGAATTGCTGTGCCCCTTAGCTCCATTTTTCAACTCGTTTTTTTGTGAGCTGAACGCACGTCCAAAATTTTGGTTCAGGAACTATACTGGTTCCCGGTGGGTGGCTGAGACTTTGGTTAATTCTTCTTCCTACCGGGAAATTAGAGTGACATGTGCCCGTCCAAATGCCTAACAGCTACTCTCTCATTGGTCCTCCCTCTTCCCTTTCATCCTCAGCCAAATTGGCAACCAGTGGGAACCAGGAGGTTATAGGGGCTGTCTCTCCAAGTTGGGAGATTGATAGTAAAGCATTACAAAAGTCGAACCGGAGTACCAGGAGAGGGACTGTTCGTTGAGTTTTAGAAAACTTTCGTATTCACAGTGTGTCCACTCTCTAGGGTTACCGTACATTTTATAGCTGTAGTAATATTCCCTTCAACCTGGAGAGTTGGCACCCATCGAATGGGTGGCACGCATTATGGCTTTAAAGTGACTCCATTTTCGCCACCAATCTCACTCATCCCCTCAGTCCCATGTGTCCAGCCTTATGTCTCTTCCAGCTGTTGTTGTAGGTACTGTCATTCCAGGTTGCATCAGAACCCTTGAAGGAATTGTGTAAGAATATCGCTGTTTTTATATTTTGTTTTGTTTTTCAAATTCAGTTTTATAATGGGGTTGAGATGATTATCCCTGACTTGCTTTTGCCAGTCTAGACAAAATTGATTCCCTTACAGAGACATATAAATACACTGATTTTAAGATTCTTACTAGTCAGATATATTCCTCTGCTGGAAATAGGGATTTTGAGTCCCGTTCACTTCGGAAGGAGTAGTTCTTGTCTATTCTGTATTTGGATTATGGAACGGTACCTGTGCTAATATCAAACTCTGGTTTTGTGCATCTCCCCACCTCTCCTTTCCCCTTAAGCAAGCATAAGAGTGTTTTCTATATCTGAGACTCTGTTCTGTTTCCTAATTCAGTTCATATGTAGCCATGTTTACATTCCCTTCATAAGTGATATCTTATGTGAGAGTGCACCATGGCCCTTGTCATAATAATGCTCCATGACCCCTGTCATCACATTGCACCATGTCCTAGTTATCACAATGCTCCATGTCCCTTGTCATCACAATTCTCCTCGTCCTTGTCATCACGATGCTACATGACACTTCTCATCACAACATTGCATGCTCTTGTTATCACAATGCTCCATGACCCCTGTCATCTCAATGCTCCCTGACACCAGTCATCACAGTGCTTCATGCCCCTTTTCATTACAGTGCTCCATGATGCTCGTCATCACAATTACTCAAGGTCTTCTCATCACAATGCTCCACGGTTTTGCCATCAGAATGCTCCATGACCTGGTCATCTCGCAGCTCAATGTCCCTTGTCCTCACAATTGTCCACGTCCTTGTCATCACAGTGCTCCATGGCACTTCTCATCACAATGTTATATGCTCTTGTCATCACAATACTCCATGCACTTGTCATCACAATACTCCATTACCATTGTCATCACGATCCTCCATGAAACTTGGGATCACGTTGCTTCATGCCCTTGTCATCACAATGCTCCATGCTCCTTGCAATCAAAATGATCCATGACCTCTGTCATCACAATGCTCCAAACTCTTGTGATCACAATGTTCCATAACACTTGTCATCACAACTCTCCATGACGCCTGTCATCTCAATACTCCATGCCCTTATTGTCACAATGCTCCATGACCTTTGTCATCACAATGCTCAATACACTTGTCATCACAATGCTCCCCGTCAGAATGCTCCTTGAACCCTGTCACAAAAAGGCTCCATGCCTTTTTCATCACAATGTCCCATGCCATTTTCATCACAATGCTCCATGCCATTGTCATCAAAATACTCCACAAGATTGTCATCAGAATGCTCCATGACCCTTGTCATCACAATTCTCCATGTACTTGTTGGCACAATGCTCCCTGACCCTTGTCATCACAATACTCCAAGCCATTGTCATCACAATGCTCCATTATCTTTGTCATCATAATCCTCCATGACACTTGGCATCACAATGCTCCATGCCACTGTCATCACAATGGGCCATTACATATGTCATCACAATGCTCCCTGACACCTGTCTTCATAATACTGCATGACCTTGTCATCACAATTCTCCATTCCCTTGCCATCACAGTGCGCCATTCCAACTGTCATCGCAATAATCCATGAAACTTATTAGGCCAATGCTCCATGCCCTTGTCATCACAATGCTCCATGACCGTGTCATCACAATGCTCCATGACTCCAGTCATCACAATGCTTCATGACCTTTGTCATCACAACTGTCCATGCCTTCGTCATCAACAGTCTCTATGACTTTTTAACCACAGTGCTCCATGAAGTTTTCATCACAATGCTCTTTGACCCATGTCATCACAATGCTCTATGCCTTTCTCAACACAATGCTCCATGACCCTTGTCATCACAGTGCTCCATGGGCTTGTCAGCACAATGCTCCATGACCCTTGTCATCACAATGTGCCATGCGCTTGTCATCACAGTGCTCCACAATCTTGTCATTACAATGCTCCTTATACCTTGTCATCACAATGCTCCATGCACTTCTCATCAAAATGATCTCTCACCACTGATATCACAATGTTACATCACTATTCATCACAGTACTCCCTCACCGCTGTCATCACAGTGTTCCATGACTCCTGTCATCACAATGCTACATGCACTTATCATCACAATGTTCGATGATCCGTGACATCACAGTGCTCCATAACCCATGTCATCAAAATGCTCCATGACCGTTTTCATCAAAATGCTCCATGACCCCTGACATCACAATGTTCCAAAACCATTGTCATCAAAATGTTCCATGAGCCTTTTCATCAAATTGCTCCATGACCCTGTCATCACAATGCTCCCTGCCCTTCTCATCACAATGCACCACACCCTTGTGATCAAAATGCTCCATGACCTTTGCCATCACAAAGCTCCATGACCCTTGGCATCACAATGCTCCATGCCATTGCCACCACAATGCTCCATGGACGCTCTCATCACATTGATCCATGCAATTGTCATCAAAAAGCTCCATGACACTTGTCATCACACTACTCGATGCCCTTTTCATCACAATGCTCCATGCCCTTGTCATTACAATCCTCCATGACACATGTATCACTGTGTTCCGTGCCCTTGTCATCACAATGCTCCATGCCCACTCTCATCACAATAATCCATGAAATATTTCAGACCAAGGCTCCATGCACTTCTCATCACAATGCTCCATTACCCCTGTCATAACAATGCTCC
The DNA here is from genome assembly GCF_964165515.1 of Mesoplodon bidens. Taxonomy (NCBI): domain Eukaryota; kingdom Metazoa; phylum Chordata; class Mammalia; order Artiodactyla; family Ziphiidae; genus Mesoplodon; species Mesoplodon bidens. The sequence goes on from NW_027671916.1 coordinate 120,100, forward strand.
ATGACCCCTGTCATCACAATGCTCCACACCCCTTGTCATTACAGTGCTCCATGAGGCTTGTCATCAAAATTATCCATGGTCTTCTCATCACAATGCTCCACGGTCTTGCCATCACAATGCTCCATGCCCTGGTCATCACACTGCTCTATGTCCCTGTCATCACAATTCTCCACATTCCTGGCATCACTATGATCCATGACACTTCTCATCAAAGTGTTACATGCTTTGTCATCACAATTCTCAATGAACTTGTCATCGCAATGCTCCATGACCCCTGTCATAGCAAGCTCCATGTGCTTGTCATCACAATACTCCATGTCCTTATCGTCACAATGGTCCATGACCTTTGTCATCACAGTGCTCAATACACTGGTCATCAAAATGCTCCCTGACACTTGTTGTCTGTATGCTCCTTGAAACCTGTCATGCCAAGGCTCCATGTATTTTTCATAAGAATGATCCATGCTCTTTTCATCATAATGCTCCAAGAGCCCTGTAATCACAATGCTCCATGCCCTTGTCATCACAAAGCTCCATGACGCCTGTTAGAATGCTCCATTGCCTTCTCATCACAATGCTCCATGCCCTTGTCATCACAATGCTCCAAGACCACTGTAATCACAATGCTCCATGCCCCTTTTCATCAGAATGCTCCATGAGTCTTTTCATTATAAGGCTCCATGGTTTTCTCATCACAATGCTCCAGGAACTTGTCATCACAGTGCTCCATTCCATTGTCATCACAATGCTCCATGACCCCTGTCATCACAATACTCCATGAATATTTTCAGCCCAATGCTCCATGGCCTTTTCATCACAATGCTCCATTACCCCTGTCATAACAATGCTCCATGATCCCTTCCATCACCATGTTCCACGGCCTTGTCATCACAAGGCTCCATGACCCTTGCCACCACAATGCTCCAAGACCCCTGTAATCACCATGCTCCATGCACCTTTTCATCTCATTGCTCCATGAACCCTGTCATCACAATGCACCATGCCCACTATCATAATGCTTCATGCTATTGTCATCACAATGAAATCAAAATTCTCCATGACCTCTGTCATCACAATGCTCCAAACCCTTGTGATCACAATGTTCCATAACACTTGCCATCACAACGCCCCATGCCGCTGGTCATCACAATTATCCATGGACTTCTCATCACAATGCTCCATGACCTTTGTCATCACAATTCTCAATACAGTTGTCATCACAATGCTCCCTGACACTTTTCGTCAGTATGCTCCTTGAAACCTGTCATGACATGTCTCCATGCATTTTTCATCACAATGATCCATGCCCTTTTACTCACAATGCTCCATGCCATTGTCATCACAGTACTCCACAAGCTTCTCATCAGAATGCTCCGTGACACTTGTCATCACAATGATCCATGACCCCTGTCATCACAATGCTCCATGACACCTGTCATCACAATGCTCCATGTCCCTTGTCATTACAGTGCTCCATGATGCTCGTCATCACAATTATCCATGGTCTTCTCATCACAGTGCTCCACGGTCTTGCCATCACAATGCTCCATGCCCTGATCATCACAATACTCCATGTCCTTTGTTATCACAATTCTCCTCGTCCTTGTCATCACAATGCACCATGACAGTTCTCATCACACTGCTCCATGACAGTTCTCATCACAATGTTACATGCTCTTGTCATCACAATTCTCCATGCACTTGTCATTGCAATGTCCCATGACCCCTGTCATAGAAAGCTCCATGCCTTTGTCATCACAATGCTTCACGACCTTTTCATCAAAATTCTCAATGACCGTTGTCATCACAATGCTCCATGCCCTTGTCATCACAATGCTCCAAGCCCTTGTCATCACAATGTTCCATTACCTTTGTCATCACAATCCTCCATAACACTTGGCATCACAATGCTCCATGCCATTGTCATCACAATGGTCCATGAAATATGTCATCACAATGCTCCCAGACACCTGTCTTCACAATATTCCATGACCTTGTCTTCCCAATGCTCCATGCCCTTGTCATCACAATGTGCCATGCCCACTCTCAACACAATTATCCATGAAATTTATCAGACCAATCCTCCATGCCCCTGTCATCAAAATGCTCCAAGTCTTTTTCATCACAATGCTCCATGAACCCTCTCATCACATTGTTCCATGTCCTTGTCATCACAAAGCCCCATGATGCTTGTCATCACAATGCCCGATGCCCTTCTCATCACAGTGCTCCATGTCCTTGTCATTACAATCCACCATGACCCATGTATCACAGTGTTCAGTGTCCTTGTCATCACAATGCTCCATGCCCACTCTCATCACAATAATCCATGAAACATTTCAGACCAATGCTCCATGCCCTTCTCATCACAATGTTCCATTACCCCTGTCATAACAATGCTTCATGACCACTGCCATCACAATGTTCCACAGCCTTGTCATCACAAGGCTCAATGACCCTTGTCATCACAATGCTCCAAGAACCCTGTAATCACAATGCTACATGTCCTTGTCATCACAAAGCTCCATGACGCATGTCATCAGAATGCTCCATGGCCTTCTCATTCATGATGCTCCATGCCCATGTCATCACAATGCTCCAAGACTCCTGTAATAACAATACCCCATGCCCCTTTTCATCTCAATGCTCCATGAACCCTGTCATCACAATGCACCATGTGCAACATCATAATGGTTCAGGCTATTGTCATCACAATGAAATCAAAATGCTCCATGACCTCTGTCATCACAATGCTCCAAATCCTTGTGATCACAATGTTCCATAACACTTATCATCACAACGCCCCATGACACTTGTCATAACAATTATCCATTGTCTTCTCATCACAATGCTCCATGACCTTTGTCATCACAATTCTCAATGCCCTTGTCATCACGATGCTCCCAGACACTTGCCATCAGTATGCTCCTTGAACCCTGTCATGACAAGGCTCCATGCATTTTTCATGACAATGATCCATACCCTTTTCATCACAGTGCTCCAAGAACCCTGTAATCACAATGCTCCATGCCCTTGTCATCACAAAGCTCCATGATGCATGTCATCAGAACGCTCCATGGCCTTCTCATCCTAATGCTTCATGTCCTTGTCATCACAATGCTCCAAGACTCCTGTAATCACAATGCTCCATGCCCCTTTTCATCAGCATGCTCCATGAGACTTGTCATCACAAGGCTCCATGGTCTTCTCATCACAGTGCTCCAGTACCTTGTCATCACAATGCTCCATGACCCCTTTCATCACAATACTCCATGAGCATTTTCAGCCCAATGCTCCATCACCTTCTCATCACAATGCTCCATGACTCCTGTCATCACAATGCTCCATGACCACTGTCATCACAACGCTCCATGAACCCTGACAACACAACGATCTGGGACTCTTGTCATCAAAATGCTCCATGACACTTGTCATCACAGTGATCCATGCCCTTGTCATCCCAATGCTCCATGATCCCTGTAATCACAATGCTCCGTGACGCTTGTCATCACAGTGCTCCATGAACCTTGTCATCACAATGCTCCTTGCCTTTGTCAGCAAAGTGGTACATAATCTTGTCATCACAATGCTCCATGCGCTTGTCATCACATTCCTCCATAACCATTGGGATCACATTGCTTCATGCCCTTGTCAACTCTCTCTTGCCTTTCTGGTTTTTACAGATATTCGGATGTCCCTTTTGACCGGTGGGAAGTGACAATTCTTTGTAGTGTGGATTTGCATTGTGTGCCTTGCTTAATTGGCCAGAAAGGGCGTATGCGTTTTCTCCTGAATATATTCAGGAGAAAAGGCATACACCCTTTTTGGCCAAGGGCATCACTGTCCAAGTTGTGATGCTTTTCCTGTGCTTTAAAGGCGATTCCAATTTACCTCTTGAAATATGTTTTGTGCTATTCTGCCTCATTTTCAAGTCCCCTTCTTTACCTTCCCTCAACAGATTTTGGAAGAGAGTAGTCCTTTATAACTCTGCAGGTTGGTGAATTGCTGTGCCCCTGAGTCCCAATTTTCAAATCCCATTTTTGAGAGCTGGCCGCAAATCCACAATTTTGCTTCAGGACCTATACTGGTTCCAGGGGTGGCTATATTGGTTCCCTGTGGGTGGCTGAGGCTTTGGTTAATTCTTCTTCCTGACGGGAAATTAGAGTGACATGTGCCCGTCCAAATGCCTACATCTACTCTCTGATAGGTTCTCCCTCTTCCATTTCATCCTCTGCACAATTAGCAAACTGTGTGAACCAGGAGGTTATAGGGGCTGACTCTGCTAAGTTGCGAGATTGATAGTAAAGCAGTTGGAATACCAAACTGGAATACAAGGAGAAGAAAAATTAGGAGAGTTTTAGAAACCTTTTGCCATGACAGGTTGTCCATTCTCTAGGTTTCCCATACATGTTATAACTGTAGTGATATTCCCTTCTACCTGGAGATTTGGGACCCATGGAATGGTTGCATGCATTACTACTTTAAGGGTCTGCATTTTCTCTCCCAATCTCACCAGTCCTCTCAGTCCCATGTCTCCAGCCTTATGTCTCATCCAGCTGTCTTTGCCGATAGGGTCATTCCAGGTTTCATCAGAACCTTTGAAGGAATTGCGTAAGAATTTCGCTGTTTTTTGGTTTTGTTTTTGAAATTCATGTTTATAATGGGGTTGAGCTGATTATCACTGACTTGTTTATGCCGGTCTAGACACAATTGGTTCCCTTACGATGACATATTAATACATAGGTTTTAAGATTCTTACTAGTCAGATATATACCTATGCGGGAAATAGGGGTGTTGAGTCCCGTTCACTGAGGAAGTTGTAGGTCTTGTCTATTCTGTATTTGGTTTATGGAATGGTACCTGTGTTAATATCAAACTCTGGTTTTATGCATCACCCCACCTCTCCTTTCTCCTGAAGCAGGCATAAGGTTTTTTTTCTAAATGTGACACTCTGTTCTCTTTCCTAATTCAGTTCATGTGTTGTGATATTGACATTTCCTCTATAAGTGATATCTTATGATAAGATTCTTTTTCTGTGTGACTAATTTCCCTTAGAATCATCATACTTAAATCCACTCATTATGCTGCTACTGGCCTTATATACATTGATTTCACGTCTGAGTGATATTCTGTTGTACAAAATACCACAAGTTCTTTATGCATTTCTGTTTTTCCTGGGATATTTTAGGTGTACCAAAGTTGAGGTTCTTGTATGCAGAGCAGCCCTAAACTTTGGGCTGCCTGTGTCTTATTGATATTTAGTCTTCCCAAGTTATATGCCCATGAGTTGAAGTCCCCTTTGCTCGGGGGCTTTGTATTTTAGATGTTTTAGGAAACAGCATACACTTCTTCAGAGTGGCTCTTGGATATTTATACCCCACCCATCAGCGTGACTTGGCTCCCTGTTTCCCATGGCCTCTCCTGCATTTCTGGTTTGTACACATTTTTTGGATGGCCTTTCTGAGCAGTGGAAATTGAGACTTCTTTGTTGTGCGGATATGCATTTCCCTCTTGCTTCGTTGGCCAAAAACTCTGTCTGTGTTTTTTTCCTGAAGATATTCACGAAAAAAAACACATACACCCTTTTGCCCAACTGCATCATTTTAGAAATTCTGCTGCTTTTCATATGATTTAAATGTGAGTAGAATCTACCTTTTGAAATCTGTTTCCTGCAATTCTGCCTCTCATTCAGATCCTCTTCGTTGCCTTACCTGAATATATTTTTGGACGTTGGTTATCATTTATATCTTTGCAGGTCTTTGAATTGTCTGCTCCTGAGCTGCATTTTGCAACTCGCTGTTTTTGTGTCCTGTATGCCAAACCATTGGATTGCTTCCGGCCCTATTCTGGTTCTGGGGAGGCAGGCTGAGCCTTTGGTTAATTCTTCTTCCTAATGGGAAAATAGAGTGGCATGTGCCTGTCAAAACTCCTACAGCTAACCTCTCATTGGTTCCCCCTCTTCCCATTTATCCTCTGCACCAATTGAAAACTGTGTAAAACAGGAGGTTAAAGGTGTTGATTCTCCAAGTGGAGAGATTGTTAGTAATGTGGCTGGAATGGCGAACCTCAGCACCAGGAGATCAAAAATGAGGTGCATTGTAGACACCTTTTCCTGAGAACATGGTGTACATTCATCTCGGTTTCCCAGGCATGTTTTCACTGTCAGAAGATTCCCTTGAACCTGCAGATTTGGGACCCATGGAATGGGTACCAGGCAGTATTACTTTAAAAGGTCTGCATTTTCTCACCAAGCCTCTCTAACATCTCTTAGCGTGCATAGCTTCCAGCCTTATATATCATCCTGCTGTGGGTCTACATGTGTTCAATTCATGTTACATTGTAGACCTTCAACAAAAGTTGTAAGAATTTTTGTCTGTCTCACATTTTTTATAAATATTTTTAAATTTATTTTTATATTGGTTACAGCTGATTTTCAAAGCTCTGTTTTTTGTTCCTGTACATCCACTTGATTCATGTACTGTGAGACAACAATAAATTCCTTTTCAGATGCTTACCAGTCATATGAATTATTTTCCAGTGACTTGAGTGGGCTGAGTGCAGTTCTTTGAGGTACCGTGTAGGCCTTGTCAGTTATTCAAATTGGTACTTGGAATGGTATCTTTGCTAATTTCAACCTCCTGGATAATACCTCACCATTCCCCACCTTTCCCATTTAGCAGCCTTATGTCTATTTTCTACATATTTGACTATGTTTCTGTATTGTAATTTATTTCATGTGTAGCCATTTTTGATTCCACCTTTAAGTGACATCTTATGATATGTGTCTTTTTCTTTCTGACATATGTCACTTAGAATGATCGTATGTAACTCCTCCAGAGTTGTTCCAACTGGCCTTATTTCATTGATTTCTGGATGAGTAATATTCCACTCTACATAAGTACCCCATCTCTTTTATCCATTTTATCCTTCCAGGGACATTTAGGTTATATCCAAGTTGAGGCCCTTTTTAACAGAGAGGTGGTAAACGTTGGGGTGCCTGTTTTCTGTCGATTTTTGTTTTTCCCAAGGTATACGCCCATGAGTGCAAGTGTCCTATGCTCTGTAGCTCATTTTGTAGATGTTTTAGCAAACACAATACTCTTCTCCAGAGTGGCTGTTGGCAAATTGCATTTCCACTATCAGCCTCACAGGGGTCCCTTTTCTCCTCGCCCTGTCCTGCATTTCTGGTGTTTACACTTTACGTGGATAGCCCTTCTGACTGATGTGAAGTGATACATTTTGTAGTATTGATTTCCAGTGTCCACCTGTTTGGTTGGATAAAAAGTGTGTATGGCCTTTACTTGAATATATTCAGAAAAAATGCATACGCCCTTTTTGGCCAACAGCATCACTGGCGATGTTCAGACCCTTTTCTTGTACTTTAACGGGGAGTCCTTTCTACCTGTTCAAATATGTTTCCTGCCACTCTCCCTTGCTTACAAGTCCTTTTCTGTGACTTACCTCAAGACATTTTTCGACGATAGATATTTTCAACTCTGCAGTTTCATGAATTTTAGTGACCCTGAGTTCCATTATTCAACTTGTGTTTATGGAAACTGGACACAAAACAGCGGGATTTCCTCTAGCCCTATTCTGTTTCCGTGGGCAATTCTAGCCTTTGATGAATTTGTCTTCCGGATTGGAAATTAGAGTGGCATGTGCCTGTCCGAATACCTAAGACTTGTCTCTAAATATTTCTCATCCTTCCGCTTCATCATCTGGACAAATTCCAAACTGTGTGCAACAGGATGTTGACGGTGCTGATATGCCCAAGTGAGGAGGTTGTTAGGAAAGATGCTGGAGGGGTGAACCCAAGCACCAGGCTATGAGGAGATGAGGTGCAATTTCCAAACTCTTTCCGATCAAATGGTGTACCATCCTCTAGGTGTGACAGGCATGTTTTAGCTGTAGGAAGGGTCCCATGCATGTAAGGAGAACACCAGGGATTTTTCCAAATCAGTGCCTCCCCGAACCCCAAACTGGGGAATTTTTAAGCTACGGCTACACGCATGTCCATTAAGGGCCTTGGGAAATAGGCAGAGCCCAAACTTTAGATGATTGAAATCTTCAGGGTCAGAAGCGCTCACCATTGGCCTTGCTTAGGTTACATTTTATCTGTCATTGATAGATGATGTCAATAAAAATATCTATTCTCTTTCAGATTATTTCCCCTTATAGGTTATTGCAAAATATTCAGTGTAGTTCCCTGTGCTATACAGTAGTTCCTTGTTGATGATCTATTTTATACATAGCAGTGTGTATGTGTTAATCCCAAACTGTTAATTTATCCCTTCTCCTACCTTTCCCCTTTGGTAATAATAAATTATAACATTTTATACTTCTCAGAAATGGGGGAGCTGAAAGAGAGGTATCATTTTCAATGGAAAAGCATTGAAAACACGATTGAAGCTTCAGCCAAGAGTATTCGATGTACATCCATGGAAATAAATCCCTTCATTTCTCTAATACTGACCTGACAAATAAGACAAACGTCTTCCCTGAACTTGCTTATAGGAAAGTGATGGAAATATCAAATGTAAGTCTTAGAAACATCTTATTTTACCCGAGCGTTAAACACTGCTCTATGTTAACTACAGTTTGGCTCACACATCTGTTCATTGAAGTTACAATGTTCTCAATTTCTGTTACTGATCCTCCAGAGTGGACCCCAACAGGAGTCCCCGTGCCCAGTGTCATTGGAGCCAACAGATCAAGACAGAGTTTGGTTCAGAATCAAAGGAAACATTATTTTGAAAACAGAAAGGAGAGGTGAGAGCGTGCACTCCCCCACGGGCTGTGGGCTGGGCTGCTGTGTAGGGATACCGGCAGCGTCAGTGGGAGGGAGGGGATGGAGCTCTCGAGGGCTGGGTTGGCTGCAGCTCAGGCTCTATGCCGCGGAGTCTGCATGGGACCCCGCTAGCTGAGGTGTCGACCCAGCCATTCTGCACTAGGAAATCGGGTCTGAAGTGCCGGGTGTGGGACCTCTGCATGCGGAACCCTAGGAGCACGTGAAATTAGACAAAGCACAAAGGAAAAACAGGTTAGACTTTATTTTATTGCCCAGATTCTCTTTTTATCTCCCAGGAGTTTTTAATGAACGTTGCCGGAGATGAACACCTCCTCGGCTTTTGGTTCCGTTCCTCATTCTTGGGGTGTTGAGGGTGCAGACCCCTCTTTTGTGACTGCTTCATGCTGTGGTGGGAGCCCTGATACATGGGGGGAGGGTCAAAACGTCTCCCAACCAGCCTCCAGGTGAGGTTGATTGTCCCAAGGCCTCCTGCCTCACTTCTCGTCCGCCTGAGCACCAGCATTGGAAGTGTTATAGATTCTAATGACCTTTAAGGGTCCAGGAAAGAGATGCGCAGAGATGCTGCGGTGGCAGGTTTCACCCCACCCCACATTTGTTCGGCGACCTTAGGCTGACGATTTTTGCCAGCCTAGATGCTCTGACCACTAGTCTGTGCTTTCTTTAATTAGGTCCCTGAATTAATGTACAAACAGCACCATGTGTCAGAGCCCTGCCCGCACAACTCCCAGACAGTCCAGGGTCAGTGGTGATCCAGGACCATGACGTCCACTGAGTCAACGGCCTTTAGAAGTATCCAGCAGTCCAGCCGGTCATATTGACCATCATCACCGCGGTGTCTGTAGGGCTTTCTATGGTGAAAGCATGATATATGTTTCCCCCGCCAAGCTTATTAGCTCCACTCTGGGTGCAGTAAGTCCTGCAAGCAGTAGTCTGCTCTTTCGGGGCACAGTCTTGTTGTTTTCTGAGAGAAACTCCAGGTCAAGTGATGGTCACACGAGTCTTTTTGGGGGCCTGTTGCCCCCATTTGTCTCTCTGGAGGTTGGAGTTGGAGGGCCTCCTCACTCGAGGTCAGTGTGTCCACAGAGCGACCCCTGCAACTTCAGGGCATGATGGGTGGTTAGGATCACCACGTGGGGTCCTTTTCCCTAGGAGGGAGCTGGCCTTGCGGGCTTCTGATTCAGCTTTTTAGATACCCCAGTATCCTGGCCTGATGAGTCGGTGGGCAAAGCCCTTGGTGACCATAGTTTATCATACCTGAAGGGCATTCTTTTGTTGCTCCATTTCAAGTGGTCCCAGTTTTTGCACTAAGGCTCCAAGGCGATTAACCTATGACTGGGTATGTAAAGGTCCAAGGGTTTAGCTAAATTAGGGAGTTCCTGGGCAAGGGTCTGAATTGACTGCTCTTTCCATTCTTGAAAGGCTGCTTCTGGATGCTATTCAAAAGGATCATCATCTTTTCGTGTCAGTGTTTCATGTAGAGGCCCAGCTATTAGACTGTAGTTAGGGATCCAGATGCAGAAAACCTTGGCCTCCCCAGGAACCCCTAAACTGTCTTCTAGTTTTAGAAGAGGTAAGGCTGCAAATGGCTTCTTCCCTATACTGGGATGTGTTTCTCCGAATATCTGTGACAATGAAGCCCAGGCATGTCACCTTAGCCTGGGATATTTGAGCCTTTTTCTTGGACACCTTCTATCCTTTCTTGACTAGGTAGTTCAGAGGCGTCTTTAGTAGGCCTGGTGATCAGAATGTCCTCTGCATATTGAGGGAGGGTTCCCTTTTACAGAGGTAGAACTTTTAGGTCTTTAGAGGACATTTCCCCAATGATGGTGTGGGTATTTTTGAACCACTGGGAAGGATGGCCCAGCATTATTGCTTTGGTTGCATGTTGTGTCCTGCCACTCACAAGCCAAAAATCCTTGTGACTCTGAGATGAATGGAATACAGAAGAAGGCATCATTGAAGTCTAATACAGAATGCCATGGCCTGGTGGATGGTAGAATGACCAGCAGGTTGTAGGAAATAGGAGCTACTGGATGTATATCCTCGGTGGCTTCACTGACTGTCCTGATATCCTTTACCAGGTCTCCAGCAGACAATGGGACTCTCGTGGTCAGGCCAATCCCAGGATATGGAGCTCACCTGGGCTGCACACCCCACCCCTCAGCCCACGGGGCCCTCGTGGTCATGTCCCTCCCAGGGTATGGAGCTCACCTGTGCAGTTACCCAGCAGCCCATTGGGCTCTCATATCCAGGCCCTTCCCAGGATACGGAGCTCCCCTGGGCAGGTACCCAAGCAGGGCTGGACACACAAGAACTGTGCACATAGCCCACCTTGCAGAGAACCCCCATCTCACCTGTCGCTCACAGCTGACACAGAACGCCTCAGAGCAGGACTTGAACTAACAAACAGCAGCCCTGACTGGTCTGTGACCCTGTCTATCACTCTGTGCAGCCTCTCTCAGCCTGGTCTTCCAGACACTTCCACTGCAGCCAGGGCACCAGGCCTCTGTCTCCACCCACCATCACTCCTCTCCCTGACTCCTGGGTTCCTCTCATTAGTATAGGGTCTTCTTGAAGTTGTTTTCCACTCATGGACCAGATAAAATGATGAGAAAAAAAAGCCGCAGCTGAAGCCCCTTGTCTATTCTGACTCTCAAGAGCCCACACCTGTTCCTTGGCCGTGGCCTGTTTAGCAAGGTTCATTTTCTGCAACTGTGATCCCCTGAGGGGTGAGGATTCGCTGATTTGGGCAGCCTGACACTGCCTGCCAGCCCTCCCCAGGTGTGCCTGGGTTAAGGTCAATATAAACTCCTCTCCAGTCAGCAAGAGCCCCTGTAGCTGTGCCTGACGCCATATTCTCTGCCCCGTCAGCAGTGTCGGGGCTGGGGTGGTGGGAGGGAGTGAGGGGCCATGGCTTTGTGGGTGGCCCAGTGTGAGTGGGGCTCTGCTGGACTTTCTGCAGGAGTTGCCAGGCTGCCACCTGCTAAAGAAGAGGATGTGTCACCCATACCTGCCGCTGGAATTCCTCCCCAGGCAGAGGTGAGGAAGTAAAAAAGCAGTGGGGGCCGTGGCAGGAGGGGTATCTCAGGTAGGGAAATGGAAAGCTTCCAGAAGAGCATCTGGGGCCAGGACCATCCTGGCTGGCCAGCAGGCACCAAGTTGGCCTGCGTGCTGTCGCTGGTGTGGCTCCACAGCCCTTCCTCTAGGCTTGCAAGTTCTTGTACATATTCAGCTGTTTTACCTGGAAAGGGTGGGAAGAGTTCAGCTGCAGCAGGACTGGGGCTCAGCTCACATTTACTCACAGATGCCTCGACACAGTCCCCCAGCTTTGCAATGAGGATGTTCCTTGTGGGGGGGGAGCGCTGCTCACTGCATGGGAGACGATTTCCCACCTCTGACCAACTTAAGATTTTTTTACAACTGGAGCAAGTGCCCTGATACGATTTTCCTCTGTATAACTGGTGGGTTCTGTTTTTTTTTTTTTTTTTTTTTCTTTTTATCTTTTTGGTTCAAGGTAGATTTTATTTATTCCTCTTTTTTTTTAAATTTGGAGATATAAACATGGAAATAATGCATTAATATAAAGACGTCTATGTGAAGGGAAAAACGTTTTTTTGGTTTATTTTATTAAATGTTATTTATTTATTTTTAATTTTTTTAAAATTTATTTATTTCTTTTATACAGCAGGTTCTTACTGGATATCTATTTTATACTTATGTGTGCACATGTGAATCTCAGTCTCCCAATTCATCCCACCACCACCCTCACATGGCGTTCCCCCCTTGGTGTCCATATGTTTGTTCTCTACATCTGTGTCTCTATCTCTGCCCTGCAAACCGGTTCATCTGTACCATTTTTCTAGGTTCCACATATATGCATTAACATACAATATTTGTTTTTCTCTTTCTGACTTACTTCACTCTGTATGACAGTCTCTAGATCCATCAAGGTCTCTACAAATGACCCAATTTCATTCCGATGTATGGCTGAGTAATATTCCATTGTATATATGTACCACATCTTTATCCATTCATCTCTCTATGGGCACTTAGGTTGCTTTCATTACCTGGCTATTGTAAATAGTGCTGCAATGAACATTGTGGTGAATGTGTCTTTTTGATTTATGGTTTTCTCTGGGTATATGCCCAGTAGTGGGATTGCTGGATTATATGGTAATTCTATTTTTAGTTTTTTAAGGAACCTCCATACTGTTCTCCATAGAGACTCTATCGATTTACATTCCCAGCAATAGTGGAAGAAGGTTCCTTTTCTCCACACCCTCTCCAGCATTTGTTGTTTGTAGATTTTCTGATGATGCCCATTCTAACAGGTGTGACGTGATACCTCATTGTAGTTTCGATTTCCATTTCTCTAATAATTAGTGATGTTGAGCAGATTTTCATGTGCGTACTGGCCATCTCTATGTCTTCTTGGAAGAAATGTCTATTTAGATCTTCTTCCATTTTTGTATGGGGTTGTTTGTTTTATTAATATTGAGCTGCATGAGCTGTTTATATATATTGGAGATTAATCATTTGTCCATTGATTCATTGGCAAATATGTTCTGCCATTCTGAGGGTTGTCTTTTCGTCTTGTTTGTAGTTTCCTTTGCTTTGCAAAAGCTTTTACATTTCATTAGGTCCCATCTGTTTAGTTTTCTTTTTTATTTCATTACTATAGGAAGGTGGATCAAAAAGATCTTGCTGTGATTTACGTCAGAGTATCCTTCGTAAGTTTTCCTCTCAGAATTTTATACTGTCCGGTCTTACATTAAGGTCTCTAATCCATTTTGAATATATTTTTATGTATGGTGTTGGGGAGTGTTCTAATTTCATTCTTTTACATGTAGCTGTCCATATTTCCCAGCACCACAATTGAAGAGACTGGCTTATCTCCATTGTATAGTCTTGCCTCCTTTGTCATAGATTAGTTGACCATAGGTGTGTAGGTTTATCCCTGGGCTTTCGTTTTTTTTTCCTTTTACACGTTTATTGGAGTATAATTGTTTTACAATGGAGTGTTAGTTTCTGCTGTATAACAAAGTGAATCATCTATACATATACAAATATCACCAGATCCCCTCCCTCTTGCATCTCCCTCCCACATTCCATATCCCACCCCTTTATGTGGTCACAAAGCACCGAGCTGATCTCCCTGGTCGATGTGGCTGATTCTCAGTAGCTATCGGTGTTACATTTGGTAATGTATTTATGTCCATGCCACTCTGTCACTTCGTCTCAGCTTACCCATCCCCCTTCCGGTGTCCTCAAGTCCTTTCTCTACATCTGTGTCCTTAATCCTGTCCTGCCACTAGGTTCTTCAAAATCTTTTTGTTTTTCTTCATTAGATCCCGTATATCTCTGTTAACATACAGTATTTGTTTTTCACTTTCTGACTTACTTCACTGTGTAGGACAGATTCTAAGTCCATCCACCTCAGTACAAATAACTCAGTTTTGCTTCTTTTTATGGCTGAGTAATATTCCATTGTATATATGTGCCAGATCTTCTTTATCCATTCATCTGTCGATGGACACTTAGGTTGCTTCCATGTCCAAGCTATTGTAAATAGAGCTGCAATGAACTTTTTTGTACATAACTCTTTTTGAATTATGGTTTTCGCAAGGCAAATGCCCAGTAGTTGGATTGTTGTGTCGTATGGTACCTCTATTGATAGTTATTTAGAGGAACCTCCGTACTGTTCTCCTTAGTGCCCATATCAATTTACATTCCCACCCACAGTGCAAGTGTGTTCCCTTTTCTCCAATAAAGGCCTCCCCAGCATTTATTGTTTTGTAGATTTTTTTGATGATTGCCACTCTGACTGCTGTGTGGTGATACCTCACGATAGTTATGATTTGCATTTCTCTAATGATTAGTGATGTTCAGCATCCTTTCATGTGTTTCTTGGTAATCTGTATATCTTCTTTGGAGAAATGTCTATTTAGGTCTTCTGGCCGTTTTTGGATTGGGTTGTTTGTTTTTGTGATATTGAGCTACATGAGGTGCTTGTAAAGATTGGAGATTAATCCTTTGTCAATTGCTTCATTTGAAAATATTTTCTCCCATTCTGAGGGTTGTTTTTGCATCTTGTTTATATTTTCCTGTACCGTGTAAAAGCTTTTAAGTTTCATTAGGTCCCATTTGTTGATTTCTGTTTTTATTTCCATTTCTCTAGAAGGTGTGTCAAAAAGGATCTTGCTGTGATTTATGTCATAGAGTGTTCTGCCTATGGTTTCCTCTAAGTGTTTTATAGTGTCTGGCCTTATATTTAGATCTCTAATCCATTTAGAGTTTATTTTTGTGTATGGTGTTATGGAGTGTTCTAATTTCATTCTTTTATGTGTAGGGGTCCAGTTTTCCCAGCACCAATTACTGAAGAGACTGTCTTTTCTCCATTGTATATCCTTAGCTCCTTTGTCATAGATGAGATAGCCATAGGTATGTAGGTTTCTCTCTGGGCTTTCTGTCCTGTTCCATTGATCTGTGTTTATGCCAAGCTACATTCACTTGATTCCATTATGGAGACATATAAATACATAGGTTTCAAGATTGTTACCAGTCAGATAAATTCCTCTTCAGTGAATAGGGTGTTTTGTGTCCAGTTCATTGAGAAAGGAGTAGGTCTTGTCTATTACATATTTGGTATATGGAATGGTATCTGTGCTAATTTAAAACTCTGCTTTTACACATCACCCCACGTCACCTTTCCCCTTAAGGAGGCATAAGTGTGTTTTCTAAATGTGTAACTCTGTTCTCTTTTGAAATTCAGTTCATGTGTAGCCATGTTTACATTCCCTCTATAAGTGATATATTACAATAAGTTTTTGTTTCTTTGTGGCTCATTTCACTTAGCATTATCGTACCTAAAGCCACTCATTATGCTGCTATTGGCCTTATGACATTGATTTTATGTCTGAGTGACATTCCATTCTATATAAGTACCATGACATCTATATCCATTTTTTTTCCTTTCCTGGGATATTTAAAGTGTACCGAATTCGAGGTTCTTGTAAACAGAGCAGCCCTAAACTTTGCGCTGGCTGTGTGTTGCGGATTTTTAGTTTTCCCAAAATACACGCCCATGAGTGGAAGTGTGCTATGCTCTGTAGCTCTGTTTTAGAAAACAACATACAGTTCTCCAGAGAGGCTGTTGGCAATTTACATCCTGTCCATCGGTGTAACCAGGCTCCCTTTTCTCCAAGGCCTGTCCTGCATTTGTGGTTTTTACACTGTTTGTGGATGGCCCTTTTGACTGGAGGTAAGGGACACTTCTATGTAGTGTGGATTTTCAATGCCTGATGGCTTGCTTGGCCAAAAAGAGCGTATGCATTTTTTCCCGAATATATTCAAGAAAATACACATACTCCCTTTCCTGCCAAGGGCAACATTGTTGGAGTTCTGTCGCTTTTCATGTGCTTTAAAGATGACTCCAATGTACCTCTTGAAATCTGTTTCCTTCAATTCTGCCTTGCGTTCAAATCCTCTTCACGGCCTTACCTCAATATATTTCTGGATGATAGTTGTCCTTTATAACTCTGCAAGTTTGTGAATTGCTGTGCCCCTGATATCCATTTTTCAAACCGCCTATTTGTGAGCTGGCTGCAATACCGCAGGATGGCTTTAGGCCCTAGTCCGGTTCCAGGGCTTCAGGCTGAGCCTTTGGTTAATGCTTCTTCCTGATGGGAAAGTAGAGTGATATGTGCCCATCCAAACACCTACAGCTAAACTCTCATTTGTTTCCCCTCTTCCTGTTCATCCTCTGCACAATTTGCAAACTGTGCGTAAAAGGAGGGTAAAGGCACTGACACTCCAAGTGGGGAGATTTTTAGTAATGCAGATGGAATGGTGAAGCCGAGCATGACGAAAGGAAAAATGAGGTACCTTTTAGAAAACTTTCCCAATTACACAGTGTACCATCCACTGGGTTTCCCATGCATGTTTTAACTGTAGGAAGATTCCCTTAAACCGGGAGAGTTGGGACCACTAGAATGGGTAGCACACATTATTGCTCTAAGTGGCGTTGTTTTGCTCACACAACCTCAGCAATCTTGTCAGCCCCAAGTGTCCAGTCTTATGTCTCATCCAGCTGTGGGTGTAAAGGTAGTCAATCCAGGTTAGATCACAGGCCCTGAACGTAATTTTTAAGATTTCTCTCTGTTTCGCGGTTTTTGCATTTTGCTTTTGAAACTTATTTTTATAAGGGGGTTTAGCTGAATTTCAGTGCTGTGTTCATGCCATTATACACACATATGCTTTCTTTATGGAGACATGAGAATACATATGTTTTAAAATTCTTAGAGTCAGATATATTCCTCTGCAATGAATAGGGGGTGTTGAGTCCAGTTCATTGTGCGGGGAGTAGGTGTTGTCTATTACATTCTTGGTTTAGGTAACGGTATCTGTGTTAATTTAAAACTGTGGTTTTATGCATCACCCCACCTCGGCTTTCCCGTTAAGCAGGCAGAAGATTGTTTTCTAAATGTGTGACTCTGTAGTGTTTGTAATCCAGTTCATGTGTAGCCATGTGTACATTCACCCTATGAGTGATAACTTATGATAAGATTTGTTACTCTGTTATTTTTCCTAACTCAGTTCATGTGTAGCCATGGTTACAGGACCTTTGTAAGTGATATCTTATGATAAGTTTCTTTTTCAATGTGACTTATTTCACTTAGAATCATTGTACCTGAATCCACTCATTTTGCTGCTACTGGCCTTATGACATTGATTTCATGGCTAAGGGATATTCAATCGTACGTAAGTACCACAATTTCTTGAACCATTTTTTTTTTCTTTCCTGGGATATTTAAGGTGTACCCAAGTTGAGGTTCGTGTAAGCAGTGCAGCCCTAAATTTTGGGGTGGCTCTGACTTACTGATTTTCATTTTTCCAAACGTATATGCCCTAGACTGGAACTGCCATTGGCTCTTTGCTCTGTTTTTTATTTGTTTTAGGGAACACAATGCACTCCCCCAGAGAGGCATTTAGAAATTTCCATCCTGCCCATTAGCCTAACAAGACTCCCTGTTCTCCAGGGCCTGTCTTGCCTTTCTGGTTTTTACACATTTGGTGGATGTCCCTTTTGACCAGTGGGAAGTGATCGTTCTTGTAGTGCAGATTTGCATTTCTTGCTTGCTTGCTTGGCCAAAAAGGGCGTATGCATTTTTTCTTGAATATATTCAGAAGAAAACGCATATGCCCTTTTGGACAAGTACATCACTGATGAAGTAGTTCTCCTCTGCCTGTACTTTAAAGGCGATTCCAATGTACCTCTTGAAATCTGTTTCCTGCTATTCTGCCTCGCATTCATGACAGCCTCGTTGGCTTCCATCAAAGATTTTTGGACGATAGTTGTCCTTTATTACTCTGGCAGTTTGTGAATTGCTGTGCCCCTGAGCTCCATTTTTCAACTCGTTTTTTGTGAACTGAAAGCAAGTACAAAATTTTGGATCACGACCTCTACTGGTTCCTGGTGGGTGGCTGAGACTTTGGTTAATTCTTCATCCTGCCGGAAAATTAGAGTGACATGTGCCCGTCCAAATGTCTAACAGCTGTTCTCTCATTGGTTGTCCCTCTTCCCTTCCATCCTCTGCCAAATTGGCAACCTGTGCGAACCAGGAGGTTAAAGGGACTGGCTCTCCAAGTTGGGAGATTGATAGTAAAGCAGTTGGAAAGTCAAAGCAGAGCACCAGGAGAGGGACTACTCGTTGAGTTTTAGAAACCTTTTGTATTCACAGTGTGTCCATTCTCTAGGTTTCCCGTATATGTTATAGCTGTAGTAATATAACCTTCAATCTGGAGAGTTGGGTCCCTTGGAATGAGCGCCATGCATTTATGCTTTAAAGTGTCCGCATTTGCTCACCCAATCTCACCAATCCTCTCAGTCCCAAGTGTCCAGCCTAATGCCACAACCAGCTGTCATTGTAGATAGGGTCATTCCAGGTTTCATCAGAGACCCTGAAGGAATTGTAAAGAATTTCCCTGTTTTTTGGTTTTGTTTTTGAAATTCCTTTTTATAGTGTGTTTGAGCTGATTCTCGCTGCCATGTTTATGCCAGTCTAGACACAATTGATTCCCTTACGGAGACATATCAATACATAGGTTGTAAGATTCTTAGTAGTCAGATCTATTCCTCTGAGGGAAATATGGGGTTTTGAGTCGCTTTCACTGTGGAAGATGTTGGTCTTGTCTAATCCACGGTAGGTTTTAGAAACGGTACATGTGCTTATATCAAACTCTGGTTTTATGCATCACACCACCTCTCCTTCCCCCTTAAGCAGGCATAAGAGTGTTTTCTAAATGTGAGACTCTGTTCTCTTTCCTAACTCAGTTCATGTGTAGCCATGTTTACAGGATCTTCATAAGTGATATCTTATGATAAGTTTCTTTTTCTGTGTGACTTATTTCACTTAGAATCATCGTAACTGAATCCAATCACTTTGCTGCTCCTGGTCTTATGACATTGATTTCATGGCTGAGGTATATACCATCGTACGTAAGTACCACAGTTTTTTGAACCATTTTTATATTTCCTGGGATATTTAAGGTGTACCCAAGTTGAGGTTCTTGTAAGCAGTGCAGCCCTAAATTGTGGGGTGGTTCTGTCTTATTGATTTTCTGTTTTCCCAAGGTATATTCCCTAGACTGGATGGGCCCTTGGCTCTGTAGCTCTGTTGTTTACTTGTTTTAGGGAACGCAATGCACTCCTCCAGTGAGGCAGCTGGCAATTTACATCCCGCCCATCAGCATAACAAGGTTCCCTATTCTCCAGGGCCTGTCTTGCCTTTCTGGTGTTTACACATTTTGTGGATGTCCCTTTTGACCGGTGGGAAGTGATACTTCTTTGTACCGCAGATTTGCATTGCCCGCTTGCTTGCTTGGCCAAAAAGGGCGTATGCGTTTCCTCCTGAATATATTCAGGAGAAAACGCATACGCCCTTTTTGGCCAAGTGCGTCATTTTCGAAGTTGTGCCCCTCTTCCTGTGCTTTAAAGGCGATTCCAACGTACCTCTTGAAATCTGTTTCCTGCTATTCTGCCTCGCTTTCAAGTCCGCCTCGTTGCCTTCCCTCAACAGATTTTTGGACGATAGTTGTCCTTTATTACTCTGCCAGTTGGTGAATTGCTGTGCCCCTGAGCTCCATTTTTCAACTCGTTTTTTTGTGAGCTGAACGCAAGTCCAAAATTTTGGTTCAGGACCTCTACTGGTTCCCGGTGGGTTGCTGAGACTTTGGTTAATTCTTCTTCCTGCCGGGAAATTAGAGTGACATGTGCCCGTCCAAATGCCTAACTGCTACTCTCTCATTGGTTCTCCCTCTTCCCTTCCATCCTCTGCCAAATTGGCAAACTGTTCGAACAAGGAGCTTAAAGGGGCTGTCTCTCCAAGTTGGGAGATTGATAGTAAAGCAGTTGGAAAGTCAAACCGGAGCACCAGGAGAGGGACTATTCGTTGAGTTTTAGAAACATTTTGTATTCACAGTGTGTCCATTCTCTAGGTTTCCCGTACATGTTATAGCTGTAGTAATAATCCCTTCAACCTGGAGAGTTGGGACCCATGGAATGGGGGCCATGCATTATGGCTTTAAAGGGTCTGCATTTGCTCACCCAATCTCACCAATCCTCTCAGTCCCAAGTGTCCAGCCTTATGCCACATCCACTTGTCATTGTAGATAGGGTCATTCCAGGTTTCATCAGAGACCCTGAAGGAAACGTAAAGAATTTCCTTTTTTTTGGTTTTGTTTTTCAAATTCCTTTTTATAGTGGGTTTGAGCTGATTCTTGCTGCCATGTTTATGCCAGTCTAGACACACTTGATTCCCTTACAGAGACATATCAATACATAGGTTTTAATATTCTTATTAGTCAGATCTATTCCTCTGCGGGAAATATGGGGTTTTGAGTCCCTTTCACTGAGGAAGGTGTAGGTCTTGTCTATTTCACAGTTGGTTTTAGAAATGGTACCTGTGCTTATATCAAACTCTGGTTTTATTCATCACCCCACCTCTCCTTTCCCCTTAAGCAGGCATAAGAGTGTTTTCTAAATGTGAGACTCTGTTCTCTTTCCTAACTCAGTTCATGTGTAGCCATGTTTACAGGATCTTCATAAGTGATATCTTATGATAAGTTTCTTTTTCTGTGTGACTTATTTCACTTAGAATCATCGTACATGAATCCAATCACTTTGCTGCTCCTGGTCTTATGACATTGATTTCAGGGCTGAGGGATATTCCATCGTACATAAATACCACAGGTTTTTGAACCATTTTTATATTTCCTGGGATATTTAAGGTGTTCCCAAGTTGAGGTTCTTGTAAGCAGTGCAGCCCTAAATTTGGGGGTGGCTCTGTCTTATTGATTTTCAGTTTTCCCAAGTTATATTCCCTAGACAGGATATACCCTTGGCTCTGTAGCTCTGTTGATTACTTCTTTTAGTGAACGCAATGCACTCCTCCAGTGAGGCAGTTGGCAATTTACATCCCGCCCATCAGCATAACAAGGCTCCCTGTTCTCCAGGCCCTGTCTTGCCTTTCTAGTTTTTACACATTTTGTAGATGTCCCTTTTGACCGGTGGGAAGTGATACTTTTTGTAGTGCAGATTTGCATTGCCCGCTTGCTTGCTTGGCCAAAAAGGGCGTATGCGTTTTCTCCTGAATATATTCAGGAGAAAACGCATACGCGCTTTTTGTCCAAGTGCGTCATTGTCGAAGTTGTGCCCCTCTTCCTGTGCTTTAAAGGCGATTCCAAGGTACCTCTTGAAATCTGGTTCCTGCTATTCTGCCTCGCTTTCAAGTCCGCCTCGTTGCCTCCCCTCAACAGATTTTTGGACGATAGTTGTCCTTTATTACTCTGCCAGTTTGTGAATTGCTTTTCCCCTGAGCTCCATTTTTCAACTTGTTTTTTGTGAGCTGTATGCAAGTCCAAAATTTTGGTTCAGGACCTATACTGGTTCCCGGTGGGTGGCTGAGACTCTGGTTAATTCTTCTTCCTTCCGGGAAATTAGTGACATGTTCCCGTCCAAATGCCTAACAGCTACTCTCTCATTGGTTCTCCCTCTTCCCTTCCATCCTCTGCCAAATTGGCAACCTGTGCGAACGAGGAGGTTAAAGGGGTTGTCTCTCCAAGTTGGGAGATTGATAGTAAAGCAGTTGGAAAGACAAACCGTAGCACCAGGAGAGGGACTACTCGTTGAGTTTTAGTAACCTTTTGTATTCACAGTGTGTCCATTCTCTAGGTTTCCCGTACATGTTATAGCTGTAGTAATATTCCCTTCAACATGGAGAGTTGGGACCCATGGAATGGGGGCCATGCATTTTTGCTTTAAAGGGTCTGCATTTGCTCACCCAATCTCACCAATCCTCTCAGTCCCAAGTGTCCAGCCTTATGCCACATCCAGCTGTCATTGTAGATAGGGTCATTCCAGGTTTCATCAGAGACACTGAAGGAAATGTAAAGAATTTCCCTGTTTTTTGGTTTTGTTTTTGAAATTCCTTTTTATATGGGTTTTGAGCTGATTCTTGCTGCCATGTTTAGGCCAGTCTAGACACACTTGATTCCCTTACAGAGACATATCAATACATAGGTTTTAAGATTCTTACTTGCCAGATCTATTCCTCTGCGGCAAATATGGGGTTTTGAGTCCCTATCACTGAGGAAGGTGTAGGTCTTGTCTATTCCACAGTTGATTTAAAAATGTTTCCTGTGCTTATATCAAACTCTGGTTTTATGCATCACCCCACCTATCCTTTCCCCTTAAGCAGGCATAAGAGTGTTTTCTAAATGTGAGACTCTGTTCTCTTTCCTAACTCAGTTCATGTGTAGCCATGTTTACAGGATCTTTATAAGTGATATCTTATGATAAGTTTCTTTTTCTGTGTGACTTATTTCACTTAGAATCATCGTACCTGAATCCGCTTACTTTGGTGCTCCTGGTCTTATGACATTGATTTCATGGCTGAGGGTTATTCCATCGTACATAAATACCACAGTTTTTCGAACCATTTTTATATTTCCTGTGATATTTAAGGTGTACCCAAGTTGAGGTTCTTGTAAGCAGTGCAGCCCTAAATTTGGGGGTGGCTCTGTCTTATGGATTTTCAGTTTTCCCAAGGTATATTCCCTAGACTGGAAGTGCCCTTGGCTCTGTAGCTCTGTTGATTACTTCATTTAGGGAACGCAATGCACTCCTCCAGTGAGGCAGTTGGCAATTTACATCCCGCCCATCAGCATAACTAGGCTCCCTGTTCTCCAGGGCCTGTCTTGCCTTTCTGTGTTTACACATTTTGTGGATGACCCTTTTGACCGGTGGGAAGTGATACTTCTTTGTAGTGCAGATTTGAATTGCCCGCTTGCTTGCTTGGCCAAAATGGGCGTATGCGTTTTCTCCTGAATATATTCAGGAGAAAACGCATACGCCCTTTTTGGCCAAGTGTGTCATTGTCGAAATTGTGCCCCAAATCCTGTGCTTTAAAGGTGATTCCAAGGTACATCTTGAAATCTGTTTCCTGCTATTCTGCCTCGCTTTCAAGTCCGCCTCGTTGCCTTCCCTCAACAGATTTTTAGACGATAGTTGTCCTTTATTACTACGCCAGTTTGTGAATTGCTGTGCCCCTGAGCACCATTTTTCAACTCGTTTTTTGTGAGCTGTATGCAAGTCCAAAATTTTGGTTCAGGACCTTTACTGGTTCCCGGTGGGTGGCTGAGACTCTGGTTAATTCTTCTTCCTGCCGGGAAATTAGTGACATGTTCCCGTCCAAATGCCTAACAGCTACTCTCTCATTGGTTCTCCCTCTTCCCTTCCATCCTCTGCCAAATTGGCAACCTGTGTGAACCAGGAGGTTAAAGGGGTTGTCTCTCCAAGTTGGTAGATTGATAGTAAAGCAGTTGGAAAGACAAACCGGAGCACCATGAGAGGGACTACTCGTTGAGTTAGAAACCTTTTGTATTCACAGTGTGTCCATTCTCTAGGTTTCCCGTACATTTTATAGCTGTAGTAATATTCCCTTCAACATGGAGAGTTGGGACCCATGGAATGGGGGCCATGCATTTTTGCTTTAAAGGGTCTGCATTTGTTCACCCAATCTCACCAATCCTCTCAGTCCCAAGTGTCCAGCCTTATGCCACATCCAGCTGTCATTGTAGATAGGGTCATTCCAGGTTTCATCAGAGACCATGAAGGAAATGTAAAAAATTTCCCTGTTTTTTGGTTTTGTTTTTGAAATTCCTTTTTATATTGGTTTTGAGCTGATTCTCGATGCCATGTTTATACCAGTCTAGACACACTTGATTCCCTTACAGAGACATATCAATACATAGGTTTTAAGATTCTTACTTGCCAGATCTATTCCTCTGCGGGAAATATGGGGTTTTGAGTCCCTTTCACTGAGGAAGGTGTAGGTCTTGTCTATTCCACAGTTGATTTTAGAAATGGTACCTGTGCTTATATCAAACTCTGGTTTTATGCATCACCCCACCTATCCTTTCCCCTTAAGCAGGCATAAGAGTGTTTTCTAAATGTGAGATTCTGTTCTCTTTCCTAACTCAGTTCATGTGTAGCCATGTTTACAGGAACTTCATAAGTGATATCTTATGATAAGTTTCTTTTTCTGTGTGACTTATTTCACTTAGAATCATCGTACCTGAATCTACTCACTTTGCTGCTCCTGGTCTTATGACATTGATTTCATTGCTGAGGGATATTCCATCGTACATAAGTACCACAGTTTTTAGAACCATTTTTACATTTCCTGGGATATTTAAGGTGTACCCAAGTTGAGGTTCTTGTAAGCAGTGCAGCCCTAAATTTGGGGGTGGCTCTGTATTATTGATTTTCAGTTTTCCCAATGTATATTCCCTAGACTGGAAGTGCCCTTGGCTCTATAGATCTGTTGTTTACTTGTTTTAGGGAACGCAATGCACTCCTCCAGTGAGGCAGTGGGCAATTTACATCCCGCCCATCAGCATAAAAAGGCTCCCTGTTCTCCAGGGCCTGTCTTACCTTTCTGGTTTTGACACATTTTGTGGATGTCCCTTTTGACCGGTGGGAAGTGATACTTCTTTGTAGTGCAGATTTGCATTGCCCGCTTGCTTGCTTGGCCAAACAGTGCGTATGCGTTTTCTCCTGAATATATTCAGGAGAAAATGCATACACCCTTTTTGGCCAAGTGTGTCATTTTAGATGTTGTTCCCCTCTTTCTGTGCTTTAAAGGCGATTCCAACATACCTCTTGAAATCTGTTTCCTGCTATTCTGCCTTGCTTTCAAGTGCGCCTCATTGCCTTCCCTCAACAGATTTTTGGACGATAGTTGTCCTTTATTAATCTGCCAGTGTGAGAATTGCTGTGCCCCTGAGCTCCATTTTTCAACTCGTTTTTTGTGAGCTGTACGCAAGTCCAAAATTTTGGTTCAGGACCTATACTGGTTCCCGGTGGGTGGCTGTGACTCTGGTTAATTCTTCTTCCTGCCGGGAAATTACAGTGACATGTGCCCGTCCAAATGCCTAACAGCTACTCTCTCATTGGTTCTCCCTCTTCCCTTCCATCCTCTGCCAAATTGGCAACTTGTGCGAACCAGGAGGTTAAAGGGGTTGTATCCCCAAGTTGGGAGATTGATAGTAAAGCAGTTGGAAAGTCAAACCGGAGCACCAGGAGAGGGACTACTCGTTGAGTTATAGAAACCTTTTGTATTCACAGTGTGTCCATTCTCTAGGTTTTCCCGTATATGTTACAGCTGTAGTAATATTCCCTTCAACATGGAGAGTTGGGACCCATGGAATGGGGGCCATGCATTTTTGCTTTAAAGGGTCTGAATTTGCTCACCCAATCTCACCAATCCTCTCAGTCCCAAGTGTCCAGCCTATGCCACATCCATCTGTCATTGTAGATAGGGTCATTCCAGGTTTCATCAGAGACCCTGAAGGAAATGGAAAGAATTTCCCTGTTTTTTGGTTTTGTTTTTGAAATTCCTTTTTATAGTGGGTTTGAGCTGATTCTCGCTGCCATGTTTATGCCAGTCTAGACACACTTGATTCCCTTTCAGAGACATATCAATACATAGGTGTTAAGATTCTTACTAGTCAGAGTTATTCGTCTGCGGGAAATATGGGGTTTTGAGTCCCTTTCACTGTGGAAGGTGTAGGTCTTGTCTATTCCACAGTTGGTTTTAGAAATGGTACCTGTGCTTATATCAAACTCTGGTTTTATGCATCACCCCACCTCTCCTTTCCCCTTAAGCAGGCATAAGAGTGTTTTCTAAATGTGAGACTCTGTTCTCTTTGCTAACTCAGTTCATGTGTAGCCATGTTTACAGGATCTTCAAAAGTGATATCTTATGATAAGTTTCTTTTTCTGTGTGACTTATTTCACTTAGAATCATCGTACCTGAATCCACTCACTTTGCTGCTCCTGGTCTTATGACATTGATTTCATGGCTGAGGGATATTCCTTCGTACATAAATACCACAGGTTTTTGAACCATTTTTATATTTCCTGGGATATATAAGGGGTACCCAAGTTGAGGTTCTTGTAAGCAGTGCAGCCCTAAATTTGAGGGTGGCTCTGTCTTATTGATTTTCAGTTTTCCCAAGTTATATTCCCTAGACAGGATGTGCCCTTGGCTCTGTAGCTCTGTTGATTACTTATTTTAGGGAACACAATGCACTCCTCCAGTGAGGCAGTTGGCAATTTACATCCCGCCCATCAGCATAACAAGGCTCCTTGTTCTCCAGGGCCTGTCTTGCCTTTCTGGTTTTTACAGATTTTGTGCATGTCCCTTTTGACCGGTGGGAAGAGATACTTCGTTGTAGTGCAGGTTTGCATTGCCCGCTTGCTTGCTTGGCCAAAAAGGGCGTATGCGTTTTCTCCTGAATATGTTCAGGAGAAAACGCATACGCCCTTTTTGACCAAGTGCGTCATTGTCGAAGTTGTGCCCCTCATCCTGTGCTTTAAAGGCGATTCCAACGTACCTCTTGAAATCTGTTTCCTGCTATTCTGCCTCGCTTTCAAGTCCGCCTCGTTGCCTTCCCTCAACAGATTTTTGGACGACAGTTGTCCTTTATTACTCTGCCAGTTTGTGAATTGCTGTGCCCCTGAGCTCCATTTTTCAACTCGTTTTTTGTGAGCTGTACGCAAGTCCAAAATTTTGGTTCAGGACCTATACTGGTTCCCGGTGGGTGGCTGTGACTCTGGTTAATTCTTCTTCCTGCCGGGAAATTACAGTGACATGTGCCCGTCCAAATGCCTAACAGCTACTCTCTCATTGGTTCTCCCTCTTCCCTTCCATCCTCTGCCACATTGGCAACCTGTGCGAACCAGGAGGTTAAAGGGATTGTCTCTCCAAGTTGGGAGATTGATAGTAAATCAGTTGGAAAGTCAAACCGGATCACCAGGAGAGGGACTACTCGTTGACTTTTAGAAACCTTTTGTATTCACCGTGTGTCCATTCTCTAGGTTTCCCGTACATGTTATAGCTGTAGTAATATACCCTTCAACATGGAGAGTTGGGACCCATGGAATGGGGGCCATGCATTTTTGCTTTAAAGGGTCTGCATTTGCTCACCCAATCTCACCAATCCTCTCAGTCCCAAGTGTCCAGCCTTATGCCACATCCACCTGTCATTGTAGATAGGGTCATTCCAGGTTTCATCAGAGACCCTGAAGGAAATGGAAAGAATTTCCCTGTTTTTTGGTTTTGTTTTTGAAATTCCTTTTTATAGTGGGTTTGAGCTGATTCTCGCTGCCATGTTTATGCCAGTCTAGACACACTTGATTCCCTTACAGAGACATATCAATACATAGGTTTTAAGATTCTTACTAGTCAGATCTATTCCTCTGCGGAAAATATGGGGTTTTGAGTCCCTTTCACTGAGGAACGTGTAGGTCTTGTCTATTCCACAGGTGGTTTTAGAAATGGTACCTGTGCTTATATCAAACTCTGGTTTTATGCATCACCCCACCTCTCCTTTCCCCTTAAGCAGGCATAAGAGTGATTTCTAAATGTGAGCCTCTGTTCTCTTTCCTAACTCAGTTCATGTGTAGCCATGTTTACAGGATCTTCATAAGTGATATCTTATGATAAGTTTCTTTTTCTGTGTGACTTATTTCACTTAGAATCATCGTACCTGAATCCACTCACTTTGCTGCTCCTGGTCTTATGACATTGATTTCATGGCTGAGGGATATTCCAACGTACATAAATACCACAGTTTTTTGAACCATTTTTATATTTCCTGGGATATTTAAGGTGTACCCAAGTTGAGGTTCTTGTAAGCAGTGCAGCCCTAAATTTGGGGGTGGCTCTGTCTTATTGATTTTCAGTTTTCCCAAGTTATATTCCCTAGACAGGATGTGCGTTGGGCTCTGTAGCTCTGTTGATTACTTCTTTTAGGGAATGCAATGCACTCCTCCAGTGAGGCAGTTGGCAATTTACATCCCGCCCATCAGCATAACATGGCTCCCTGTTCTCCAGGGCCTGTCTTGCCTTTCTGGTTTTTACACATTTTGTGGATGTCCCTTTTGACCGGTGGGAAGTGATACTTCTTTGTAGTGCAGATATTCATTGCCCGCTTGCTTGCTTGGCCAAAAAGGGTGTATGCGTTTTCTCCTGAATATATTCAGGAGAAAACGCATACGCCCTTTTTGGCCAAGTGTGTCATTGTAGAAATTGTGCCCCACTTCCTGTGCTTTAAAGGTGATTCCAAGGTATCTCTTGAAATCTGTTTCCTGCTATTCTGCCTCGCTTTCAAGTCCGCCTCGTTGCCTTCCCTCAACAGATTTTTGGACGATAGTTGTCCTTTATTACTCTGCCAGTTTGTGAATTTCTGTGCCCCTGAGCTCCATTTTTCAACTCGTTTTTTGTGAGCTGTATGCAAGTCCAAAATTTTGGTTCAGGACCTATACTGGTTCCCGGTGGGTGGCTGAGACACTGGTTAATTCTTTTTCCTGCCGGGAAATTAGTGACATGTTCCCGTCCAAATGCATAACAGCTACTCTCTCATTGGTTCTCCCTCTTCCCTTCCATCCTCTGCCAAATTGGCAACCTGGGCGAACGAGGAGGTTAAAGGGGTTGTCTCTCCAAGTTGGGAGATTGATAGGAAAGCAGTTGGAAAGACAAACCGGAGCACCAGGAGACGGACTACTCGTTGAGTTTTAGAAACCTTTTGTATTCACAGTGTGTCCATTCTCTAGGTTTCCCGTACATGATATAGCTGTAGTAATATTCCCTTCAACATGGAGAGTTGGGACCCATGGAATGGGGGCCATGCATTTTTGCTTTAAAGGGTCTGCATTTGCTCACCCATTCTCACCAATCCTCTCAGTCCCAAGTGTCCAGCCTTATGCCACATCCAGCTGTCATTGTAGATAGGGTCATTCCAGGTTTCATCAAAGACCCTGAAGGAAATGTAAAAAATTTCCCTGTTTTTTGGTTTTGTTTTTGAAATTCCTTTTTATAGTGGTTTTGAGCTGATTCTCGATGCCATGTTTATGCCAGTCTAGACAAACTTGATTCCCTTACAGAGACATATCAATACATAGGTTTTAAGATTCTTACTTGCCAGATCTATTCCTCTGCGGGAAATATGGGGTTTTGAGTCCCTTTCACTGAGGAAGGTGTAGGTCTTGTCTATTCCACAGTTGATTTTAGAAATGGTACCTGTGCTTATATCAAACTCTGGTTTTATGCATCACCCCACCTATCCTTTCCCCTTAAGCAGGCATAAGAGTGTTTTCTAAATGTGAGACTCTGTTCTCTTTCCTAACTCAGTTCATGTGTAGCCATGTTTACAGGATCTTCATAAGTGATATCTTATGATAAGTTTCTTTTTCTGTGTGACTTATTTCACTTAGAATCATCGTACCTGAATCCACTCACTTTGCTGCTCCTGGTCTTATGACATTGATTTCATGGGTGAGGGATATTCCATCGTACATAAATACCACAGTTTTTGATCCATTTTTATATTTCCTGGGATATTTAAGGTGTACCCAAGTTGAGGTTCTTGTAAGCAGTGTAGCCCTAAATTTGGGGGTGGCTCTGTCTTATTGATTTTCAGTTTTCCCAAGGTATATTCGCTAGACTGGATGTGTCCTTGGCTCTGTAGCTCTGTTGTTTACTTGTTTTAGGGAACGCAATGCACTCCTCCAGTGAGGCAGTTGGCAATTTACATCCCGCCCATCAGCATAACAAGGCTCCCTGTTCTCCAGGGCCTGTCTTGCCTTTCTGGTTTTTACACATTTTGTGCATGTCCCTTTTGACCGGTGGGAAGTGATACTTCTTTGTAGTGCAGGTTTGCATTGCCCGCTTGCTTGCTAGGCCAAAAAGGGCGTATGCGTTTTCTCCTGAATATATTCAGGAGAAAACGCATACGCCCTTTTTGACCAAGTGCGTCATTGTCGAACTTGTGCCCCTCATCCTGTGCTTTAAAGGCGATTCCAACGTACCTCTTGAAATCTGTTTCCTGCTATTCTGCCTCGCTTTCAAGTCCGCCGCGTTGCCTTCCCTCAACAGATTTTTGGACGACAGTTGTCCTTTATTACTCTGCCAGTTTGTGAATTGCTGTGCCCCTGAGCTCCATTTTTCAACTCGTTTTTTGTGAGCTGTACGCAAGTCCAAAATTTTGGTTCAGGACCTATACTGGTTCCCGGTGGGTGGCTGAGACTCTGGTTAATTCTTCTTCCTGCCGGGAAATTAGAGTGACATGTGCCCGTCCAACTGCCTAACAGCTACTCTCTCACTGGTTCTCCCTCTTCCCTTCCATCCTCTGCCAAATTTGCAACCTGTTCGAACGAGGAGGTTAAAGGGATTTTCTCTCCAAGTTGGGAGATTGATAGTAAAGCAGTTGGAAAGTCAAACCGGAGCACCAGGAGAGGGACTGTTCGTTGAGTTTTAGAAACCTTTTGTATTCACAGTGTGTCCATTCTCTAGGTTTCCCGTACATGTTATAGCTGTAGTAATATTCCCTTCAACCTGGAGAGTTGGGACCCATGGAATGGGGGCCATGCATTTTTGCTTTAAAGGGTCTGCATTTGCTCACCCAATCTCACCAATCCTCTCAGTCCCAAGTGTCCAGCCTTATGCCACTCGCAGCTGTCATTGTAGATAGGGTCATTCCAGGTTTCATCAGAGACCCTGATGGAAATGTAAAGAATTTCCCTGTTTTTTGGTTTTGTTTTTGAAATTCCTTTTTATAGTGGGTTTGAGCTGACTCTCGATGCCATGTTTATGCCAGTCTAGACACACTTGATTCCCTTACAGGGACATATCAATACATAGGTTTTAAGATTCTTACTTGACAGATCTATTCCTCTGCGGGAAATATGGGGTTTTGAGTCCCTTTTACTGAGGAATGTGTAGGTCTTGTCTATTCCACAGTTGGTTTTAGAAATGGTACCTGTTCTTATATCAAACTCTGGTTTTATGCATCACCCCACCAGTCCTTTCCCCTTAAGCAGGCATAAGAGTGTTTTCTAAATGTGAGACTCTGTTCTCTTTCGTAACTCAGTTCATGTGTAGCCATGTTTACAGGATCTTCATAAGTGATATCTTATGATAAGTTTCTTTTTCTGTGTGACTTATTTCACTTAGAATCTTCGTAGCTGAATCCACTCACTTTGGTGCTCCTGGTCTTATGACATTGATTTCATGGCTGAGGGATATTCCATCGTACATAAATACCACAGCTTTTTGAACCATTTTTATATTTCCTGGGATATTTAAGGTGTACCCAAGTTGAGGTTCTTGTAAGCAGTGCAGCCCTAAATTTGGGGGTGGCTCTGTCTTATTGATTTTCAGTTTTCCCAAGGTATATTCCCTAGACTGGAAGTGCCCTTGGCTCTGTAGCTCTGTTGTTTACTTGTTTTAGGGAACGCAATGCACTCCTCCAGTGAGGCAGGTGGCAATTAACATCCCGCCCATCAGCATAACAAGGCTCCCTGTTCTCCAGGGCCTGTCTTGCCTTTCTGGTTTTTATACATATTGTGGATATCCCTTTTGACCGGTGGGAAGTGATACTTCTTTGTAGTGCAGATTTGCATTGCCCGCTTGCTTGCTTGGCCAAAAAGGGCGTATGCGTTTTCTCCTGAATATATTCAGGAGAAAACGCATACGCCCTTTTTGGCCAAGTGCGTCATTGTCGAAGTTGTGCCCCTCTTCCTGTGCTTTAAAGGCGATTCCAACGTACCTCTTGAAATCTGTTTCCTGTTATTCTGCCTCGCTTTCAAGTCCGCCTCGTTGCCTTCCCTCAACAGATTTTTCGACGATAGTTGTCCTTTATTACTCTGTCAGTTTGTGAATTGCTGTGCCCCTGAGCTCCATTTTTCAACTCGTTTTTTGTGAGCTGTACGCAAGTCCAAAATTTTGGTTCAGGACCTATACTGGTTTCCGGTGGGTGGCTGTGACTCTGGTTAATTCTTCTTCCTGCTGGGAAATTAGAGTGACATATGCCCGTCCAAATGCCTAACAGCTACTCTCTAATTGGTTCTCCCTCTTCCCTTCCATCCTCTGCCAAATTGGCAAACTGTGCGAACCAGTAGGTTAAAGAGGTTGTATCTCCAAGTTGGGAGATTTATAGGAAAGCAGTTGGAAAGTCAAACCGGAGCACCAGGAGAGGGACTACTCGTTGAGTTTTAGAAACCTTTTGTATTCACAGTGTGTCCATTCTCTAGGTATCCCGTACATGTTATAGCTGTAGTAATATTCCCTTCAACATGGAGAGTTGGGACCCATGGAATGGGGGCCATGCATTTTTGCTTTAAAGGGTCTGCATTTGCTCACCCAATCTCACCAATCCTCTCAGTCCCAAGTGTCCAGCCTTATGCCACATCCAGCTGTCATTGTAGACAGAGTCATTCCAGCTTTCATCAGAGACCCTGAAGGAAATGTAAAGAATTTCCCTGTTTTTTGGTTTTGTTTTAGAAATTCCTTTTTATAGTGGGTTTGAGCTGATTCTCGCTTCTATCTTTATGCCAGTGTAGACACACTTGATTCCCTTACAGAGACATATCAATACATAGGTTTTAAGCTTCTTACTAGTCAGATCTATTCCTCTGCGGGAAATATGGGGTTTTGAGTCCCTTTCACTGAGGCAGGTGTAGGTCTTGTCTATTCCACAGTTGGTATTAGAAATGGTACCTGTGCTTATATCAAACTCTGGTTTTATGCATCACCCTACCTCTCCTTTCCCCTTAAGCAGGCATAAGAGTTTTTTCTAAATGTGAGACTCTCTTCTCTTTCCTAACTCAGTTCATGTGTAGCCATGTTTACAGGATCTTCATAAGTGATATCTTATGATAAGTTTCTTTTTCTGTATGACTTATTTCACTTAGAATCATCGTACCTGAATCCACTCA
This sequence comes from Mesoplodon bidens, assembly GCF_964165515.1. Lineage (NCBI taxonomy): Eukaryota > Metazoa > Chordata > Mammalia > Artiodactyla > Ziphiidae > Mesoplodon > Mesoplodon bidens. The sequence continues at coordinate 153,249 of NW_027671916.1, forward strand.
CTTTGCTGCTCCTGGTCTTATGACATTGATTTCATGTCTGAGGGATATTCCATCGTAAATATATACCACAGTTTTTTGAACCATTTTTATATTTCCTGGGATATTTAAGGTGTACCCAAGTTGAGGTTCTTGTAAGCAGTGTAGCCCTAAATTTGGGGGTGGCTCTGACTTATTGATTTTCAGTTTTCCCAAGGTATATTCCCTAGACTGGAAGTGCCCTTGGCTCTGTAGCTCTGTTGTTTACTTGTTTTAGGGAACGCAATGCACTCCTCCAGTGAGGCAGTTGGCAATTTAACTCCCGCCCATCAGCATAACAAAGCTCTCTGTTCTCCAGGGCCTGTCTTGCCTTTCTGGTTTTTACACATTTTGTGGATGTCCCTTTTGACCGGTGGGAAGTGATACCTCTTTGTAGTGCAGATTTGCATTGCCCAATTGCTTGCTTGGCCAAAAAGGGCGTATGCGTTTTCTCCTGAATATATTCAAGAGAAAACGCATACGCCCTTTTTGGCCAAGTGCGTCATTGTCGACGTTGTGCCCCTCTTCCTGTGCTTTAAAGGCGATTCCAACGTACCTCTTGAAATCTGTTTCCTGCTATTCTGCCTTTCTTTCAAGTCCGCCTCGTTGCCTTCCCACAACAGATTTTTGGTCGATAGTTGTCCTTTATTACTCTGCCTGTTTGTGAATTGCTGTACCCCTGAGCTCCATTTTTCAACTCGTTTTTTCTGAGCTTTACGCAAGTCCAAAATTTTGGTTTAGGAAATATACTGGTTCCCGGTGGTTGGCTGAGACTCTGGATAATTCTTCTTCCTGCCGGGGAATTAGAGTGACATGTACCCGTCCAAATGTCTAACAGCTACTCTCTCATTGGTTCTCCCTCTTCCCTTCCATCCTCTGCCAAATTGGCAACCTGTGCGAACAAGGAGGTTAAAGGGGTTGTCTCTCCAAGTTTGGAGATTGATAGTAAAGCTGTTGGAAGGTCAATCCGGAGCACCAGGAGAGGGACTACTCGTTCAGTTTTAGAAACCTGTTGTATTCACTGTGTGTCCATTCTCTAGGTTTCCCGTACATATTATAGCTGTAGTAATATTCCCTTCAACATGGAGAGTTGGGACCCATTGAATGGGGGCCAAGCATTTTTGCTTTAAAGGGTCTGCATTTGCTCACCCAATCTCACCAATCCTCTCAGTCCCATGGGTCCAGCCTTATGACACATCCAGCTGTCATTGTAGATAGGGTCATTCCAGGTTTCATCAGAGACCCTGAAGGAAATGGAAAGAATTTCCCTGTTTTTTGGTTTTGTTTTTGAAATTCCTTTTTATAGTGGTTTTGATCTGATTCTCGCTGCCATGTTTATGTCAGTCTAGACACACTTGATTCCCTTACAGAGACATATCAATACATAGCTTTTAAGATTCTTACTAGTCAGATCTATTCCTCTGCGGGAAAAATGGGGTTTTGAGGCCCTTTCACTGAGGAAGGTGTAGGTCTTGTCTATTCCACAGTTGGTTTTAGAAATGGTACCTGTGCTTATATCAAACTCTGGTTTTATGCATCAACACACCTCTCCTTTCCCCTTAAGCAGGCATAAGAGTGTTTTCTAAATGTGAGCCTCTGTTCTCTTTCCTAACTCAGTTCATGTGTAGCCATGTTTACAGGACCTTCATAAGTGATATCTTATGATAAGTTTCTTTTTCTGTGTGACTTAATTCACTTAGAATCATCGTACCTGAATCCACTCACTTTGCTGCTCCTGGTCTTATGACATTGATTTCATGGCTGAGGGATATTCCATCGTACATAAATACCACAGTTTTTTGAACCATTTTTGTATTTCCTGGGATATTTTAGGTGTACCCAAGTTGAGGTTCTTGTAAGCAGTGCAGCCCTAAATTTGGTAGTTGCTCTGTCGTATTGATTTTCAGTTTTCCCAAGGTATATTCCCTAGACTGGAAGTGCCTTTGGCTCTGTAGCTCTGTTGTTTACTTGTTTTAGGGAACGCAATGCACTCCTCCAGTGAGGCAGTTGGCAATTTACATCCCGCCAATCAGCATAATAAGGCTCCCTGTTCTCCAGGGCCTTTCTTGCCTTTCTGGTTTTTACACATTTTGTGGATGTCCCTTTTGACCGGTGGGAAGTGATACTTCTTTGTAGTGCAGCTTTGCATTGCCCGCTTGCTTGCTTGGCCAAAAAGGGCGTATGCGTTTTCTCCTGAATATATTCAGGAGAAAATGCATACGCACTTTTTGGTCAAGTGCGTCATTGTCGAAGTTGTGCCCTTCTTCCTGTGCTTTAAAGGCGATTCCAACGTACCTCTTGAAATCTGTTTCCTGCTATTCTGCCTCGCTTTCAAGTCCGCCTCGTTGCCTTCCCTCAACAGATTTTTGGACGACAGTTGTCCTTTATTACTCTGCCAGTTTGTGAATTGCTGTGCCCCTGAGCTCCATTTTTCAACTCGTTTTTTGGGAGCTGTACGCAAGTCCAAAATTTTGGTTTAGGACCTATACTGGTTCCTGGTGTGTGCTGAGACTCTGGTTAATTCTTCTTCCTGCCGGGAAATTTGAGTGACATGTGCCCGTCCAAATGCCTAACAGCTACTCTCTCATTGGTTCTCCCTCTTCCCTTCCATCCTCTGCCAAATTGGCAACCTGTGCGAACCAGGAGGTTAAAGGGGTTGTCTCTCCAATTTGGGAGATTGATAGGAAAGCAGTTTGAAAGTCAAACCGGAACACCAGGAGAGGGACTACTCGTTGAGTTTTAGAAACCTTTTGTATTCACAGTGTGTCCATTCTCTAGGTTTCCAGTACATGTTATAGCTGTAGTAATATATCCTTCAACATGGAGAGTTGGGACCCATGGAATGGGGGCCATGCACTTTTGCTTTAAAGGGTCTGCATTTGCTCACCCAATCTCACCAATCCTCTCAGACCCAAGTGTCCAGCCTTATGCCACATCCAGCTGTCATTGTAGATAGGATCATTCCAGGGTTCATCAGAGACCCTGAAGGAAATGTAAAGAATTTCCCTGTGTTTTGGTTTTGTTTTTGAAATTCCTTTTTATAGTGGGTTTGAGCTGATTCTCGCTGCCATGTTTATGCCAGTCTAGACACACTTGATTCCCTTACAGAGACATATCAATACATAGGTTTTAAGATTCTTACTAGTCAGATCTATTCCTCTGCGGGAAATATGGGGTTTTGAGTCCCTTTCACTGAGGAATGTGTAGGTCTTGTCTATTCCACAGTTTGTTTTAGAAATGGTACCTGTGCTTATATCAAACTCTGCTTTTATGCATCACCACACCTCTCCTTTCCCCTTAAGCAGGCATAAGAATGTTTTCTAAATTTGAGCCTCTGTTCTATTTCCTAACTCAGTTCATGTGTAGCCATGTTTACAGGATCTTCATAAGTGATATCTTATGATAAGTTTCTTTTCCTGTGTGACTTATTTCACTTAGAATCATCGTACCTGAATCCACTCACTTTGCTGCTCCTGGTCTTATGACATTGATTTCATGGGTGAGGGATATTCCATCTTACATAAATACCACAGTTTTTTGAACCATTTTTATATTTCCTGGGATATTTAAGGTGTACCCAAGTTGAGGTTCTTGTAAGCAGTGCAGCCCTAAATTTGGGGGTGGCTCTGTCTTATTGATTTTCAGTTTTCCCAAGGTATATTCCCTAGACTGGATGTGCCCTTGGCTCTGTATCTCTGTTGATTACTTCTTTTGGGAACACAATGCACTCCTCCAGTGAGGCAGTTGGCAATTTACATCCAGCCCATCAGCATAACATGGCTCCCTGTTCTCCAGGTCCTGTCTTGCCATCAACATTTTGTGGATGTCCCTTTTGACCGGTGGGAAGTGATACTTCTTTGTAGTGCAGATTTGCATTGCCCTCTTGCTTGTTTGGCCAAAAAGGGCGTATGCGTTTTCTCCTGAATAAATTCAGGAGAAAACGCATACGCCCTTTTTGGCCAAGTGCGTCATTGTCGAAGTTGTGCCCCTCTTCCTGTGCTTTAAAGGCGATTCCAACGTACCTGTTGAAATCTGCTTCCTGCTATTCTGCCTCGCTTTAAAGTCCGCCTCGTTGCCTTCACTCAACAGATTTTTGGACGACAGTTGTCCTTTATTACTCTGACAGTTTGTGAATTGCTGTGCCCCTGAGCTCCATTTTTCAACTCGTTTTTTTGTGAGCTGTACGCAATTCCAAAATTTTGGTTCAGGACCTATACTGGTTCCCGGTGGTTGGCTGAGACTCTGGTTACTTCTTCTTCCTGCCGGGGAATTAGAGTGACATGTGCCCGTCCAAATGTCTAACAGCTACTCTCTCATTTGTTCTCCCTCTTCCCTTCCATCCTCTGCCAAATTGGCAACATGTGCGAAACAGGTGGTTAAAGGGGTTGTCTCTCCAAGTTGGGAGATTGATAGGAAAGCAGTTGGAAAGTCAAACCGTAGCACCAGGAGAGGGACTATTCGTTGAGTTTTAGAAACCTTTTGTATTCACATTGTGCTCATTCTCTATGTTTCCCGTACATGTTATAGCTGTAGTAATATTACCTTCAACATGGAGAGTTGGGACCCATGGAATGGGGGCCAAGCAATTTTTCTTCCAAGGGTCTGCATTTGCTCACCCAATCTCACCAATCCTCTCAGTCCCAAGTGTCCAGCATTATGCCACATCCAGCTGTCATTGTAGATAGGGACATTCCAGGTTTCATCAGAGACCCTGAAGGAAATGTAAAGAATTTCCCTGTTTTTTGGTTTTGTTTTGAAATTCCTTTTTATAGTGGGTTTGAGCTGATTCTCGCTTCCATGTTTATGCCAGTCTAGACGCACTTGATTCCCTTACAGAGACATATCAATACATAGGTTTTAAGATTCTTACTTGTCAGATCTTTTCCTCTGCGGGAAATATGGGGTTTTGAGTCCCTTTCACTGAGGAAAGTGTAGGTCTTGTCTATTCCACAGTTGGTTTTCGAAATGGTATCTGTGCTTATATCAAACTCTGGTTTTATGCATCACCCCACCTCTCCTTTCCCTTTAAGCAGGCATAAGAGTGTTTTCTAAATGTGAGACTCTGTTCTCTTTCCTAACTCAGTTCATGTGTAGCCATGTTTACAGGATCTTCATAAGTGATATCTTATGAGAAGTTTCTTTTTCTGTGTGCCTTATTTCACTTAGAATCATCGTACCTGAATCCACTCACTTTGCTGCTCCTGGTCTTATGACATTGATTTCATGGCTGAGGGATATTCCATCGTACATAATTACCACAGTTTTTTGAACCATTTTTATATTTCCTGGGATATTTAAGGTGTACCCATGTGGACGTTCTTGTAAGCAGTGCAGCCCTAAATTTGGGGGTGGCTCTGTCTTATTGATTTTCAGTTTTCCCAAGGTATATTCACTAGACTGGATGTGCCCTTGGCTCTGTAGCTCTGTTGATTACTTCTTTAGGGAACGCATTGCACTCTTCCAGTGAGGCAGTTGGCAATTTACATCCCGCCCATCAGCATAACAAGGCTCCCTGTTCTCCAGGGCCTGTCTTGCCTTTCTGGTTTTTACACATTTTGTGGATGTCCCTTTTGACCGGTGGGAAGTGATACTTCTATGTAGTGCAGATTTGCATTGCCCGCTTGCTTGCTTGGCAAAAAGGGCGTTTGCGTTTTCTCCTGAATATATTCAGGAGAAAACGCATACACCGTTTTTGGCCAAGTGCGTCATTGTCGAAGTTGTGCCCATCTTCCTGTGCTTTAAAGGCGATTCCAACATACCTCTTGAAATCTGTTTCCTGCTATTCTGCCTCGCTTTCAAGTCCGCCTCGTTGCCTTCACTCAACTGATTTTTGGACGATAGTTGTCCTTTATAACTCTGCCAGTTTGAATTGCTGTGCCCCTGAGCTCCAATTTTCAACTCGTTTTTTGTGAGCTGTACGCCAGTCGAAAATTTTGGTTCAGGACCTATACTGGTTCCCGGTGGGAGGCTGAGACTCTGGTTAATTCTTCTTCCTGCCGGGGAATTAGAGTGACATGTGCCCGTCCAAATGTCTAACAGCTACTCTCTCATTGGTTCTCCCTCTTCCCTTCCATCCTCTGCCAAATTGGCAACCTTTGCGAACCAGGAGGTTAAAGGGGTTGTCTCTCCAATTTCGGAAATTGATATTAAAGCAGTTGGAAAGTCAAAGCGGAGCACCATGAGAGGGACTACTCGTTGAGTTTTAGAAACCTTTTGTATTCACAGTGTGTCCATTCTCTAGGTTTCCCGTACATGTTATATCTGTAGTAATATTCCCTTCAACATGGAGAGTTGGGACCCATGGAATGGGGGCCATGCATTTTTGCTTTAAAGGGTCTGCATTTCCTCACCCAATCTCACCAATCCTCTCAGTCCCAAGTGTCCAGCCTTATGCCACATCCAGTTGTCATTGTAGATAGGGTCATTCCAGGTTTCACCAGAGAGCCTGAAGGAAATGTAAAGAATTTCCCTGTTTTTTTTTTTCTTTGAAATTCCTTTTTATAGTGGGTTTGAGCTGATTCTCGCTGCCATGTTTATGCCAGTCTAGACGCACTTGATAACCTTACAGAGACATATCAACACATAGGTTTTAAGATTCTTACTAGTCAGATCTATTCCTCTGCGGGAAATATGACGTTTTGAGTCCCTTTCACTCAGGATGGGGTAGGTCTTGTCTATTCCACAGTTGGTTTTAGAAATGGTACCTGTGCTTATATCAAACTCTGGTTTTATGCATCACCCCACCTCTCCTTTCCCCTTAAGCAGGCATAAGAGTTATTTCTAAATGTGAGACTCTGTTCCCTTTCCTAACCAGTTCATGTGTAGCCATGTTTACAGGATCTTCATAAGTGATATCTTATGATAAGTTTCTTTTTCTGTGTGACTTATTTCACTTAGAATCATCGTACCTGAATCCACTCACTTTGCTGCTCCTGGTCTTATGACATTGATTTCATGGCTGAGGGATATTCCATCGTACATAAATACCACAGTTTTTGAACCATTTTTATATTTCCTGGGATATTTAAGGTGTTCCCAAGTTGAGGTTCTTGTAAGCAGTGCAGCCCTAAATTTAGGGGTGGCTCTGTCTTATGGATTTTCAGTTTTCCCAAGGTATATTCCCTAGACTGGAAGTGCCCTTGGCTCTCTAGCTCTGTTGTTTACTTGTTTTAGGGAACGCAATGCACTCCTTCAGTGAGGCAGTTCGCAATTAACATCCCGCCCATCAGCATAACAAGGCTCCCTGTTCTCCAGGGCCTGTCTTGCCTTTCTGGTTTTTACACATTTTGTGGATATCCCTTTTGACCGGTGGGAAGTGATACTTCCTTGTAGTGCAGATTTGCATTGCCCGCTTGCTTGCTTGGCCAAAAAGGACGTATGCGTTTTCTCGGGGAGAAAACGCATATGCCCTTTTTGGCCAAGTGTGTCATTGTCGAAGTTGTGCCCCACTTCCTGTGCTTTAAAGGCGATTCCAACGTACCTCTTGAAATCTGTTTCGTGCTATTCTGGCTCGTTTTCAAGTCCGCCTCGTTGCCTTCCCTCAACAGATTTTTGGACGACAGTTGTCCTGTATTACTCTGCCAGTTTGTGAATTGCTGTGCCCCTGAGCTCCATTTTTCAACTCGTTTTTTGTGAGCTGTACGCAAGTCCAAAATTTTGGTTCAGGACCTATACTGGTTCCCGGTGGGTGGCTGAGACTCTGGTTAATTCTTCTTCCTTCCGGGGAATTAGAGTGACATGTGCCCGTCCAAATGCCTAACAGCTACTCTGTCATTGGTTCTCCCTCTTCCCTTCCATCCTCTGCCAAATTGGCAACCTGTGCGAACCAGGAGGTTAAAAGGGTTGTCTCTCCAAGCTGGGAGATTGATAGTAAACCAGTTGGAAAGTCAAACAGGAGCACCAGGAGAGGGACTACTCGTTGAGTTTCAGAAACCTTTTGTATTCACAGTGTGTCCATTCTCTAGGTTTCCCGTGCATGTTATAGCTGTAGTAATATTCCCTTCCACATGGAGAGTTGGGACCCATGGAATGGGGGCCATGCATTTTTGCTTTAAAGGGTATGCATTTGCTCACCCAATCTCACCAATCCTCTCAGTCCCAAGTGTCCAGCCTTATGCCACATCCAGCTGTCATTGTAGATAGGGTCATTCCAGGTTTCATCAGAGACCCTGTACGAAATGTAAAGAATTTCCCTGTTTTTTGGTTTTGTTTTTGAAATTCCTTTTTATAGTGGGTTTGAGCTGATTCTCGCTGCCATGTTTATGCCAGTCTAGACACACTTGATTCCCTTACAGAGACATATCAATACATAGGTTTTAAGATTCTTACTAGTCAGATCTATTCCTTTGCGGGAATTATGTGGTTTTGAGTCCCTTTCACTGACGAAGGTGTAGGTCTTGTCTATTCCACAGTTGGTTTTAGAAATGGTACCTGTGCTTATATCAAACTCTGGTTTTATGCATCACCCCACCTCTACTTTCCCCTTAAGCAGGCATAAGAGTGTTTTCTAAATGTGAGACTCTGTTCTCTTTCCTAACTCAGTTCATGTGTAGCCATGTTTACAGGATCTTCATAAGTGATATCTTATGATAAGTTTCTTTTTCAGTGTGACTTATTTAACTTAGAATCATCGTACCTGAATCCACTCACTTTGCTGCTCCTGGTCTTATGACATTGATTTCATGGCTGAGGGATATTCCATCGTACTTAAATACCACAGTTCTTTGATCCATTTTTATATTTCCTGGGATATTTAAGGTGTACCCATGTTGAGGTTCTTGTAAGTAGTGCAGCCCTAAATTTGGGGGTGGCTCTGTCTTATTGATTTTCAGTTTTCCCAAGGTATATTCCCTAGACTGGAAGTGCCCTTGGCTCTGTAGCTCTGTTGTTTACTTGTTTTAGGGAACACAATGCACTCCTCCAGTGAGGCAGTTTGCAATTTACATCCCGCCCATCAGCATAACAAGGCTCCCTGTTCTCCAGGGCCTGTCTTGCCTTTCTGGTTTTTACACATTTTGTGGATGTCCCTTTTGACCGGTGGGAAGTGATATTTCTTTGTAGTGCAGATTTGCATTGCTGGCTTGCTTGCTTTTCCAAAAAGGGCGTATGCGTTTTCTCCTGAATATATTCAGGAGAAAACGCATACGCCCTTTTTGGCCAAGTGCGTCATTGTTGAAGTTGTGCCCCTATTCCTGTGCTTTAAAGGCGATTCCAACGTACCTCTTGAAATCTGTTTCCTGCTATTCTGCCTCGCTTTCAAGTCCGCCTCGTTGCCTTCCCTCAACAGATTTTTGGACGATAGTTGTCCTTTATTACTCTGCCAGTTTGTGAATTGTTGTGCCCCTGTGCTCCATTTTTCAACTCGTATTTTGTGAGCTGTACGCAAGTCCAAAATTTTGGTTCAGGACCTATACTGGTTCCCGGTGGGTGGCTGAGACTCTGGTTAATTCTTCTTCCTGCCAGGGAATTAGAGTGACATGTGCCCGTCCAAATGCCTAACAGCTACTCTCTCATTGGTTCTCCCTCTTCCCTTCCATCCTCTGCCAATTTGGCAATCTGTGCGAACCAGGATGTTAAAGGGGCTGTCTCTCCAAGTTGGGAGATTGATAGTAAAGCAGTTGGAATGTCAAACCGGAGCACCAGGAGAGGGACTTCTCGTTGAGTTTTAGAAACCTTTTGTATTCACAGTGTGTCCATTCTCTAGGTTTCCCGTACATGTTATAGCTGTAGTAATATTCCCTTCAACATAGAGAGTTGGGACCCATGGAATGCGGGCCATGCATTTTTGCTTTAAATGGTCTGCATTTGCTCACCCAGTCACACCAATCCTCTCAGTCCCAAGTGTCCATCATTATGCCACATCCAGCTGTCATTGTAGATAGGGTCATTCCAGGGTTCATCAGAGACCCTGAAGGAAATGTAAAGAATTTCCCTGTTTTTTGGTTTTGTTTTTGAAATTCCTTTTTATAGTGGGTTTGAGCTGATTCTCGCTGCCATGTTTATGCCAGTCTAGACACACTTGATTCCCTTACAGAGACATATCAATACATAGCTTTTAAGATTCTTACTAGTCAGATCTATTCCTCTGCGGGAAATATGGGGTTTTGAGTCCCTTTCACTGAGGAAGGTGTAGGTCTTGTCTATTCCACAGTTGGTTTTCGAAATGGTACCTGTGCTTATATCAAAGTCTGGTTTTATGCATCACCCCACCTCTCCTTTCCCCTTAAGCAGGCATAAGAGTGTTTTCTAAATGTGAGACTCTGTTCTCTTTCCTAACTCAGTTCATGTGTAGCCATGTTTACAGGATCTTCATAAGTGATATCTTATGATAAGTTTCTTTTTCTGTGTGACTTATTTCACTTAGAATCATCGTACCTGAATCCACTCACTTTGCTGCTCCTGGTCTTATGGCATTGATTTCATGGCTGAGGGATATTCCATCGTACAGAAATACCACAGATTTTTGAACCATTTTTATATTTCCTGGGATATTTAAGGTGTACCCAAGTTGAGGTTCTTGTAAGCAGTGCAGCCCAAAATTTGGGGGTTGTTCTGTCTTATTGATTTTCAGTTATCCCAAGGTATATTCCCTAGACTGGAAGTGCCCTTGGCTCTGTAGCTGTGTTGTTTACTTGTTTTAGGGAACGCAATGCACTCCTCCAGTGAGGCAGTTGGCAATTTACATCCCGCCCATCAGCGTAACAAGGCTCCCTGTTCTCCACGGCCTGTCTTGCCTTTCTGGTTTTTACACATTTTGTGGATGTCCCTTTGGCCCGCTGGGAAGTGATACTTCTTTGTAGTGCAGATTTGCATTGCCCGCTTGCTTTCTTGGCCAAAAAGGGCGTATGCGTTTTCTCCTGAATATATTCAGGAGAAAACCCATACGCCCTTTTTGGCCAAGTGCCTCATTGTCGAAGTTGTGCCCCTCTTCCTTTGCTTTAAAGGCGATTCCAACGTACCTCTTGAAATCTGTTTCCTGCTATTATGCCTCGCTTTCAAGTCCGCCTCGTTGCCTTCCCTCAACAGATTTTTGGACGATAGTTGTCCTTTATTACTCTGCCAGTTTGTGAATTGCTGTGCCCCTGAGCTCCATTTTTCAACTCGTTTTTTGTGAGCTGTACGCAAGTCCAAAATTTTGGTTCAGGACCTACACTGGTTCCCGGTGGGTGGCTGATACACTGGTTATTTCTTCTTCCTGCTGGGAAACTAGAGTGACATGTGCCCGTCCAAATGCCTAACAGCTACTCTCTCATTGATTCTCCCTTTTCCCTTCCATCCTCTGCCAAATTGGCCACCTGAGAGAACCAGGAGGTTAAAAGAGCTGTCTCTACAAGTTGGGAGATTTATAGTATAGCAGTTGGAAAGTCAAACCGCAGCACCAGGAGAGGGACTATTCGTTGAATTTTAGAAACCTTTTGTATTCACAGTGTGTCCATTCCCCAGGTTTCCCGTACATGTTATAGCTGTAGTAATATTCCCTTCCACATGGAGAGTTGGGACCCCTGGAATGGCAGCCATTCATTACTGATTTAAAGGGTCTGCGTTTGCTCACCCAATCTCACCAATCCTCTCAGTCCCAAGTGTCCAGCCTTATGCCACATCCAGCTGTCACTGTAGATAGGGTCATTCCTGGTTTCATCAGAGACACTGAAGGAAATGGAAATAATTTCCCTGTTTTTTGGTTTTGTTTTTGAAATTCCTTTTTATAGTGGGTTTGAGCTGATTCTCGCTGCCATGTTTATGCCAGTCTAGACACACTTGATTCCCTTACAGAGACATATCAATACATAGGTTTTAAGATTCTTACTAGTCAGATCTATTCCTCTGCGGGAAATATGGGGTTTTGAGTCCCTTTCACTGAGGAAGGTGTAGGTCTTGTCTATTCCACAGTTTGGTTTAGAAATGGTACCTGTGCTTATATCAAAGTCTGTTTTTATGCATCACCCCACCTCTCCTTTCGCCTTAAGCAGGCATAAGAGTGTTTTCTAAATGTGAGACTCTGTTCTCTTTCCTAACTCAGTTCATGTGTAGCCATGTTTACAGGATCTTCATAAGTGATATCTTATGATAAATTTCTTTTTCTGGGTGACTTATTTCACTTAGAATCATCGTACCTGAATCCACTCACTTTGCTGCTCCTTGTCTTATGACATTGATTTCATGGCTGAGGGATATTCCATCATACATAAATACTACAGTTTTTTGAACCATTTTAATATTTCCTGGGATATTTAAGGTGTACCCAAGTTGAGGTTCTTGTAAGCAGTGCAGCCCTAAATTTGGGGGTGGCTCTGTCTTATTCATTTTCAATTTTCCCAAGGTATATTCCCTAGACTGGAAGTGCCCTTGGCTCTGTAGCTCTGTTGTTTACTTGTTTTAGCGAACGCAATGCACACCTCCAGTGAGGCAGTTGGAAATTTACATCCCGCCCATCAGCATAACAAGGCTCCCTGTTCTCCAGGGCCTGTCTTGCCTTTCTGGTTTTTGCACATTTTTTGGATGTCCCTTTTGATCGGTGGGAATTGATACTTCTTTGTAGTGCAGATTTGCATTGCCCGCTTGCTTTCTTGGCCAAAAAGGGCGTATGCGTTTTCTCCTGAATATATTCAGGAGAAAACCCATACGCCCTTTTTGCCCAAGTGCATAATTGTCGAAGTTGTGCCCCTCTTCCTGTGCTTTAAATGCCATTCCAACGTACCTCTTGAAATCTGTTTCCTGCTATTCTGCCTCGCTTTCAATCCGCCTCGTTGCCTTCCCTCAACAGATTTTTGGACGATAGTTGTCTTTATTACTCTGCCTGTTTGTGAATTGCTGTGCCCCTGAGATCCATTTTCAACTCGTTTTTTGTTAGCTCTACGCAAATCCAAAATTTTGGTTCAGGACCTATACTGGTTCCCGGTGGGTGGCTGAGACTCTGCTTAATTCTTTTTCCTGCCGGGAAATTAGAGTGACATGTGCCCGTCCAAAAGCCTAACAGCTACTCTCTCATTGGTTCTCCCTCTTCCCTTCCATCCTCTGCCAAATTGGCAACCTGTGCGAACAAGGAGGTTAAAGGGGCTGTCTCTCCAAGTTGGGAGATTGATAGTAAAGCAGTTGGAATGTCATACCGGAGCACCAGGAGAGGGACTACTCGTTGAGTTTTAGAAACCTTTTGTATTCACAGTGTGTCCATTCTCTAGGTTTCCCGTACATGTTATAGCTGTAGTAATATTCCCTTCAACATGGAGAGTTGGGACTCATGGAATGGGGGCCATGCATTTTTGCTTTAAAGGTCTGCATTGGCTCACCCAATCTCACCAATCCTCTCAGTCCCAAGTGTCCAGCCTTATGCCACATCCAGCTGTCACTGAAGAAAAGGTCATTCCAGGTATCATCGGAGACCCTGAAGGAAATGTAAAGAATTTCCCTGTTTTTTGGTTTTGTTTTTGAAATTCCTTTTTATAGTGGGTTTGAGCTGATTCTCGATGCCATGTTTATGCCAGTCTAGACACACTTGATTCCTTTACAGAGACACATCATTACATAGGTTTTAAGATTCTTACTTGCCAGATCTATTCCTCTGCGTGGAATATGGTGTTTTGAGTCCCTTTCACTGAGGAAGGTGTAGGTCTTGTCTATTCCACAGTTGGTTTTAGAAATGGTACCTGTGCTTATATCAAACTCTGGTTTTATGCATCACCCCACCTCTCCTTTCTCCTTAAGCAGGCATAAGAGTGTGTTCTAAATGTGAGACTCTTTTCTCTTTTCTAACTCAGTTCATGTGTAGCCATGTTTACAGGATCTTCATAAGTGATATCTTATGCTAAGTTTCTTTTTCTGTGTGACTTATTTCACTTAGAATCATCGTACCTGAATCCACTCACTTTGCTGCTCCTGGTCTTATGACATTGATTTCATGGCTGAGGGATATTCCATCGTACATAAATAACACAGTTTTTTGAACCAATTTTATATTTCCTGGGATATTTAAGGTGTACTCAAGTTGAGGTTCTTGTAAGCAGTGCAGCCCTAAATTTGGGGGTGGCTGTGTCTTATTGATTTTCAGTTTTCCCAAGTTATATTCCCTAGACAGGATGTGCCCTTGGCTCTGTAGCTCTGTTGATTACTTCTTTTAGGGAACGCAATGCACTCCTCCAGTGAGGCAGTTGGCAATTTACATCCCGCCCATCAGCATAAAAAGGCTCCCTGTTCTCCAGGGCCTGTCTGGCCTTTTTGGTTTTTACACATTTTGTAGATGTCCCTTTTGACCGGTGGGAAGTGATACTTCTTTGTAGTGCAGATTTGCATTGCCCGCTTGCTTGCTTGGTCAAAAAGGGCGTATGCGTTTTCTCCTGTATATATTCCGGAGAAAACACATACGCCCTTTTTGGCCAAGTGCGTCATTGTCGAAATTTTCCCCCTCTTCCTGTGCTTTAAAGGCAATTCCAAGTTAACTCTTGAAATCTGTTTCCTGCTATTCTGCCTCGCTTTCAAGTCCGCCTCGTTGCCTTCCCTCAACAGATTTTTGGACGATCGTTGTCCTTTATTACTCTGCCAGTTTGTGAATTGCTGTGCCCCTGAGCTCCATTTTTCAACTCGTTTTTTGTGAGCTGTATGCAAGTCCAAAATTTTGGTTCAGGACCTATACTGGTTCCCGGTGGGTGGCTGAGACTCTGGTTAATTCTTCTTCCTGCCGGGAAATTAAAGTGACATGTGCCCGTCCAAATGCCTAACAGCTACTCTCTCATTGGTTCTCCCTCTTCCCTTCCATCCTCTGCCAAATTGGCAACCTGTGCGAACGAGGAGGTTAAAGGGGTTGTCTCTCCAAGTTGGGAGATTGATAGGAAAGCAGTTGGAAAGTCAAACCGGAACACCAGGTGAGGGACTACTCGTTGAGTTTTAGAAACCTTTTGTATTCACAGTGTGTCCATTCTCTAGGTTTCCCGTACATGTTATAGCTGTAGTAATATTCCCTTCAACATGGACAGTTGGGACCCATGGAATGGGGGCCATGCATTTTTGCTTTAAAGGGTCTGCATTTGCTCACCCAATCTCACCAGTCCTCTCAGTCCCAAGGGTCCAGCCTTATGCCACATCCACCTGTCATTGTAGATAGGGTCATTCCAGGTTTCATCAGAGACCCTGAAGGAAATGTAAAGAATTTCCCTGTTTTTTGGTTTTGTTTTTGAAATTCCTTTTTATACTGCGTTTGAGCTGATTCTCGCTGCCATGTTTATGCCAGTCTAGACACACTTGATTCCCTTACAGAGACATATCAATACATAGGTTTTAAGATTCTTACTAGTCAGATCTATTCCTCTGCGGGAAATATGGGGTTTTGAGTCCCTTTCACTGAGGAAGGTGTAGGTCTTGTCTATTCCACAGTTGATTTTAGAAATGGTACCTGTGCTTATATCAAACTCTGGTTTTATGCATCACCCCACCTATCTTTTCCCCTTAAGCAGGCATAAGAGTATTTTCTAAATGTGAGACTCTGTTCTCTTTCCTAACTCAGTTCATGTGTAGCCATGTTTACAGGATCTTCATAAGTGATATCTTATGATAAGTTTCTTTTTCTGTGTGACTTATTTCACTTAGAATCATCGTACCTAAATCCACTCACCTTGCTGCTCCTGGTCTTATGACATTGATTTCATGGCTGAGGGATATTCCATCGTACATAAATACCACAGTTTTTCAAACCATTTTTATATTTACTGGGATATTTAAGGTGTACCCAAGTTGAGGTTCTTGTAAGCACTGCAGCCCTAAATTTGGGGGTGGCTCTGTCTTATTGATTTTCAGTTTTCCCAAGGTATATTCCCTAGACTGGAAGTGCCATTGGCTCTGTAGCTCTGTTGTTTACTTGTTTTAGGGAACGCAATGCACTCCTCCAGTGAGGCAGTTGGCAATTTACATCCCGCCTATCAGCATAACAAGGCTCCCTGTTCTCCAGGGCCTGTCTTGCCTTTCTGGTTTTTACACATTTTTTGGGTGTCCCTTTTGACCGATGGGAAGTGATACTTCTTTGTAGTGCAGATTTGCATTGCCCGCTTGCTTGCTTGGCCAAAAAGGGCGTATGCGTTTTCTCCTGAATATATTCAGGAGAAAACGCATACGCCCTTTTTGGCCAAGTGCCTCATTGTCGAAGTTGTGCCCCTCTTCCTTTGCTTTAAAGGCGATTCCAACGTACCTCTTGAAATCTGTTTCCTGCTATTATGCCTCGCTTTCAAGTCCGCCTCGTTGCCTTCCCTCAACAGATTTTTGGACGATAGTTGTCCTTTATTACTCTGCCAGTTTGTGAATTGCTGTGCCCCTGAGCTCCATTTTTCAACTCGTTTTTTGTGAGCTGTACGCAAGTCCAAAATTTTGGTTCAGGACCTACACTGGTTCCCGGTGGGTGGCTGATACACTGGTTATTTCTTCTTCCTGCCGGGAAACTAGAGTGACATGTGCCCGTCCAAATGCCTAACAGCTACTCTCTCATTGATTCTCCCTTTTCCCTTCCATCCTCTGCCAAATTGGCCACCTGAGAGAACCAGGAGGTTAAAAGAGCTGTCTCTACAAGTTGGGAGATTTATAGTATAGCAGTTGGAAAGTCAAACCGCAGCACCAGGAGAGGGACTATTCGTTGAATTTTAGAAACCTTTTGTATTCACAGTGTGTCCATTCCCCAGGTTTCCCGTACATGTTATAGCTGTAGTAATATTCCCTTCCACATGGAGAGTTGGGACCCCTGGAATGGCAGCCATTCATTACTGATTTAAAGGGTCTGCGTTTGCTCACGCAATCTCACCAATCCTCTCAGTCCCAAGTGTCCAGCCTTATGCCACATCCAGCTGTCACTGTAGATAGGGTCATTCCTGGTTTCATCAGAGACACTGAAGGAAATGGAAATAATTTCCCTGTTTTTTGGTTTTGTTTTTGAAATTCCTTTTTATAGTGGGTTTGAGCTGATTCTCGCTGCCATGTTTATGCCAGTCTAGACACACTTGATTCCCTTACAGAGACATATCAATACATAGGTTTTAAGATTCTTACTAGTCAGATCTATTCCTCTGTGGGAAATATGGGGTTTTGAGTCCCTTTCACTGAGGAAGGTGTAGGTCTTGTCTATTCCACAGTTTGGTTTAGAAATGGTACCTGTGCTTATATCAAAGTCTGTTTTTATGCATCTCCCACCTCTCCTTTCGCCTTAAGCAGGCATAAGAGTGTTTTCTAAATGTGAGACTCTGTTCTCTTTCCTAACTCAGTTCATGTGTAGCCATGTTTACAGGATCTTCATAAGTGATATCTTATGATAAATTTCTTTTTCTGGGTGACTTATTTCACTTAGAATCATCGTACCTGAATCCACTCACTTTGCTGCTCCTTGTCTTATGACATTGATTTCATGGCTGAGGGATATTCCATCATACATAAATACTACAGTTTTTTGAACCATTTTAATATTTCCTGGGATATTTAAGGTGTACCCAAGTTGAGGTTCTTGTAAGCAGTGCAGCCCTAAATTTGGGGGTGGCTCTGTCTTATTCATTTTCAATTTTCCCAAGGTATATTCCCTAGACTGGAAGTGCCCTTGGCTCTGTAGCTCTGTTGTTTACTTGTTTTAGCGAACGCAATGCACACCTCCAGTGAGGCAGTTGGAAATTTACATCCCGCCCATCAGCATAACAAGGCTCCCTGTTCTCCAGGGCCTGTCTTGCCTTTCTGGTTTTTGCACATTTTTTGGATGTCCCTTTTGATCGGTGGGAATTGATACTTCTTTGTAGTGCAGATTTGCATTGCCCGCTTGCTTTCTTGGCCAAAAAGGGCGTATGCGTTTTCTCCTGAATATATTCAGGAGAAAACCCATACGCCCTTTTTGCCCAAGTGCATAATTGTCGAAGTTGTGCCCCTCTTCCTGTGCTTTAAATGCCATTCCAACGTACCTCTTGAAATCTGTTTCCTGCTATTTTGCCTCGCTTTCAATCCGCCTCGTTGCCTTCCCTCAACAGATTTTTGGACGATAGTTGTCTTTATTACTCTGCCTGTTTGTGAATTGCTGTGCCCCTGAGATCCATTTTCAACTCGTTTTTTGTTAGCTCTACGCAAGTCCAAAATTTTGGTTCAGGACCTATACTGGTTCCCGGTGGGTGGCTGAGACTCTGCTTAATTCTTTTTCCTGCCGGGAAATTAGAGTGACATGTGCCCGTCCAAAAGCCTAACAGCTACTCTCTCATTGGTTCTCCCTCTTCCCTTCCATCCTCTGCCAAATTGGCAACCTGTGCGAACAAGGAGGTTAAAGGGGCTGTCTCTCCAAGTTGGGAGATTGATAGTAAAGCAGTTGGAATGTCATACCGGAGCACCAGGAGAGGGACTACTCGTTGAGTTTTAGAAACCTTTTGTATTCACAGTGTGTCCATTCTCTAGGTTTCCCGTACATGTTATAGCTGTAGTAATATTCCCTTCAACATGGAGAGTTGGGACTCATGGAATGGGGGCCATGCATTTTTGCTTTAAAAGGTCTGCATTGGCTCACCCAATCTCACCAATCCTCTCAGTCCCAAGTGTCCAGCCTTATGCCACATCCAGCTGTCACTGAAGAAAAGGTCATTCCAGGTATCATCGGAGACCCTGAAGGAAATGTAAAGAATTTCCCTGTTTTTTGGTTTTGTTTTTGAAATTCCTTTTTATAGTGGGTTTGAGCTGATTCTCGATGCCATGTTTATGCCAGTCTAGACACACTTGATTCCTTTACAGAGACACATCATTACATAGGTTTTAAGATTCTTACTTGCCAGATCTATTCCTCTGCGTGGAATATGGTGTTTTGAGTCCCTTTCACTGAGGAAGGTGTAGGTCTTGTCTATTCCACAGTTGGTTTTAGAAATGGTACCTGTGCTTATATCAAACTCTGGTTTTATGCATCACCCCACCTCTCCTTTCTCCTTAAGCAGGCATAAGAGTGTGTTCTAAATGTGAGACTCTGTTCTCTTTCCTAACTCAGTTCATGTGTAGCCATGTTTACAGGATCTTCATAAGTGATATCTTATGCTAAGTTTCTTTTTCTGTGTGACTTATTTCACTTAGAATCATCGTACCTGAATCCACTCACTTTGCTGCTCCTGGTCTTATGACATTGATTTCATGGCTGAGGGATATTCCATCGTACATAAATAACACAGTTTTTTGAACCAATTTTATATTTCCTGGGATATTTAAGGTGTACTCAAGTTGAGGTTCTTGTAAGCAGTGCAGCCCTAAATTTGGGGGTGGCTGTGTCTTATTGATTTTCAGTTTTCCCAAGTTATATTCCCTAGACAGGATGTGCCCTTGGCTCTGTAGCTCTGTTGATTACTTCTTTTAGGGAACGCAATGCACTCCTCCAGTGAGGCAGTTGGCAATTTACATCCCGCCCATCAGCATAAAAAGGCTCCCTGTTCTCCAGGGCCTGTCTGGCCTTTTTGGTTTTTACACATTTTGTAGATGTCCCTTTTGACCGGTGGGAAGTGATACTTCTTTGTAGTGCAGATTTGCATTGCCCGCTTACTTGCTTGGTCAAAAAGGGCGTATGCGTTTTCTCCTGTATATATTCCGGAGAAAACACATACGCCCTATTTGGCCAAGTGCGTCATTGTCGAAATTTTCCCCCTCTTCCTGTGCTTTAAAGGCAATTCCAAGGTAACTCTTGAAATCTGTTTCCTGCTATTCTGCCTCGCTTTCAAGTCCGCCTCGTTGCCTTCCCTCAACAGATTTTTGGACGATCGTTGTCCTTTATTACTCTGCCAGTTTGTGAATTGCTGTGCCCCTGAGCTCCATTTTTCAACTCGTTTTTTGTGAGCTGTATGCAAGTCCAAAATTTTGGTTCAGGACCTATACTGGTTCCCGGTGGGTGGCTGAGACTCTGGTTAATTCTTCTTCCTGCCGGGAAATTAAAGTGACATGTGCCCGTCCAAATGCCTAACAGCTACTCTCTCATTGGTTCTCCCTCTTCCCTTCCATCCTCTGCCAAATTGGCAACCTGTGCGAACGAGGAGGTTAAAGGGGTTGTCTCTCCAAGTTGGGAGATTGATAGGAAAGCAGTTGGAAAGTCAAACCGGAACACCAGGTGAGGGACTACTCGTTGAGTTTTAGAAACCTTTTGTATTCACAGTGTGTCCATTCTCTAGGTTTCCCGTACATGTTATAGCTGTAGTAATATTCCCTTCAACATGGACAGTTGGGACCCATGGAATGGGGGCCATGCATTTTTGCTTTAAAGGGTCTGCATTTGCTCACCCAATCTCACCAGTCCTCTCAGTCCCAAGGGTCCAGCCTTATGCCACATCCACCTGTCATTGTAGATAGGGTCATTCCAGGTTTCATCAGAGACCCTGAAGGAAATGTAAAGAATTTCCCTGTTTTTTGGTTTTGTTTTTGAAATTCCTTTTTATACTGCGTTTGAGCTGATTCTCGCTGCCATGTTTATGCCAGTCTAGACACACTTGATTCCCTTACAGAGACATATCAATACATAGGTTTTAAGATTCTTACTAGTCAGATCTATTCCTCTGCGGGAAATATGGGGTTTTGAGTCCCTTTCACTGAGGAAGGTGTAGGTCTTGTCTATTCCACAGTTGATTTTAGAAATGGTACCTGTGCTTATATCAAACTCTGGTTTTATGCATCACCCCACCTATCCTTTCCCCTTAAGCAGGCATAAGAGTATTTTCTAAATGTGAGACTCTGTTCTCTTTCCTAACTCAGTTCATGTGTAGCCATGTTTACAGGATCTTCATAAGTGATATCTTATGATAAGTTTCTTTTTCTGTGTGACTTATTTCACTTAGAATCATCGTACCTAAATCCACTCACTTTGCTGCTCCTGGTCTTATGACATTGATTTCATGGCTGAGGGATATTCCATCGTACATAAATACCACAGTTTTTCAAACCATTTTTATATTTACTGGGATATTTAAGGTGTACCCAAGTTGAGGTTCTTGTAAGCACTGCAGCCCTAAATTTGGGGGTGGCTCTGTCTTATTGATTTTCAGTTTTCCCAAGGTATATTCCCTAGACTGGAAGTGCCATTGGCTCTGTAGCTCTGTTGTTTACTTGTTTTAGGGAACGCAATGCACTCCTCCAGTGAGGCAGTTGGCAATTTACATCCCGCCTATCAGCATAACAAGGCTCCCTGTTCTCCAGGGCCTGTCTTGCCTTTCTGGTTTTTACACATTTTTTGGGTGTCCCTTTTGACCGATGGGAAGTGATACTTCTTTGTAGTGCAGATTTGCATTGCCCGCTTGCTTGCTTGGCCAAAAAGGGCGTATGCGTTTTCTCCTGAATATATTCAGGAGAAAACGCATACGCCCTTTTTGGCCAAGTGCGTCATTGTCGAAGTTGTGCCCCTCTTCTGTGCTTTAAAGGCGATTCCAACGTACCTCTTGAAATCTGTTTCCTGCTATTCTGCCTCGCTTTCAAGTCGGCCTCGTTGCCTTCCCTCAACAAATTTTTGGACGACAGTTGTCCTTTATTGCTCTGCCAGTTTGTGAATTGCTGTGCCCCTGAGCTCCATTTTTCAACTCGTTTTTTGTGAGCTGTACGCAAGTCCAAAATTTTGGTTCAGGACCTATACTGGTTCCCGGTGGTTGGCTGAGACTCTGGTTAATTCTTCTTCCTGCCGGGGAATTAGAGTGACTTGTGCCCGTCCAAATGTCTAACAGCTACTATCTCATTGGTTCTCCCTCTCCCGTCCATCCTCTGCCAAATTGGCAATCTGTGCGAACCAGGAGGTTAAAGGGATTGTCTCTCCAAGTTGGGAGATTGATAGTAAAGCAGTTGGAAAGTCAAACCGGAGCACCAGGAGAGGGACTACTCGTTGAGTTTTAGAAACCTTTTGTATTCACAGTGTGTCCATTCTCTAGGTTTCCCGTACATGTTATAGCTATAGTAATATTCCCTTCAACTTGGAGAGTTGGGACCCATGGAATGGGGGCCTTGCATTTTTGCTTTAAAGGGTCTGCATTTGCTCACCCAATCTCACCAATCCTCTCAGTCCCAAGTGTCCAGCCTTACGCCACATCCAGCTGTCATTGTAGATAGGGTCATTCCAGGTTTCATCAGAGACCCTGAAGGAAATGAAAAGAATTTCCCTGTTTTTTGGTTTTGTTTTTGAAATTCCTTTTTATAGTGGGTTTGAGCTGATTCTCGCTGCCATGTTTATGCCAGTCTAGACACACTTGATTCCCTTACAGAGACATATCAATACATAGGTTTTAAGATTCTTACTAGTCAGATCTATTCCTCTGCGGGGAATATGGGGTTTTGAGTCCCTTTCACTGAGGAACGTGTAGGTCTTGTCTATTCCACAGTTGGTTTTAGAAATGGTACCTGTGCTTATATCAAACTCTGGTTTTATGCATCACCCCACCTCTCCTTTCCCCTTAAGCAGGCATAAGAGTGTTTTCTAAATGAGAGACTCTGTTCTCTTTCCTAACTCAGTTCATGTGTAGCCATGTTTACAGGATCTTCATAAGTGATATCTTATGATAAGTTTCTTTTTCTGTGTGACTTATTTCACTTAGAATCATCATACCTGAATCCACTCTCTTTGCTGCTCCTGGTCTTATGACATTGATTTAATGGCTGAGGGATATTCCATCGTGCATAAATACCACAATTTTTTGAACCATTTTTATATTTCCTGGGATATTTAAGGTGTACCCAAGTTGAGGTTCTTGTAAGAAGTGCAGCCCTAAATTTGGGTGTGGCTCTGTCTTATTGATTTTCAGTTTTCCCAAGGTATATTCCCTAGACTGGAAGTGCCCTTGGCTACGTAGCTCTGTTGTTTACTTGTTTTAGGGAACGCAATGCACTCCTCCAGTGAGGCAGTTGGCAATTTACATCCCGCCCATCAGCATAACAAGGCTCCCTGTTCTCCAGGGCGTGTCTTGCCTCTCTGATTTTTACACATTTTGTGGATGTCCCTCTTGACCGGTGGGATGTGATACTTCTTTGTAGTGCAGATTTGCATTGCCTGCTTGCTTGCTTGGCCAAAAAGGGCGTATGCGTTTTCTCCTGAATATATTCAGGAGAAAACGCATACGCTCTTTTTGGCCAAGTGCGTCATTGTCGAAGTTGTGTCCCTCTTCCTGTGCTTTAAAGGCGATTCCAACGTACGTCTTGAAATCTGTTTCCTGTTATTCTGCCTCGCTTTCAAGTCTGCCTCGTTGCCTTCCCTCAACAGATTTTTGGACGATAGTTGTCCTTTATTACTCTGCCAGTTTGTGAATTGCTGTGCCCCTGAGCTCCATTTTTCAACTAGTTTTTTGTGAGCTGTACGCAAGTCCAAAATTTTGGTTCAGGACCTATACTGGTTCCCGGTAGGTGGCTGAGAGTCTGGTTAATTCTTCTACCTGCCGGGAAATTAGAGTGACATGTGCCCGTCCAAATGCCTAACAGCTACTCTCTCATTGGTTCTCCCTCTTCCCTTACATCCTCTGCCAATTTGG
The DNA here is from genome assembly GCF_964165515.1 of Mesoplodon bidens. Lineage (NCBI taxonomy): Eukaryota > Metazoa > Chordata > Mammalia > Artiodactyla > Ziphiidae > Mesoplodon > Mesoplodon bidens. Next base: position 176,717 of record NW_027671916.1, read on the forward strand.
CAACCTGTGCGAACCAGGAGGTTAACGGGGTTGTCTCTCCAAGTTGGGAGATTGATAGTAAAGCAGTTGGAAAGTCAAACCGGAGCACCAGGAGAGGGACTACGCGTTGAGTTTTAGAAACCTTTTGTATTCACTGTGTGTCCATTCTCTAGGTTTCCCGTACATGTTATATCTGTAGTAATATTCCCTTCAACATGGTGAGTTGGGACCCATGGAATGGGGGCCAAGCATTTTTGATTTAAAGGGTCTGCATTTGCTCACCCAATCTCACCAATCCTCTCAGTCCCACGTGTCCAGCCTTATGCCACATCCAGCTGTCATTGTAGATAGGGTCATTCCAGGTTTCATCAGAGACCCTGAAGGAAATGTAAAGAATTTCCCTGTTTTTTGGTTTTGTTTTTGAAATTTCTTTTTATAGTGGGTTTGAGCTGATTCTCGCTTCTATCTTTATGCCAGTCAAGACACACTTGATTCCCTTACAGAGACATATCAATACATAGGTTTTAAGATTCTTACTAGTCAGATCTATTCCTCTGCGGGAAATATGGGGTTTTGAGTCCCTTTCACTGAGGAAGGTGTAGGTCTTGTCTATTCCACAGTTGGTTTTAGAAATGGTACCTGTGCTTATATCAAACTCTGATTTTATGCATCACCCCAACTCTCCTTTCCCCTTAAGCAGGCATAAGAGTGTTTTCTAAATGTGAGACTCTGTTCTCTTTCCTAACTCAGTTCATGTGTAGCCATGTTTACAGGACCTTCATAAGTGATATCTTATGATAAGTTTCTTTTTCTGTGTGACTTATTTCACTTAGAATCATCGTACCTGAATCCACTCACTTTGCTGCTCCTGGTCTTATGATATTGATTTCATGTCTGAGGGATATTCCATCGTACATAAATACCACAGTTTTTTGAACCATTTTTATATTTCCTGGGATATTTAAGGTGTACCCAAGTTGAGGTTCTTGTAAGCAGTGCAGCCCTAAATTTGGGGGTGGCTCTGACTTATTGATTTTCGGTTTTCCCAAGGTATATTCCCTAGACTGGAAGTGCCCTTGGCTCTGTAGCTCTGTTGTTTACATGTTTTAGGGAACGCAATGCACTCCTCCAGTGAGGCAGTTGGCAATTTACATCCCGCCCATCAGCATAACAAGGCTCCCTGTTCTCCAGGGCCTGTCTTGCCTTTCTGGTTTTTACACATTTTGTGGATGTCCCTTTTGACCGGTGGGAAGTGATACTTCTTTGTAGTGCAGATTTGCATTGCCCGCTTGCTTGCTTGGACAAAAAGGTCGTATGCGTTTTCTCCTGAATATATTCAAGAGAAAACGCATACGCCCTTTTTGGCCAAGTGTGTTATTGTCGACGTTGTGCCCCTCTTCCTGTGCTTTAACGGCGATTCCAACGTACCTCTTGAAATCTGTTTCCTGCTATTCTGCCTTTCTTTCAAGTCCGCCTCGTTGCATTCCCTCAACAGATTTTTGGACGATAGTTGTCCTTTATTACTCTGCCAGTTTGTGAATTGCTGTGCCCCTGAGCTCCATTATTCAACTCGTTTTTTCTGAGCTGTACGCAAGTCCAAAATTTTGGTTCAGGACCTATACTGGTTCCCGGTGGTTGGCTGAGTCTCTGGTTAATACTTCTTCCTCCCGGGGTATTAGAGTGACATGTGCCCGTCCAAATGTCTAACAGCTACTCTCTCATTGGTTCTCCCTCTTCCCTTCCATCCTCTGCCAAATTGGCAACCTGTGCGAACCAGGAGGTTAAAGGGGCTGTCTCTCCAAGTTGGGAGATTGATAGTAACGCAGTTGGAAAGTCAAACCGGAGCACCAGGAGAGGGACTTCTCATTGAGTTTTAGAAACCATTTGTATTCACTGTGTGTCCATTCTCTAGGTTTCCCGTACATGTTATAGGTGTAGTAATATTTCCTTCAACATGGAGAGTTGGGACCCATGGAATGGGGGCCATGGATTTTTGCTTTAAAGGGTCTGCATTTGCTCACCCAATCTCACCAATCCTCTCAGTCTTAAGTGTCCAGCCTTATGCCACATCCAGCTGTCATTGTAGATAGGGTCATTCCAGGTTTCATCAGAGACCCTGAAGGAAATGTAAAGGATTTCCCTGTTTTTTGGTTTTGTTTTTGAAATTCCGTTTTATAGTGGGTTTGAGCTGATTCCGCTGCCATGTTTATGCCAGTCTAGACACACTTGATTCCCTTACAGAGACATATCAATACATAGGTTTTAAGAGTCTTACTAGTCAGATCTATTCCTCTGCGGGAAATATGGTGTTTTGAGTCCCTTTCACTGAGGAAGGTGTAGGTCTTGTCTATTCCACAGTGGGTTTTAGAAATGGTACCTGTGCTTATATCAAACTCTGGTTTTATGCATCACCCTACCTCTCCTTTCCCCTTAAGCAGGCATAAGAGTGTTTTCTAAATGTGAGGCTCTGTTCTCTTTCCTAACTCAGTTCATGTGTAGCCATGTTTACAGGATCTTCATAAGTGATATCTTATGAGAAGTTTCTTTTTCTGTGTGACTTATTTCACTTAGAATCATCGTACCTGAATCCACTTACTTTGCTGCTCCTGGTCTTATGACATTGATTTCATGGCTGAGGGATATTCCATCCTACATAAATACCACAGTTTTTTGAACCATTTTTATATTTCCTGGGATATTTAAGTTGTACCCATGTTGAGGTTCTTGTAAGCAGTGCAGCCCTAAATTTGGGGGTGGCTCTGTCTTATTGATTTTCAGTTTTCCCAAGGTATATTCCCTAGACTGGATGTGCCCTTGGCTCTGTAGCTCTGTTGATTACTTCTTTTATGGAACGCAATGCACTCCTCCAGTGAGGCAGTTGGCAATTTACATCCCGCCCATCAGCATAACAAGGCTCCCTGTTTTCCAGGGCCTGTCTTGCCTTTCTGGTTTTTACACATTTTGTGGATGTCCCTTTTGACCGGTGGGAAGTGATACTTCTTTGTAGTGCAGATTTGCATTGCCCGCTTGCTTGCTTGGCCAAAAAGGGCGTATGCGTTTTCTCCTTAATATATTCAGGAGAAAACGCATACGCCCTTTTTCGCCAAGTGCGTCATTTTCGAAGTTGTGTCCCTCTTCCTGTGCTTTAAAGGCGATTCCAACGTACCTCTTGAAATCTGTTTCCTGCTATTCTGCCTTGCTTTCAAGTCTGCGTCGTTGCCTTGCCTCAACAGATTTTTGGACGATAGTTGTCCTTTATTACTCTGCCAGTTTGTGAATTGCTGTGCCCCTGTGCTCCATTTTTCAACTCGTTTTTTGTGAGCTGTATGGAAGTCCAAAATTTTGGTTCAGGACCTATACTGGTTCCCGGTGTTTGGCTGAGGCTCTGGTTAATTCTTCTTCCTGCTGGGGAATTAGAGTGACATTTGCCCGTCCAAATGTCTAACAGCTACTCTCTCATGGTTCTCCCAATTCCCTTCCATACTCTGCCAAATTGGCAACCTGTGCTAACCAGGAGGTTAAAGGGGCTGTCTCTCCAAGTTGGGAGATTGATAGTAAAGCAGTTGGAAAGTCAAACCGGAGCACCAGGAGAGGGACTACTCGTTGAGTTTTAGAAACCTTTTGTATTCACTGTGTGTCCATTCTCTAGGTTTCCCGTACATGTTATAGCTGTAGTAATATTCCCTTCAACATGGAGAGTTGGGACCCATGGAATGGGGGCCATGCATTTTTGCTTTAAAGGGTCTGCATTTGCTCACCCAATCTCACCAATCCTCTCAGTCCCAAGTGTCCAGCCTTATGCCACATCCAACTGTCATTGTAGATAGGGTCATTCCAGGTTTCATCAGAGACCCTGAAGGAAATGTAAAGAATTTCCCTGATTTGGTTTTGTTTTTGAAATTCCTTTTTATAGTGGATTTGAGCTGATTCTCGCTGCCATGTTTATGCCAGTCTAGACACACTTGATTCCCTTACAGAGACATATCAATACATAGCTTTTAAGATTCTTACTAGTCAGATCTATTCCTCTGCGGGAAATATGGGGTTTTGAGTCCCTTTCACTGAGGAAGGTGTAGGTCTTGTCTATTCCACAGTTGGTTTTAGAAATGGTACCTGTGCTTATATCAAACTCTGGTTTTATGCATCACCCCACCTCTCCTTTCCCCTTAAGCAGGCATAAGATTGTTTTCTAAATGTGAGACTCTGTTCTCTTTCCTAACTCAGTTCATGTGTAGCCATGTTTACAGGATCTTCATAAGTGATATCTTATGATAAGTTTCCTTTTCTGTGTGACTTATTTCACTTAGAATCATCGTACCTGAATCCACTCACTTTGCTGCTCCTGGTCTTATGACATTGATTTCATGGCTGAGGGATATTCCATCGTACATAAATACCACAGTTTTTTGAAACATTTTTATATTTCCTGGCATATTTAAGGTGTACCCAAGTTGAGGTTCTTGTAAGCAGTGCAGCCCTAAATTTGGGGGTTGCTCTGTCTTATTGATTTTCAGTTTTCCCAACGTATATTCACTAGACTGGATGTGCCCTTGGCTCTGTAGCTCTGTTGATTACTTGTTTTAGGGAACGCAATGCACTCCTCCAGTGAGGCAGTTGGCAATTTACATCCCACCCATCAGCATAACAAGGCTCCCTGTTCTCCAGGGCCTGTCTTGCCTTTCTGATTTTACACATTTTGTGGATGTCCCTTTTGACCGGTGGGAAGTGATACTTCTTTGTAGTGCAGATTTGCATTGCCCGCTTGCTTGCTTGGCCAAAAAGTGCGTATGCGTTTTCTCCTAAATATATTCAGGAGAAAACGCATACACCCTTTTTGGCCAAGTGCGTCATTGTCGAAATTGTGCCCCTCTTCCTGTGCTTTAAAGGCGATTCCAACGTACCTGTTGAAATCTGTTTCCTGCTATTCTGCCTCGCTTTCAAGTCCGCCTCGTTGCCTTCCCTCAACAGATTTTTAGACGATAGTTGTCCTTTATTACTCTGCCAGTTTGTGAATTGCTGTGCCCCTGAGCTCTATTTTTCAATTCGTTTTTTTGTGAGCTGTACGCAAGTCCAAAATTTTGGTTCAGGACCTATACTGGTTCCCGGTGGGTGGCTGTGACTCTGTTTAATTCTTCTTCCTGCCGGGAAATTAGAGTGACATGTGCCCGTCCAAATGCCTAACAGCTACTCTCTCATTGTTTTTCCCTCTTCCCTTCCATCCTCTGCCAAATTGGCAACCTGTGCGAACCAGGAGGTTAAAGGGTTTGTCTCTCCAAGTGGGGAGATTGATAGTAAAGCAGTTGTAAAGTCAAACCGGAGCACCAGGAGAGGGACTGTTCGTTGAGTTTTAGAAACCTTTTGTATTCACAGTGTGTCCATTCTCTAGGTTTCCCGTACATGTTATAGCTGTAGTAATATTCCCTTCAACATGGAGAGTTGGGACCCATGGAATGGGGGCCATGCATTTTTGCTTTAAAGGGTCTGCATTTGCTCACCCAATCTCACCAATCCTCTCAGTCCCAAGTGTCCAGCCTTATGCCACATCCAACTGTCATTGTAGATAGGGTCATTCCAGGTTTCATCAGAGACCCTGAAGGAAATGTAAAGAATTTCCCTGATTTGGTTTTGTTTTTGAAATTCCTTTTTATAGTGGATTTGAGCTGATTCTCGCTGCCATGTTTATGCCAGTCTAGACACACTTGATTCCCTTACAGATACATATCAATACATAGCTTTTAAGATTCTTACTAGTCAGATCTATTCCTCTGCGGGAAATATGGGGTTTTGAGTCCCTTTCACTGAGGAAGGTGTAGGTCTTGTCTATTCCACAGTTGGTTTTAGAAATGGTACCTGTGCTTATATCAAACTCTGGTTTTATGCATCACCCCACCTCTCCTTTCCCCTTAAGCAGGCATAAGATTGTTTTCTAAATGTGAGACTCTGTTCTCTTTCCTAACTCAGTTCATGTGTAGCCATGTTTACAGGATCTTCATAAGTGATATCTTATGATAAGTTTCTTTTTCTGTGTGACTTATTTCACTTAGAATCATCGTACCTGAATCCACTCACTTTGCTGCTCCTGGTCTTATGACATTGATTTCATGGCTGAGGGATATTCCATCGTACATAAATACCACAGTTTTTTGAAACATTTTTATATTTCCTGGCATATTTAAGGTGTACCCAAGTTGAGGTTCTTGTAAGCAGTGCAGCCCTGAATTTGGGGGTGGCTCTGTCATATTGATTTTCAGTTTTCCAAGGTATATTCGCTAGACTGGAAATGCCCGTGGCTCTGTAGCTCTGTTGTTTACTTGTTTTAGGGATCACAATGCACTCCTTCAGTGAGGCAGTTGGCAATTTATATCCCGCCCATCAGCATAACAAGGCTCCTGTTCTCCAGGGCCTGTCTTCCCTTTCTGGATTTTACGCATTTTGTGGATGTCCCTTTTGACCGGTGGGAAGAGATACTTCTTTGTAGTGCTGATTTGCATTGCCCGCTTCTTGCTTGGCCAAAATTGGCGTATGCGTTTTCTCTTGAATATATTCAGGGGAAAACGCATACGCACTTTTTGGCCAAGTGCATCATTGTCGAAGTTGTGCCCCTCTTCCTGTGCTTTACAGGCGATTCCTACGTAACTCTTCAAATCTGTTTCCTGCTATTCTGCCTAGCATTCAATTCGGCCTCGTTGCCTTCCCTCAGCAGACTTTTGGGAGATAGTTGTCCTTTATTATTCTGCCAGTTTGTGAATTGCTGTGCCCCTGAGCTCCATTTTAAAACTCGTTTTATGTGAGCTGAATGCAAGTCCAAAATTTTGGATCCGGACCTATACTGGTTCCCGGTGGGTGGCTGAGACTTTGTTTAATTCTTCTTCCTGCCGAGAAATTAGAGTGACACATGCCCGTCCAAATGCCTAACACCTACTCTCTCATTGGTTCTTCCTCATCCTTTTCATCCTCTGCCAAATTGGCAACCCATGCGAACCAGGAGCTTAAAGGGGCTGTCTCTCCAAGTTGGGAGATTGATAGTAAAGCAGTTGGAAAATCAAACCAGAGCACAAGGAGTGGGACTATTCGTTGAGTTTTAGAATCCTTTCGTATTCACAGTGTGTCCATTCTCTAGGTTTCCCGTACATGTTATAGCTGTAGTAATATTCCCTTCAACCTGGAGAGTTTGAACCCATGGAATGGGGGCAATGCATTATTGCTTTAAAGGGTCTGCATTTGCTCACCCAATCTCACCAATCCTCTCCGTCCCAAGTGTACAGCCTTATGCCACATCCAGCTGTCATTGTAGATAGGGTCATTCCAGGTTTCGTCAGAGACCCTGAAGGAATTGTAAAGGATTTCCCTGTTTTTTTGATTTGTTTTTGAAATTCCTTTTTTAGTGTGTTTTAGATGATTCTCGCTGCCATGTTTATGACAGTCTAGACACACTTGATTCCCTTATGGAGACATACCAATACATAGGTTTTAAGATTCTTACTAGTGAGATGTATTCCTCTGCGGGAAATATGGGGTTTTGAGTCCCTTTCACTGAGGAAGGTGTAGGTCTTGTCTATTCCATCGTTGGTTTTTGGAACCGTACCTGTGCTTATATCAAACTCTGGTTTTATGCATCACCCCACCTCTCCTTCCACCTTAAGCAGAAATAAGAGTGTTTTCTAACTGTGAGACTCTGTTCTCTTTCCTAAATCAGTTCATGTGTAGCCATGTTTACAGGATCTTCATAAGTGATATCTTATGATAAGATTCTTTTTATGTGTGACTTATTTCACTCAGAATCATCGTACCTGAATCCACTCACTTTGCTGCTCCTGGTCTTATGACATTGATTTCATGGCTGATGGATATTCTATCCTACATAAGTACCACAATTTTTTGAACCATTTTCATATGTCCTGGGATATTTAAGGTGTACCCAAGTTGAGGTTCTTGTAAGCAGTGTAGCCCTGAATTTGTGGATGGCTCTGACTTATTGATTTTCATATTTCCCAAGGTATATTCCCTAGACTGGAAATGCCCTAGGCTCTGTAGCTCTGTTGTTTACTTGTTTTACGGAACACAATTCACTCCTCCTGTGAGGCAGTTGGCAATTTACATCCCGCCCATCAGCAAATCAAGGCTCCTGTTCTCCAGGTCCTGTCTTGCCTTTCTGGTTTTTATACACTTTGTGGAATTCACTTGTGACCGGTGGGAAGAGATACTTCTTTGTAGTGCAGATTGTCATTGCAGGCTTGCTTGCTTCTCCAAGAAGGGCGTATGCGTTTTCTCCTGAATATATTCTGTAGAAAACGCATACGCCCTTTTTCACCAAGTGCATCATTGTCGAGGTTGTGCCCCTCTTCCTGTGCTTTACACGCGATTCCTACGTTCCTCTTGAAATCTGTTTCCTGCTATTCAGCCTCGCTTTCAAGTCGGCCTTGTAGCCTTTCCTCACCAGACTTTTTGATGATAGTTGTCCTTTATTACTCTGCCAGTTTGTGAATTTCTGTGCCCCTGAGCTCGATTTTTCAACTCGTTTTTTGTGAGCTGAATGCCAGTCCAAAATTTTGGTTCAGGACCTATACTGGTTCCCGGTGGATGGCTGAGACTTTGGTTAATTCTTCTCCTACTGGGAAATTAGAGTGACATGTGTCCATCCAAATGCCTAACAGCTACTCTCTCATTGGTTCTCCCTCTTCCCTTTCATCCACTGCCAAATTGGCAACCTGTGCGAACCAGGAGCTTAAAGGGGCTGTCTCTGCAATATGGGAGATTGATAGTAAAGCAGTTGGAAAGTCAAACCGGAGCACCAGGAGAGGGACTATTCGTTGAGTTTTAGAAACCATTCGTATTCACAGTGTGTCCATTCTCTGGGTTTCCCGAACATGTTATAGCTGTAGTAATATTCCCTTCAACCTGGAGAATTTGGACACTTGGCATGGGGTCCATGCATTATTGCTTTAAAGTGTTTGCATTTGCTCAACCAATCTCACCAATCCTCTCAGTCCCAAGTGTCCAGCCTTATGCCATATATTGCTGTCATTGTAGATAGTGTCATTCCAGGTTTCGTCAGAGACCCTGAAGGAATTGTACAGGATTTCCCTGTTTTTTTGATTTCTTTTTGAAATTCCTTTTTATAGTGGGTTTGAGCTGATTCTCGCTGCCATGTTTATGCCATTCTAGACACACTTGATTCCCTTATGGAGACATGTCGATACATAGGTTTTAAGATTCTTACTAGTGAGTTCAATTCCTCTGCGGGAAATATCGTATTTTTAGTCCCTTTCACTGATGAAGGTGTAGGTCTTGTCTATTCCATAGTTGGTTTTTGGAACGGTAACTGTGCTTATATCAAACTCTGGTTTTATGCATCACACCACCTCTCCTTCCATCTTAAGCAGACATAAGTGTGTTTTCTAAATGTGAGACTCTGTTCTCTTTCCTAAATCAGTTCATGTGTAGCCATGTTTACAGGATCTTCATAAGTGATATCTTATGATAAGTTTCTTTTTCTGTGTGACTTATTTCACTTACAATCATTGTACCTTAATCCACTCACTTTGCTGCTTCTGGTCTTATGACATTGATTTCATGGTTGAGGGATATTCCATCGTACATAAGTACCACAATTTTCTGAACCATTTTTTATATTTCCTGGGATATTTAAGGTGTATCCAAGTTGAGGTTCTTGTAATCAGTGCAGCCCTGGAATTGGGGATGGCTCTCTCATATTTATTTTCAGTTTTACCAAGGTATATACCATAGACTGGAAATGCCCTTGGCTCTGTAGCTCTGTTGTTTACTTGTTTTAGGGAACACAATGCACTCCTCCAGTGAGGCATTTGGCAATTTACATCCCGCCCATCAGCAAATCAAGAATCCTGTTCTCCAGGGCCTGTCTTGCCTTTCTGGTTTTTACACATTTTGTGGATGTCCCTTTTGACCGGTGGGAAGTGATACTTCTTTGTAGTGCAGATTTGCATTGCCCGCTTGCTTGCTTGGCCAAAAAGGGCGTATGCGTTTTCTCCTGAATATATTCAGGAGAAAACGCATACGCCCTTTTAGGCCAAGTGTGTCATAGTCGAAGTTGTGCCCCTCTTCTTGTGCTTCAAAGGTGATTCCTACGTACCACTTGAAATCGGCTTCCTGCTATTCTGCCCCGCTTTCAATTCCGCCTCGTTGCCTTCCCTCAACAGATTTTTGGACGATAGTTGTCCTTTATTACTCTGCCAGTTTGTGAATTGCTGTGCCCCTGAGCTCCATTTTTCAACTCGTTTTTTGTGAGCTGTACGCAAGTCCAAAATTTTGGTTCAGAACCTATAATGGTTCCCGGTGGGTGGCTGAGACTCTGGTTAATTCTTCTTCCTGCCGGGAAATTAGAGTGACATGCGCCCATCCAAATGCCTAATAGCTACACTCTCATAGGTTCTCCCTCTTCCCTTCCATCCTCTGCGAAATTGGCAACGTGTGCGAACCAGGAGGTTAAAGGGGCTGTCTCTCCAAGTTGGGAGATTGATTGTAAAGCATTTGTAAAGTCAAACCGGAGCACCAGGAGAGGGACTATTCGTTGAGTTTTAGAAACCTTTTGTATTCACATTGTGTCCATTCTCTAGGTTTCCCGTACATGTTATAGCTGTAGTAATATTCCCTTCAACATGGAGAGTAGGGACCCATGGAATGGGGTCCATGCATTTTTGCTTTAAAGGGTCTGCATTTGCTCACCAAATCTCACCAATCCTCTCAGTCCCAAGTGTCCAGCCTTATGCCACATCCAGCTGTCATTTTAGATAGGGTCATTCCAGGATTCATCAGAGACCCTGAAGGAAATGTAAAGAATTTCCCTGTTTTTTGGTTTTGTTTTTGAAATTCCTTTTTATAGTGGGTTTGAGCTGATTCTCGCTGCCATGTTTATGCCAGTCTAGACACACTTGATTCCCTTACAGAGACATATCAATATATAGGTTTTAAGATTCTTACTAGTCAGATCTATTCCTCTGCAAGAAATATGGGGTTTTGAGTCCCTTTCACTGACGAAGGTGTAGTTCTTGTCTATTCCACAGTTGGTTTTAGAAATGGTACCTGTGCTTATATCAAACTCTGGTTTTATGCATCACCCCACCTCTCCTTTCCCCTTAAGCAGGCATAAGAGTGTTTTCTAAATGTGAGTCTCTGTTCTCTTTCCTAACTCAGTTCATGTGTAGCCATGTTTACAGGATCTTCATAAGTGATATCTTAGGATAAGTTTCTTTTTCTGTGTGACTTGTTTCACTTAGAATCATCGTACCAGAATCCACTCACTTTGCTGCTCCTGGTCTTATGACATTGATTTCATGGCTGAGGGATATTCCATCGTACATAAATACCACAATTTTTTGAACCATTTTTATATTTCCTGGGATATTTAAGGTGTACCCAAGTTGAGATTCTTGTACCAGAGCAGCCCTAAATTTGGGGTTGGCCCTTTCTTATTGAATTTCAGTTTTCCTAAGGTATATTCCCTAGACTGGAAGTGCCCTTGGCTCTGTAGCTCTGTTGTTTACTTGTTTTAGGGAACGCAATGCACTCCTCCAGTGAGGCAGTTGGCAATTTACATCCCGCCCATCAGCATAAAAATGCTCCCTGTTCTCCAGGGACTGATTTGCCTTTCTGGTTTTTACACATTTTGTGGATGTCCCTTTTAACCGGTGGGAAGTGATACTTCTTTGTAGTGCAGATTTGCATTGCCCGCTTGCTTGCTTGGCCAAAAAGGGCTTATGCGTTTTCTCCTGAATATATTCAGAAGAAAACGCATACGCCCATTTTGGCCAAGTGCGTCATTGTCGAAGTTGTGCCCCTCTTCCTGTGCTTTAAAGGCGATTCCAACGTACCTCTTGAAATCTGTTTCCTGCTATTCTGCCTTGCTTTCAAGTCCGCCTAGTTGCCTTCCCTCAACAGATTTTTGGACGATAGTTGTCCTTTATTACTCTGCCAGTTTGTGATTTGCTGTGCCCCTGAGCTCCATTTTTCAACTCGTTTTTTGTGAGCTGTACGCAAGTCCAAAATTTTGGTTCAGGAAGTATACTGGTTCCCGGTTGGTGGCTGAGACTCTGGTTAATTCTTCTTCCTGCCGGGAAATTAGAGTGACATGTGCCCGTCTAAATGCCTAACAGCTACTCTCTCATTGGTTCTCCCTTTTCCCTTCCTTCCGCTGCCAAATTGGCAACCTGTGCGAAACAGGAGGTTAAAGGGTTTGTCTCTCCAAGTTGGGAGATTGATAGTAAAGCAGTTGGAAAGTCAAACAGGAGCATCTGGAGAGGGACTACTCTTTGAGTTTTAGAAACCTTTTGTATACACAGTGTGTGCATTCTCTAGGTTTCCCGTACATGTTATAGCTGTAGTAATATTCCCTACAACATGGAGAGTTGGGACCCATGGAATGGGGGCCATGCATTTTTGCTTTAAAGGGTCTGCAATTGCTCACCCAATCTCACCAATCCTCTCAGTCCCAAGTGTCCAGCCTTATGCCAAATCCAGCTGTCATTGTAGATAGGGTCATTCCAGGTTTCATTAGAGACCCTGAAGGAATTGTAAAGAATTTCCCTGTTTTTTGGTTTTCTTTTTGAAATTCCTTTTTATAGTGGGTTTGAGCTGATTCTCACTGCCATGTTTATGCCAGTCTAGACACACTTGATTCCCTTAAAGAGACATATCCATACATAGGTTTTAAGATTCTTACTAGTCAGATCTATTCCTCTGCGGGAAATATGGGGTTTTGAGTCCCTTTTACTGAGGAAGGTGTAGGTCTTGTCTATTCCACAGTTGGTTTTACAAATGGTACCTGTGCTTATATCAAACTCTGGTTTTATGCATCACCCCACCTCTTCTTTCCCCTTAATCAGGCATAAGAGTGTTTTCTAAATGTGAGACTCTGTTCCCTTTCCTAACTCAGTTCATGTGTAGCCATGTTTACAGGATCTTCATAAGTGATATCTTATGATAAGTTTCTTTTTCTGTGTGACTTATTTCACTTAGAATCATCGTACCTGAATCCACTCACTTTGCTGCTCCTGGTCTTATGACATTGATTTCATGGCTGAGGGATATTCCATCGTGCATAAATACCACAATTTTTTGAACCATTTTTATATTTCCTGGGATATTTAAGGTGTACCCAAGTTGAGGTTCTTGTAAGCAGTGCACCCCTAAATTTGGGGGTGGCTCTGTCTTATTGATTTTCAGTTTTCCCAAGGTATATTCCCTAGACTGGAAGTGCCCTTGGCTCTGTAGCTCTGTTGTTTACATGTTTTATGGAACGCAATGAACTCATCCAGTGAGGCAGTTGGCAATTTACATCCCGCCGTTCAGCATAACAAGGCTACTTGTTCTCCAGGGCCTGTCTTGCCTTTACCGTTTTTACACATTTTGTGGATGTCCCTTTTGACCGGTGGGAAGTGATACTTCTTTGTAGTGCAGATTTGCATTGCCCGCTTGCTTGCTTGGCCAAAAAGGGCGTATGCGTTTTCTCCTGAATATATTCAGGAGAAAACGCATACGCCCTTTTAGGCCAAGTGTGTCATTGTCGAAGTTGTGCCCCTCTTCTTGTGCTTCAAAGGCGATTCCTACGTACCACTTGAAATCTGTTTCCTGCTATTCTGCCCCGCTTTCAAGTCCGCCTCGTTGCCTTCCCTCAACAGATTTTTGGACGATAGTTGTCCTTTATTACTCTGCCAGTTTGTGAATTGCTGTGCCCCTGAGCTCCATTTTTCAACTCGTTTTTTGTGAGCTGTACGCAAGTCCAAAATTTTGGTTCAGAACCTATAATGGTTCCCGGTGGGTGGCTGAGACTCTGGTTAATTCTTCTTCCTGCCGGGAAATTAGAGTGACATGCGCCCATCCAAATGCCTAATAGCTACACTCTCATAGGTTCTCCCTCTTCCCTTCCATCCTCTGCGAAATTGGCAACGTGTGCGAACCAGGAGGTTAAAGGGGCTGTCTCTCCAAGTTGGGAGATTGATTGTAAAGCATTTGTAAAGTCAAACCGGAGCACCAGGAGAGGGACTATTCGTTGAGTTTTAGAAACCTTTTGTATTCACATTGTGTCCATTCTCTAGGTTTCCCGTACATGTTATAGCTGTAGTAATATTCCCTTCAACATGGAGAGTAGGGACCCATGGAATGGGGTCCATGCATTTTTGCTTTAAAGGGTCTGCATTTGATCACCAAATCTCACCAATCCTCTCAGTCCCAAGTGTCCAGCCTTATGCCACATCCCGCTGTCATTTTAGATAGGGTCATTCCAGGATTCATCAGAGACCCTGAAGGAAATGTAAAGAATTTCCCTGTTTTTTGGTTTTGTTTTTGAAATTCCTTTTTATAGTGGGTTTGAGCTGATTCTCGCTGCCATGTTTATGCCAGTCTAGACACACTTGATTCCCTTACAGAGACATATCAATATATAGGTTTTAAGATTCTTACTAGTCAGATCTATTCCTCTGCAAGAAATATGGGGTTTTGAGTCCCTTTCACTGACGAAGGTGTAGGTCTTGTCTATTCCACAGTTGGTTTTAGAAATGGTACCTGTGCTTATATCAAACTCTGGTTTTATGCATCACCCCACCTCTCCTTTCCCCTTAAGCAGGCATAAGAGTGTTTTCTAAATGTGAGTCTCTGTTCTCTTTCCTAACTCAGTTCATGTGTAGCCATGTTTACAGGATCTTCATAAGTGATATCTTAGGATAAGTTTCTTTTTCTGTGTGACTTATTTCACTTAGAATCATCGTACCAGAATCCACTCACTTTGCTGCTCCTGGTCTTATGACATTGATTTCATGGCTGAGGGATATTCCATCGTACATAAATACCACAATTTTTTGAACCATTTTTATATTTCCTGGGATATTTAAGGTGTACCCAAGTTGAGGTTCTTGTACCAGAGCAGCCCTAAATTTGGGGGTGGCTCTGTCTTATTGATTTTCAGTTTTCCTAAGGTATATTCCCTAGACTGGAAGTGCCCTTGGCTCTGTAGCTCTGTTGTTTACTTGTTTTAGGGAACGCAATGCACTCCTCCAGTGAGACAGTTGGCAATTTACATCCCGCCCGTCAGCATAACAATGCTCCCTGTTCTCCAGGGCCTGATTTGCCTTTCTGGTTTTTACACATTTTGTGGATGTCCCTTTTAACCGGTGGGAAGTGATACTTCTTTGTAGTGCAGATTTGCATTGCCCGCTTGCTTGCTTGGCCAAAAAGGGCGTATGTGTTTTCTCCTGAATATATTCAGGAGAAAACGCATACGCCCATTTTGGCCAAGTGCGTCATTGTCGAAGTTGTGCCCCTCTTCCTGTGCTTTAAAGGCAATTCCAACGTACCTCTTGAAATCTGTTTCCTGCTATTCTGCCTTGCTTTCAAGTCCGCCTAGTTGCCTTCCCTCAACAGATTTTTGGACGATAGTTGTCCTTTATTACTCTGCCAGTTTGTGAATTGCTGTGCCCCTGAGCTCCATTATTCAACTCGTTTTTTGTGAGCTGTACGCAAGTCCAAAATTTTGGTTCAGGACCTATACTGGTTCCCGGTGGGTGGCTGAGACTCTGGTTAATTCTTCTTACTGCCGGGAAATTAGAGTGACATGTGCCCGTCCAAATGCCTAACAGCTACTCTCTCATTGGTTCTCCCTTTTCACTTCCTTCCTCTGCCAAATTGGCAACCTGTGCGAACCAGGAGGTTAAAGGGGTTGTCGCTCCAAGTTGGGAGATTGATAGTAAAGCAGTTGGAAAGTCAAACAGGAGCATCAGGAGAGGGACTACTCTTTGAGTTTTAGAATCCTTTTGTATACACAGTGTGTCCATTCTCTAGGTTTCCCGTACATGTTATAGCTGTAGTAATATTCCCTTCAACATGGAGAGTTGGGACAAATGGAATGGGGGCCATGCATTTTTGCTTTAAAGGGTCTGCATTTGCTCACCCTATCTCACCAATCCTCTCAGTCCCAAGTGTCCAGCCTTATGCCAAATCCAGCTGTCATTGTAGATAGGGTCATTCCAGGTTTCATCAGAGACTCTGAAGGAAATGAAAAGAATTTCCATGTTTTTTGGTTTTCTTTTTGAAATTCCTTTTTATAGTGGGTTTGAGCTGATTCTCGCTGCCATGTTTATGCCAGTCTAGACACACTTGATTCCCTTACAGAGACATATCAATACATAGGTTTTAAGATTCTTACTAGTCAGATCTATTCCTCTGCGGGAAATATGGGGTTTTGAGTCCCTTTCACTGAGGAAGGTGTAGGTCTTGTCTATTCCACAGTTGGTTTTACAAATGGTACCTGTGCTTATATCAAACTCTGGTTTTATGCATCACCCCACCTCTCCTTTCCCCTTAATCAGGCATAAGAGTGTTTTCTAAATGTGAGACTCTGTTCTCTTTCCTAACTCAGTTCATGTGTAGCCATGTTTACAGGATCTTCATAAGTGATATCTTATGATAAGTTTCTTTTTCTGTGTGACTTATTTCACTTAGAATCATCGTACCTGAATCCACTCACTTTGCTGCTCCTGGTCTTATGACATTGATTTCATGGCTGAGGGATATTCTATCGTGCATAAATACCACAATTTTTTGAACCATTTTTATATTTCCTGGGATATTTAAGGTGTACCCAAGTTGAGGTTCTTGTAAGCAGTGCACCCCTAAATTTGGGAGTGGCTCTGTCTTATTGATTTTCAGTATTCCCAAGGTATATTCCCTAGACTGGAAGTGCCCTAGGCTCTGTAGCTCTGTTGTTTACATGTTTTATGGAACGCAATGAACTCATCCAGTGAGGCAGTTGGCAATTTACATCCCGCCCTTCAGCATAACAAGGCTCCTTGTTCTCCAGGGCCTGTCTTGCCTTTCCGGTTTTCACACATTTTGTGGATGTCACTTTTGACTGGTGGGTAGTGATACTACTTTGTACTGCAGATTTGCATTGCCCTCTTGCTTGCTTGGCCAAAAAGGGCGTATGCGTTTTCTCCTTAATATATTCAGGAGAAAACTCATACGCCCTTTTTGGCCAAGTGCATCATTGTCGAAGTTGTGACCCTCTTCCTGTGCTTTAAAGGCGATTCCAACGTACCTCTTGAAATCTGTTTCCTGCTCTTCTGCCTCGCTTTCAAGTCCGCCTCGTTGCCTTCCCTCAACAGATTTTTGGACGATAGTTGTCCTTTATTACTCTGCCAGTTTGTGAATTGCTGTGCCCTTGAGCTCCATTTTTCAACTCGTTTTTTGTGAGCTGTACGCAAGTCCAAAATTTTGGTTCAGGACCTATAATGGTTCCCGGTGGGTGGCTGAGACTCTGGTTAATTCTTCAACCTGCCGGGGTATTAGAGTGTCATGTGCCCGTCCAAATGCCTAACAGCTACTCTCTCATTGGATCTCCCTCTTCCCTTCCATCCTCTACCAAATTGGCAACCTGTGCGAACCAGGAGGTTAAAGGGGCTGTCTCTCCCACTTGGGAGATTGATAGTAAAGCAGTTGGAAAGTCAAACCGGAGCCCCAGGGGAGGGACTACTCGTTGAGTTTTAGAAACCTTTTGTATTCACAGTGAGTCCATTCTCTAGGTTTCCCGTACATGTTATAGCTGTAGTAATATTCCCTTCAACATGGAGAGTTGGGACCCATGGAATGGGGGCCATGCATTTTTGCTTTAAAGGGTCTGCATTTGCTCACCCAATCTCACCAATCCTCTCAGTCCCAAGTGTCCAGCCTTATGACACATTCAGCTGTCATTGTAGATAGGGTCATTCCAGGTTTCATCAGAGACCCTGAAGGAAATGTAAAGAATTTCCCTGTTTTTTGGTTTTGTTTTTGAAATTCCTTTTTATAGTGGGTTTGAGCTGATTCTCGCTGCCATGTTTATGCTAGTCTAGACACACTTGATTCCCTTACAGAGACATATCAATACATAGGTTTTAAGATTCTTACTAGTCAGATCTATTCCTCTGCGGGAAATATGGGGTTTTGAGTCCCTTTCACTGAGGAATGTGTAGGTCTTGTCTATTCCACAGTTGGTTTTAGAAATGGTACCTGTGCTTATATCAAACTCTGGTTTTATGCATCACCCCACCTCTCCTTTCCCCTTAAGCAGGCATAAGAGTGTTTTCTGAATGTGAGACTCTGTTCTCTTTCCTAACTCAGTTCATGTGTAGCCATGTTTACAGGATCTTCATAAGTGATATCTTATGATAAGTTTCTTTTTCTGTGTGATATATTTCACTTAGAATCATCGTACCAGAATCCACTCATTTTGCTGCTCCTGGTCTTATGACATTGATTTCATGGCTGAGCGATATTCCATCGTACATA
The DNA here is from genome assembly GCF_964165515.1 of Mesoplodon bidens. NCBI lineage: Eukaryota > Metazoa > Chordata > Mammalia > Artiodactyla > Ziphiidae > Mesoplodon > Mesoplodon bidens. The sequence goes on from NW_027671916.1 coordinate 194,990, forward strand.
AATACCACAGTTTTTTGAACAATTTTTATATTTCCTGGGATATTTAAGGAGTACCCAAGTTGAGGTTCTTGTAAGCAGTGCAGCCCTACATTTGGGGGTGGCTCTGTCTTATTGATTTTAAGTTTTCCCAAGGTATATTCCCTAGACTGGAAGAGACCTTGGCTCTGTAGCTCTGTTGTTTACTTGTTTTAGGGAACGCAATGCACTCCTCTAGTGAGGCAGCTGGCAATTTACATCCCGCCCATAAGCATAACAAGGCTCCCTATTCTCCAGGGCCTGTCTTGACTTTCTGGTTTTTACACATTTTGTGGATGTCCCTTTTGACCGGTGGGAAGTGATACTTCTTTGTAGTGCAGATTTGCATTGCCCGCTTGCTTGCTTGGCCAAAAAGGGCGTATGCGTTTTCTCCTGAATATATTCAGGAGAAAACGCATACGCCCTTTTTGGCCAAGTGCGTCATTGTCGAAGTTGTGACCCTCTTCCTGTGCTTTAAAGGCGATTCCAACGTACCTCTTGAAATCTGTTTCCTGCTCTTCTGCCTCGCATTCAAGTCCGCCTCGGTGCTTTCCCTCAACTGATTTTTGGACGATAGTTGTCCTTTATTACTCTGCCAGTTTGTGAATTGCTGTGCCCCTGAGCTCCATTATTCAACTCGTTTTTTTTGAGATGTACACAAGTCCAAAATTATGGTTCAGGACCTATACTGGTTCCTGGTGGGTGGCTGAGACTCTGGTTATTTCTTCTTCCTGCCAGGAAATTAGAGTTACATGTGCCCGTCCAAATGCCTAACAGCTACTCTCTCATTGGTTCTCCCTCTTCCCCTCCATCCTCTGCCAAATTGGCAACCTGTGCGAACCAGGAGGTTAAAGGGGCTGTCTCTCCAAGTTGGGAGATTGATAGTAAAGCAGTTGGAAAGTCAAACAGGAGCATCAGGAGAGGGACTACTCGTTGAGTTTTAGAAACCTTTTGTATACACAGTGTGTCCATTCTCTAGGTTTGCCGTACATGTTATAGCTGTAGTAATATTCCCTACAACATGCAGAGTTGGGACCCATGGAATGGGGGCCATGCATTTTTGCTTTAAAGGGTCTGCATTTGCTCACCCAATCTCACCAATCCTCTCAGTCCCAAGTGTCCAGCCTTATGCCACATCCAGCTGTCATTGTAGATAGGGTCATTCCAGGATTCATCAGAGACCCTGAAGGAAATGTAAAGAATTTCCCTGTTTTTTAGTTTTCTTTTTGAAATTCCTTTTTATAGTGGGTTTGAGCTGATTCTAGCTGCCATGTTTATGCCAGTCTAGACACACTTGATTCCCTTACAGAGACATATCAATACATAGGTTTTAAGATTCTTACTAGTCAGATCTATTCCTCTGCGGGAAATATGGGGTTTTGGGTCCCTTTCACTGAGGAAAGTGTAGGTCTTGTCTCTTCCACAGTTGGTTTTAGAAATGGTACTGTGCTTATATCAAACTCTGGTTTTATGCATCACCCCTCCTCTCCTTTCCCCTTAAGAAGGCATAATAGTGTTTTCTAAATGTGAGACTCTGTTCTCTTTCCTAACTCAGTTCATGTGTAGCCATGTTCACAGGATCTTCATAAGTGATATCTTATGATAAGTTTCTTTTTGTGTGTGACTTATTTCACTTAGAATCATCGTACCTGAATCCACTCACTTTGCTGCTCCTGGTCTTATGACATTGATTTCATGGCTGAGGGATATACCATCGTACATAAATACCACAGTTTTTTGAACCATTTTTATATTTCCTGGGATATTTAAGGTGTACCCAAGTTGAGGTTCCTGTAAGCAGAGCAGCCCTAAATTTGGGGGTGGCTCTGTCTTATTGATTTTCAGTTTTCCTAAGGTATATTCCCTAGACTGGAAGTGCCCTTGGCTCTGTAGCTCTGTTGTTTACTTGTTTTAGGGAACGCAATGCACTCCTCCAGTGAGACAGTTGGCAATTTACATCCCGCCCGTCAGCATAACAATGCTCCCTGTTCTCCAGGGCCTGATTTGCCTTTCTGGTTTTTACACATTTTGTGGATGTCCCTTTTAACCGGTGGGAAGTGATACTTCTTTGTAGTGCAGATTTGCATTGCCCGCTTGCTTGCTTGGCCAAAAAGGGCGTATGTGTTTTCTCCTGAATATATTCAGGAGAAAACGCATACGCCCATTTTGGCCAAGTGCGTCATTGTCGAAGTTGTGCCCCTCTTCCTGTGCTTTAAAGGCAATTCCAACGTACCTCTTGAAATCTGTTTCCTGCTATTCTGCCTTGCTTTCAAGTCCGCCTAGTTGCCTTCCCTCAACAGATTTTTGGACGATAGTTGTCCTTTATTACTCTGCCAGTTTGTGAATTGCTGTGCCCCTGAGCTCCATTATTCAACTCGTTTTTTGTGAGCTGTACGCAAGTCCAAAATTTTGGTTCAGGACCTATACTGGTTCCCGGTGGGTGGCTGAGACTCTGGTTAATTCTTCTTACTGCCGGGAAATTAGAGTGACATGTGCCCGTCCAAATGCCTAACAGCTACTCTCTCATTGGTTCTCCCTTTTCACTTCCTTCCTCTGCCAAATTGGCAACCTGTGCGAACCAGGAGGTTAAAGGGGTTGTCGCTCCAAGTTGGGAGATTGATAGTAAAGCAGTTGGAAAGTCAAACAGGAGCATCAGGAGAGGGACTACTCTTTGAGTTTTAGAATCCTTTTGTATACACAGTGTGTCCATTCTCTAGGTTTCCCGTACATGTTATAGCTGTAGTAATATTCCCTTCAACATGGAGAGTTGGGACAAATGGAATGGGGGCCATGCATTTTTGCTTTAAAGGGTCTGCATTTGCTCACCCTATCTCACCAATCCTCTCAGTCCCAAGTGTCCAGCCTTATGCCAAATCCAGCTGTCATTGTAGATAGGGTCATTCCAGGTTTCATCAGAGACTCTGAAGGAAATGAAAAGAATTTCCATGTTTTTTGGTTTTCTTTTTGAAATTCCTTTTTATAGTGGGTTTGAGCTGATTCTCGCTGCCATGTTTATGCCAGTCTAGACACACTTGATTCCCTTACAGAGACATATCAATACATAGGTTTTAAGATTCTTACTAGTCAGATCTATTCCTCTGCGGGAAATATGGGGTTTTGAGTCCCTTTCACTGAGGAAGGTGTAGGTCTTGTCTATTCCACAGTTGGTTTTACAAATGGTACCTGTGCTTATATCAAACTCTGGTTTTATGCATCACCCCACCTCTCCTTTCCCCTTAATCAGGCATAAGAGTGTTTTCTAAATGTGAGACTCTGTTCTCTTTCCTAACTCAGTTCATGTGTAGCCATGTTTACAGGATCTTCATAAGTGATATCTTATGATAAGTTTCTTTTTCTGTGTGACTTATTTCACTTAGAATCATCGTACCTGAATCCACTCACTTTGCTGCTCCTGGTCTTATGACATTGATTTCATGGCTGAGGGATATTCTATCGTGCATAAATACCACAATTTTTTGAACCATTTTTATATTTCCTGGGATATTTAAGGTGTACCCAAGTTGAGGTTCTTGTAAGCAGTGCACCCCTAAATTTGGGAGTGGCTCTGTCTTATTGATTTTCAGTATTCCCAAGGTATATTCCCTAGACTGGAAGTGCCCTAGGCTCTGTAGCTCTGTTGTTTACATGTTTTATGGAACGCAATGAACTCATCCAGTGAGGCAGTTGGCAATTTACATCCCGCCCTTCAGCATAACAAGGCTCCTTGTTCTCCAGGGCCTGTCTTGCCTTTCCGGTTTTCACACATTTTGTGGATGTCACTTTTGACTGGTGGGTAGTGATACTACTTTGTACTGCAGATTTGCATTGCCCTCTTGCTTGCTTGGCCAAAAAGGGCGTATGCGTTTTCTCCTTAATATATTCAGGAGAAAACTCATACGCCCTTTTTGGCCAAGTGCATCATTGTCGAAGTTGTGACCCTCTTCCTGTGCTTTAAAGGCGATTCCAACGTACCTCTTGAAATCTGTTTCCTGCTCTTCTGCCTCGCTTTCAAGTCCGCCTCGTTGCCTTCCCTCAACAGATTTTTGGACGATAGTTGTCCTTTATTACTCTGCCAGTTTGTGAATTGCTGTGCCCTTGAGCTCCATTTTTCAACTCGTTTTTTGTGAGCTGTACGCAAGTCCAAAATTTTGGTTCAGGACCTATAATGGTTCCCGGTGGGTGGCTGAGACTCTGGTTAATTCTTCAACCTGCCGGGGTATTAGAGTGTCATGTGCCCGTCCAAATGCCTAACAGCTACTCTCTCATTGGATCTCCCTCTTCCCTTCCATCCTCTACCAAATTGGCAACCTGTGCGAACCAGGAGGTTAAAGGGGCTGTCTCTCCCACTTGGGAGATTGATAGTAAAGCAGTTGGAAAGTCAAACCGGAGCCCCAGGGGAGGGACTACTCGTTGAGTTTTAGAAACCTTTTGTATTCACAGTGAGTCCATTCTCTAGGTTTCCCGTACATGTTATAGCTGTAGTAATATTCCCTTCAACATGGAGAGTTGGGACCCATGGAATGGGGGCCATGCATTTTTGCTTTAAAGGGTCTGCATTTGCTCACCCAATCTCACCAATCCTCTCAGTCCCAAGTGTCCAGCCTTATGACACATTCAGCTGTCATTGTAGATAGGGTCATTCCAGGTTTCATCAGAGACCCTGAAGGAAATGTAAAGAATTTCCCTGTTTTTTGGTTTTGTTTTTGAAATTCCTTTTTATAGTGGGTTTGAGCTGATTCTCGCTGCCATGTTTATGCTAGTCTAGACACACTTGATTCCCTTACAGAGACATATCAATACATAGGTTTTAAGATTCTTACTAGTCAGATCTATTCCTCTGCGGGAAATATGGGGTTTTGAGTCCCTTTCACTGAGGAATGTGTAGGTCTTGTCTATTCCACAGTTGGTTTTAGAAATGGTACCTGTGCTTATATCAAACTCTGGTTTTATGCATCACCCCACCTCTCCTTTCCCCTTAAGCAGGCATAAGAGTGTTTTCTGAATGTGAGACTCTGTTCTCTTTCCTAACTCAGTTCATGTGTAGCCATGTTTACAGGATCTTCATAAGTGATATCTTATGATAAGTTTCTTTTTCTGTGTGATATATTTCACTTAGAATCATCGTACCAGAATCCACTCATTTTGCTGCTCCTGGTCTTATGACATTGATTTCATGGCTGAGCGATATTCCATCGTACATAAATACCACAGTTTTTTGAACAATTTTTATATTTCCTGGGATATTTAAGGAGTACCCAAGTTGAGGTTCTTGTAAGCAGTGCAGCCCTACATTTGGGGGTGGCTCTGTCTTATTGATTTTAAGTTTTCCCAAGGTATATTCCCTAGACTGGAAGAGACCTTGGCTCTGTAGCTCTGTTGTTTACTTGTTTTAGGGAACGCAATGCACTCCTCTAGTGAGGCAGCTGGCAATTTACATCCCGCCCATAAGCATAACAAGGCTCCCTATTCTCCAGGGCCTGTCTTGACTTTCTGGTTTTTACACATTTTGTGGATGTCCCTTTTGACCGGTGGGAAGTGATACTTCTTTGTAGTGCAGATTTGCATTGCCCGCTTGCTTGCTTGGCCAAAAAGGGCGTATGCGTTTTCTCCTGAATATATTCAGGAGAAAACGCATACGCCCTTTTTGGCCAAGTGCGTCATTGTCGAAGTTGTGACCCTCTTCCTGTGCTTTAAAGGCGATTCCAACGTACCTCTTGAAATCTGTTTCCTGCTCTTCTGCCTCGCATTCAAGTCCGCCTCGGTGCTTTCCCTCAACTGATTTTTGGACGATAGTTGTCCTTTATTACTCTGCCAGTTTGTGAATTGCTGTGCCCCTGAGCTCCATTATTCAACTCGTTTTTTTTGAGATGTACACAAGTCCAAAATTATGGTTCAGGACCTATACTGGTTCCTGGTGGGTGGCTGAGACTCTGGTTATTTCTTCTTCCTGCCAGGAAATTAGAGTTACATGTGCCCGTCCAAATGCCTAACAGCTACTCTCTCATTGGTTCTCCCTCTTCCCCTCCATCCTCTGCCAAATTGGCAACCTGTGCGAACCAGGAGGTTAAAGGGGCTGTCTCTCCAAGTTGGGAGATTGATAGTAAAGCAGTTGGAAAGTCAAACAGGAGCATCAGGAGAGGGACTACTCGTTGAGTTTTAGAAACCTTTTGTATACACAGTGTGTCCATTCTCTAGGTTTGCCGTACATGTTATAGCTGTAGTAATATTCCCTACAACATGCAGAGTTGGGACCCATGGAATGGGGGCCATGCATTTTTGCTTTAAAGGGTCTGCATTTGCTCACCCAATCTCACCAATCCTCTCAGTCCCAAGTGTCCAGCCTTATGCCACATCCAGCTGTCATTGTAGATAGGGTCATTCCAGGATTCATCAGAGACCCTGAAGGAAATGTAAAGAATTTCCCTGTTTTTTAGTTTTCTTTTTGAAATTCCTTTTTATAGTGGGTTTGAGCTGATTCTAGCTGCCATGTTTATGCCAGTCTAGACACACTTGATTCCCTTACAGAGACATATCAATACATAGGTTTTAAGATTCTTACTAGTCAGATCTATTCCTCTGCGGGAAATATGGGGTTTTGGGTCCCTTTCACTGAGGAAAGTGTAGGTCTTGTCTCTTCCACAGTTGGTTTTAGAAATGGTACTGTGCTTATATCAAACTCTGGTTTTATGCATCACCCCTCCTCTCCTTTCCCCTTAAGAAGGCATAATAGTGTTTTCTAAATGTGAGACTCTGTTCTCTTTCCTAACTCAGTTCATGTGTAGCCATGTTCACAGGATCTTCATAAGTGATATCTTATGATAAGTTTCTTTTTGTGTGTGACTTATTTCACTTAGAATCATCGTACCTGAATCCACTCACTTTGCTGCTCCTGGTCTTATGACATTGATTTCATGGCTGAGGGATATACCATCGTACATAAATACCACAGTTTTTTGAACCATTTTTATATTTCCTGGGATATTTAAGGTGTACCCAAGTTGAGGTTCCTGTAAGCAGAGCAGCCCTAAATTTGGGGGTGGCTCTGTCTTATTGATTTTCAGTTTTCCCAAGGTATATTCCCGAGACTGGAAGTGCCCTTGGCTCTGTAGCTCTGTTGTTTACTTGTTTTAGGGAACACAATGCACTCCTCCAGTGAGGCAGTTGGCAATTTATATCCCGCGCATCAGCATCGCAAGGCTCCCTGTTCTCCAGGGCCTGTCTTGCCTTTCTGGTTTTTACACATTTTGTGGATGTCCTTTTTGACCGGTGGGAAGTGATACTTCTTTGTAGTGCAGATTTGCATTGCCCGCTTGCTTGCTTGGCCAAAAAGGGCGTATGCGTTTTATCCTGAATATATTCAGGAGAAAACGCATACGCCCTTTTTGGCCAAGTGTGTCATTGTCGAAGTTGTGCCCCTCTTCCTGTGCTTTAAAGGCGATTCCAACGTACCTCTTGAAATCTGTTTCCTGCTATTCTGCCTTGCTTTCAAGTCCTCCTCGTGGCCTTCCCTCAACAGATTTTTGGACGATAGTTGTCCTTTATTACTCTGCCAGTTTGTGAATTGCTGTGCCCCTGAGCTCCATTTTTCAACTCGTTTTTTGTGAGCTGTACGCAAGTCCAAAATTTTGGTTCAGGACCTATACAGGTTCCCGGTTGGTGGCTGAGACTCTGGTTAATTCTTCTTCCTGCCGGGAAATTAGAGTGACATGTGCCCGTCCAAATGCCTAACAGCTACTCTCTCATTGGTTCTCCCTCTTCCCTTCCATCCTCTGCCAAATTGGCAACCTGTGCGAACCAGGAGGTTAAAGGGGTTGTCTCTCCAAGTTGGTAGATTGATAGTAAAGCAGTTGGAAAGTCAAACAGGAGCATCAGGAGAGGGACTACTCGTTGAGTTTTAGAAACCTTTTGTATACACAGTGTGTCCATTCTCTAGGTTTGCCGTACATGTTATAGCTGAAGTAATATTCCCTACAACATGGAGAGTTGGGACCCATGGAATGGGGGCCATGCATTTTTGCTTTAAAGGGTCTGCATTTGCTCACCCAATCTCACCAATCCTCTCAGTCCCAAGTGTCCAGCCTTATGCCACATCCAGCTGTCATTGTAGATAGGGTCATTCCAGGTTTCATCAGAGACTCTGAAGGAAATGTAAAGAATTTCCCTGTTTTTTGGTTTTCTTTTTGAAATTCCTTTTTATAGTGGGTTTGAGCTGATTCTCGCTGCCATGTTTATGCCAGTCTAGACACACTTGATTCCCTTACAGAGACATATCAATACATAGGTTTTAAGATTCTTACTAGTCAGATCTATTCCTCTGCGGGAAATATGGGGTTTTGAGTCCCTTTCACTGAGGAAGGTGTAGGTCTTGTCTATTCCACAGTTGGTTTTAGAAATGGTACCTGTGCTTATATCAAACTCTGGTTTTATGCATCACCCCACCTCTCCTTTCCCCTTAAGCAGGCATAAGAGTGTTTTCTAAATGTGAGACTCTGTTATCTTTCCTAACTCAGTTCATGTGTAGCCATGTTTACAGGATCTTCATAAGTGATATCTTATGATAAGTTTCTTTTTCTGTGTGACTTATTTCACTTAGAATCATCGTACCTGAATCCACTCACTTTGCTGCTCCTGGTCTTATGACATTGATTTCATGGCTGAGGGATATTCCATCGTACAAATACCACAGTTTTTTGAACCATTTTTATACTTCCTGGGATATTTAAGCTGTAACCAAGTTGAGGTTCTTGTAAGCAGTGCAGCCCTAAATTTGGGGGTGGCTCTGTCTTATTGATTTTCAGTTTTCCCAAGGTATATTCCCTAGACTGGAAGTGCCCTTGGCTCTGTAGCTCTGTTGTTTACTTGTTTTAGGGAATGCAATGAACTCTTCCAGTGAGGTAGTTGGAAATTAACATCCCGCCCATCAGCATAACAAGGCTTCTTGTTCTCCAGGGCCTGTCTTGCAGTTCCGGTTTTTACACATTTTGTGGATATCACTTTTGACCGTTGGGTAGTGATACTACTTTGTAGTGCAGATTTGCATTGCCCGCTTGCTTGCTTGGCCAAAAAGGGCGTATGTGTTTTCTCCTGAATATATTCAGGAGAAAACGCATATGCCCTTTTTGGCCAAGTGCGTCATTGTCGAAGTTGTGCCCCTCTTCCTGTGCTTTAAAGGCGATTCCAACGTACCTCTTGAAATCTGTTTCCTGCTCTTCTGCCTCGCATTCAAGTCCGCCTCGTTGCCTTCCCTCAACTGATTTTTGGACGATAGTTGTCCTTTATTACTCTGCCAGTTTGTGAATTGCTGTGCCCCTGAGCTCCATTATTCAACTCGTTTTATTGAGATGTACGCAAGTCCAAAATTATGGTTCAGGTCCTATACTGGTTCCTTGTGGTTGGCTGAGACTCTGGTTATTTCTTTTTCCTGCCAGGAAATTAGAGTGACATGTGCCCGTCCAAATGCCTAACAGCTACTCTCTCATTGGTTCTCCCTCTTCCCTTCCATCCTCTGCCAAATTGGCAACCTGTGAGAACCAGGAGGTTAAAGGGGCTGTCTCTCCATGTTGGGAGATTGATAGTAAAGCAGTTGGAAAGTCAAACAGGAGCATCAGGAGAGGGACTACTCGTTGAGTTTTAGAAACCTATTGTATACACAGTGTGTCCATTCTCTAGGTTTCCCGTACATGTTATAGCTGTAGTAATATTCCCTACAACATGGAGAGTTGGGACCCATGGAATGGGGGCCATGCATTTTTGCTTTAAAGGGTCTGCATTTGCTCACCCAATCTCACCAATCCTCTCAGTCCCAAGTGTCCAGCCTTATGCCACATCCAGCTGTCCTTGTAGATAGGGTCATTCCAGGTTTCATCAGAGACTCTGAAGGAATTGTAAAGAATTTCCGTGTTTTTTGGTTTTCTTTTTGAAATTCCTTTTTATAGTGAGTTTGAGCAGATTCTCGCTGCCATGTTTATGCCAGTCTAGACACACTTGATTCCCTTACAGAGACATATCAATACATAGGTTTTAAGATTCTTACTAGTCAGATCTATTCCTCTGCGGGAAATATGGGATTTTGGGTCCCTTTCACTGAGGAAAGTGTAGGTCTTGTCTCTTCCACAGTTGGTTTTAGAAATGGTACCTGTGCTTATATCAAACTCTGGTTTTATGCATCACCCCTCATCTCCTTTCCCCTTAAGAAGGCATAATAGTGTTTTCTAAATGTGAGACTCTGTTCTCTTTCCTAAATCAGTTCATGTGTAGCCATGTTCACAGGATCTTCATAAGTGATATCTTATGATAAGTTTCTTTTTCTGTGTGACTTATTTCACTTAGAATCATCGTACCTGAATCCACTCACTTTGCTGCTCCTGGTCTTATGACATTGATTTCATGGCTGAGGGATATACCATCGTACATAAATACCACAGTTTTTTGAACCATTTTTATATTTCCTGGGATATTTAAGGTGTACCCAAGTTGAGGTTCTTGTAAGCAGAGCAGCCCTAAATTTGGGGGTGGCTTTGTCTAATTGATTTTCAGTTTTCCCAAGGTATATTCCCGAGACTGGAAGTGCCCTTGGCTCTGTAGCTCTGTTGTTTACTTGTTTTAGGGAACACAATGCACTCCTCCAGTGATGCAGTTGGCAATTTATATCCCGCCCATCAGCATAACAAGGCTCCCTGTTCTCCAGGGCCTGTCTTGCCTTTCTGGTTTTTACACATTTTGTTGATGTCCCTTTTGACCGGTGGGAATTGATACTTCTTTGTAGTGCAGATTTGCATTGCCCGCTTGCTTGCTTGGCCAAAAAGGGCGTATGCGTTTTCTCCTGAATATATTCAGGAGAAAACGCATACGCCCTTTTTGGCCAAGTGTGTCATTGTCGAAGTTGTGCCCCTCTTCCTGTGCTTTAAAGGCGATTCCAACGTACCTCTTGAAATCTGTTTCCTGCTATTCTGCGTTGCTTTCAAATCCTCCTCGTGGCCTTCCCTCAACAGATTTTTGGACGATAGTTGTCCTTTATTACTCTGCAAGTTTGTGAATTGCTGTGCCCCTGAGCTCCATTTTTCAACTCGTTTTTTGTGAGCTGTACGCAAGTCCAAAATTTTGGTTCAGGAACTATACAGGTTCCCGGTTGGTGGCTGAGACTCTGGTTAATTCTTCTTCCTGCCAGGAAATTAGAGTGACATGTGCCCGTCCAAATGCCTAACAGTAACTCTCTCATTGGTACTCCCTCTTCCCTTCCATCCTCTGCCAAATTGGCAACCTGTGCGAACCAGGAGGTTAAAGGGGTTGTCTCTCCAAGTTGGGAGATTGATAGTAAAGCAGTTGGAAAGTCAAACAGGAGCATCAGGAGAGGGACTACTCGTTGAGTTTTAGAAACCTTTTGTAAACACAGTGTGTCCATTGTCTGGTTTCCCGTACATGTTATAGCTGAAGTAATATTCCCTACAACATGGAGAGTTGGGACCCATGGAATGGGGGCCATGCATTTTTGCTTTAAAGGGTCTGCATTTGCTCACCCAATCTCACCAATCCTCTCAGTCCCAAGTGTCCAGCCTTATGCCACATCCAGCTGTCATTGTAGATAGGGTCATTCCAGGTTTCATCAGAGACTCTGAATGAAATGTAAAGAATTTCCCTGATTTTTGGTTTTCTTTTTGAAATTCCTTTTTATAGTGGGTTTCAGCTGATTCTCGCTGCCATGTTTATGCCAGTCTAGACACACTTGATTCCCTTACAGAGACATATCAATACATAGGTTTTAAGATTCTTACTAGTCAGATCTATTCCTCTGCGGGAAATATGGGGTTTTGAGTCCCTTTCACTGAGGAAGGTGTAGGTCTTGTCTATTCCACAGTTGGTTTTGGAAATGGTAAATGAGCTTATATAAAACTCTGGTTTTATGCATCACGCCACCTCTCCTTTCCCCTTAAGCAGGCATAAGAGTGTTTTCTAAATGTGAGACTCTGTTCTCTTTCCTAACTCAGTTCATGTGTAGCCATGTTTACAGGATCTTCATAAGTGATATCTTATGATAAGTTTCTTTTTCTGTGTGACTTATTTCACTTAGAATCATCGTACCTGAATCCACTCACTTTGCTGCTCCTGGTCTTATGACATTGATTTCATGGCTGAGGGATATTTCATCGTACATAAATACCACAGTTTTTTGAACCACTTTTATACTTCCTGGGATATTTAAGCTGTAACCAAGTTGAGTTGCTTGTAAGCAGTGCAGCCCTAAATTTGGGGGTGGCTCTGTCTTATTGATTTTCAGTTTTCCCAAGGTATATTCCCTAGACTGGAAGTGCCCTTGGCTCTGTAGCTCTGTTGTTTACTTGTTTTAGGGAACGCAATGAACTCTTCCAGTGAGGTAGTTGGCAATTAACATCCCGCCCATCAGCATAAAAAGGCTCCTTGTTCTCCAGGGCCTGTCTTGCCGTTCCGGTTTTTACATATTTTGTGGATATCACTTTTGACCGGTGGGTAGTGATACTACTTTGTAGTGCAGATTTGCATTGCCCGCTTGCTTGCTTGGCCAAAAAGGGCGTATGCGTTTTCTCCTGAATATATTCAGGAGAAAACACATACGCCCTTTTTGGCCAAGTGCGTCATTGTCGAAGTTGTGACCCTCTTCCTGTACTTTAAAGGCGATTCCAACGTACCTCTTGAAATCTGTTTCCTGCTCTTCTGCCTCGCATTCAAGTCCGCCTCGTTGCCTTCCCTCAACTGATTTTTGGACGATAGTTGTCCTTTATTACTCTGCCAGTTTGTGAATTGCTGTGCCCCTGAGCTCCATTTTTCAACTCGTTTTTTTTGAGATGTACGGAAGTCCAAAATTATGGTTCAGGACCTATACTGGTTCCTGACGGGTGGCTGAGACTCTGGTTATTTCTTCTTCCTGCCAGGAAATTAGAGTGACATGTGCCCGTCCAAATGCCTAACAGCTACTCTCTCATTGGTTCTCCCTCTTCCCTTCCATCCTCTGCCAAATTTGCAACCTGTGCGAACCAGGAGGTTAAAGGGGTTGTCTCTCCAAGTTGGGAGATTGATAGTAAAGCAGTTGGAAAGTCAAACAGGAGCATCAGCAGAGGGACTACTCGTTGAGTTTTAGAAACCTTTTGTATACACAGTGTGTCCATTCTCTAGGTTTGCCGTACATGTTATAGCTGTAGTAATATTCCCTACAACATGGAGAGTTGGGAGCCATGGAATGGGGGCCATGCATTTTTGCTTTAAAAGGTCTGCATTTGCTCACCCAATCTCACCAATCCTCTCAGTCCCAAGTGTCCAGCCTTATGCCACATCCAGCTGTCATTGTAGATAGGGTCATTCCAGGTTTCATCAGAGACTCTGAAGGAAATGTAAAGAATTTCCCTGTTTTTTTGTTTTCTTTTTGAAATTCCTTTTTATAGTGAGTTTGAGCTGATTCTCGCTTCCATGTTTATGCCAGTCTAGACACACTTGATTCCCTTACAGAGACATATCAATACATAGGTTTTAAGATTCTTACTAGTCAGATCTATTCCTCTGCGGGAAATATGGGATTTTGGGTCCCTTTCACTGAGGAAAGTGTAGGTCTTGTCTCTCCCACAGTTGGTTTTAGAAATGGTACCTGTGCTTATATCAAACTCTGGTTTTATGCATCACCCTACCTCTCCTTTCCCCTTAAGCAGGCATAAGAGTGTTTTCTAAATATGAGACTCTGTTCTCTTTCCTAACTCAGTTCATGTGTAGCCATGTTTACAGGATCTTCATAAGTGATATCTTATGATAAGTTTCTTTTTCTGTGTGACTTATTTCACTTAGAATCATCGTACCTGAATCCACTCACTTTGCTGCTCCTGGTCTTATGACATTGATTTCATGGCTGAGGTATATTTCATCGTACATAAATACCACAGTTTTTTGAACCACTTTTATACTTCCTGGGATATTTAAGCTGTAACCAAGTTGAGGTTCTTGTAAGCAGTGCAGCCCTAAATTTGGGGGTGGCTCTGTCTTATTGATTTTCAGTTTTCCCAAGGTATATTCCCTAGACTGGAAGTGCCCTTGGCTCTGTAGCTCTGTTGTTTACTTGTTTTAGGGAACGCAATGAACTCCTCCAGTGAGGCAGTTGGCAATTTACAGCCCGCCCATCAGCATAACAAAGCTCCTTGTTCTCCAGGGCCTGTCTTCCCTTTCGGGGTTTTACACATTTTGTGGATGTCACTTTTGACCGGTGGGTAGTGATACTACTTTGTAGTGCAGATTTGCATTGCCCTCTTGCTTGCTTGGCCAAAAAGGGCGTATGCGTTTTCTCCTGAATATATTCAGGAGAAAACGCATACGCCCTTTTTGGCCAAGTGTGTCATTGTCGAAGTTGTGCCCCTCTTCTTGTGCTTTAAAGGCGATTCCAACGTACCTCTTGAAATCTGTTTCCTACTATTCTGCCTCGCTTTCAAGTCCGCCTCGTTGCCTTCCCTCAGCAGATTTTTGGACGATAGTTGACCTTTATTACTCTGCCAGTTTGTGAATTGCTGTGCCCCTGAGCTCCATTTTTCAACTCGTTTTTTGTGAGCTGTACGCAAGTCCAAACTTTTGGTTCAGGACCTATACAGGTTCCCGGTGGCTGGCTGAGACTCTGGTTAATTCCTCTTCCCGCCGGGAAATTAGAGTGACATGTGCCCGTCCAAATGCCTAATAGCTAATCTCTCATTGGTTCTCCCTCTTCCCTTCCATCCTCTGCCAAATTGGCAACCTGTGCGAAGCAGGAGGTTAAAGGGGCTGTCTCTCCAATTTGGGAGATTGATAGTAAAGCAGTTGGAAAGTCAAACCGGAGCACCAGGAGAGGGACTATTCGTTGAGTTTTAGAAACCTTTTGTATTCACAGTGTGTCCATTCTCTAGGTTTCCCGTACATGTTATAGCTGTAGTAATATTCCCTTCAACATGGAGAGTTGGGACCCATGGAATGGGGGCCATGCATTTTTGCTTTAAAGGGTCTGCATTTGCTCACCCAATCTCACCAATCCTCTCAGTCCCAAGTGTCCAGCCTTATGCCACATCCAACAGTCATTGTAGATAGGGTCATTCCAGGATTCATCAGAGACCCTGAAGGAAATGTAAAGAATTTCCCTGTTTTTTGGTTTTGTTTTTGAAATTCCTTTTTATAGTGGGTTTGAGCTGATTCTCGCTGCCATGTTTATGCCAGTCTAGACACACTTGATTCCCTTACAGAGACATATCAATACATAGGTTTTAAGATTCTTACTAGTCAGATCTATTCCTCTGCAGGAAATATGGGGTTTTTAGTCCCTTTCACTGAGGAAGGTGTAGGTCTTGTCTATTCCACAGCTGGTTTTAGAAATGGTACCTGTGCTTATATCAAACTCTGGTTTTATGCATCACCCCACCTCTCCTTTCCCCTTAAGCAGGCATAAGAGTGTTTTCTAAATGTGAGACTCTGTTCTCTTTCCTAACTCAGTTCATGTGTAGCCATGTTTACAGGATCTTCATAAGTGATATCTTATGAGAAGTTTCTTTTTCTGTGTGACTTATTTCACTTAGAATCATCGTACCAGAATCCACTCAGTTTGCTGCTCCTGGTCTTATGACATTGATTTCATGGCTGAGGGATATTCCATCGTACATAAATACCACAGTTTTTTGAACCATTTTTATATTTCCTGGGATATTTAAGGTGTACCCAAGTTATGATTCTTGTAAGCAGTGCAGCCCTCAATTTGGGGGTGGCTCTGTCTTATTGATTTTCAGTTTTCCCAAGGTATATTCCCTAAACTGGATGTGCCCTTGGCTCTGTAGCTCTGTTGTTTAGTTGTTTTAGGGAACGCAATGCACTCCTCTAGTGAGGCAGCTGGCAATTTACATCCCGCCCATCAGCATAAAATGGCTCCCTGTTCTCCATGGTCTGTCTTGCCTTTCTGGTTTTTACACATTTTGTGGATGTCCCTTTTGACCGGTGGGAAGTGATACTTCTTTGTAGTGCAGATTTGCATTGCCCCCTTGCTTGCTTGGCCAAAAAGTGCGTATGCGTTTTATCCTGAATATATTCAGGAGAAAACGCATACGCCTTTTGGGCCAAGTGTGTCATTGTCGAAGTTGTGCCCCTCTTCCTGTGCTTTAAAGGGTATTCCAACGTACCTCTTGAAATCTGTTTCCTGCAATTCTGCCTAACTTTCAAGTCCGCATCTTTGCCTTCCCTCAACAGATTTTTGGACGAGAGTTGTCCTTTATTACTCTGTCAGTTTGTGAATTGCTGTGCCCCTGAGCTCCATTTTTCAACTCGTTTTTTGTGAGCTGTACGCAAGTCCAAAATTTTGGTTCAGGACCTATACTGGTTCCCGGTGGGTGGCTGTGACTCTGGTTAATTCTTCTTGCTAAGGGAAATTAGAGTGGCATGTGCCCGTCCAAATGCCTAACAGCTACTCTCTCATTGGTTTTCCCTCTTCCCTTCCATCCTCTGCCAAATTGGCAACCTGTGCGAACCAGGAGTTTAAAGGGGTTGTCTCTCAAAATTGGGAGATTGATAGTAAAGCAGTTGGAAAGTCAAACCGGAGCACCAGGAGAGGGACTACTCGTTGAGTTTTAGAAACCTTTAGTATTCACAGTGTGTCCATTCTCTAGGTTTCCCGTACATGTTATAGCTGTAGTAATATTCCCTTCAACATGGAGAGTTGGGACCCATGGAATGGGGGCCATGCATTTTTGCTTTAAAGGGTCTGCATTTGCTCACCCAATCTCACCAATCCTCTCAGTCCCAAGTGTCCAGCCTTATGCCACATCCAGCTGTCATTGTAGATAGGGTCATTCCAGGATTCATCAGAGACCCTGAAGGAAATGTAAAGAATTTCCCTGTTTTTTGGTTTTGTTTTTGAAATTCCTTTTTATAGTGGGTTTGAGCTGATTCTCAATGCCATGTTTATGCCAGTCTAGATACACTTGATTCCCTTACAGAGACATATCAATACATAGGTTTTAAGATTCTTACTAGTCAGATCTATTCCTCTGTGGGAAATATGGGGTTTTGAGTCCCTTTCACTGAGGAAGGTGTAGGTCTTGTCTCTTCCACAGTTGGTTTTAGAAATGGTACCTGTGCTTATATCAAACTCTGGTTTTATGCATCACCCCACCTCTCCTTTCCCCTTAAGCAGGCATAAGAGTGTTTTCTAAATGTGAGACTCTGTTCTCTATCCTAACTCAGTTCATGTGTAGCCATGTTTACAACATCTTCATAAGTGATATCTTATGATTAGTTTCTTTTTCTGTGTGACTTATTTCACTTAGAATCATCGTACCTGAATCCACTCACTTTGCTGCTCCTGGTCTTATGACATTGATTTCATGGCTGAGGGATATACCATCGCACATAAATACCACAGTTTTTTGAACCATTTTTATATTTCCTGGGATATTTAAGGTGTACCCTAGTTGAGGTTCTTGTAAGCAGAGCAGCCCTAAATTTGGGGGTGGCTCTGTCTTATTGATTTTCAGTTTTCCCAAGGTATATTCCCTAGACTGGAAGTGCCCTTGGCTCTGTAGCTCTGTTGTTTACTTGTTTTAGGGAACACAATGCACTCCTCCAGTGAGGCAGTTTGCAATTTACATCCCGCCCATCAGCATAACAAGGCTCCCTGTTCTCCAGGGCCTGTCTTGCCTTTCTGGTTTTTACACATTTTGTGGATGTCCCTTTTGACCGGTGGGAAGTGATATTTCTTTGTAGTGCAGATTTGCATTGCTGGCTTGCTTGCTTTTCCAAAAAGGGCGTATGCGTTTTCTCCTGAATATATTCAGGAGAAAACGCATACGCGCTTTTTGGCCAAGTGCGTCATTGTCGAAGTTGTGCCCCTCTTCCTGTGCTTTAAAGGCGATTCCAACGTACCTCTTGAAATCTGTTTCCTGCAATTCTGCCTCGCTTTCAAGTCCGCCTCTTTGCCTTCCCTCAACAGATTTTTGTACGATAGTTGTCCTTTATTACTCTGCCAGTTTGTGAATTGCTGTGCCCCTGAGCTCCATTTTTCAACTCGTTTTTTGTGAGCTGTATGCAAGTCCAAAATTTTGGTTCAGGACCTATACTGGTTCCCGGTGGGTGGCTGTGACTCTCGTTAATTCTTCTTGCTGAAGGGAAATTAGAGTGGCATGTGCCCGTCCAAATGCCTAACAGCTACTCTCTCATTGGTTTTCCCTCTTCCCTTCCATCCTCTGCCAAATTGGCAACCTGTGCGAACCAGGAGGTTAAAGGGGTTGTCTCTCAAAATTGGGAGATTGATAGTAAAGCAGTTGGAAAGTCAAACAGGAGCACCAGGAGAGGGACTATTCGTTGTGTTTTAGAAACCTTTAGTATTCACAGTGTGTCCATTCTCTAGGTTTCCCGTACATGTTATAGCTGTAGTAATATTGCCTTCAACATGGAGAGTTGGGACCCATGGAATGGGGGCCATGCATTTTTGCTTTAAAGGGTCTGCATTTGCTCACGCATTCTCACCAATCCTCTCAGTCCCAAGTGTCCAGCCTTATGCCACATCCAGCTGTCATTGTAGGTAGGGTCATTCCAGGATTCATCAGAGACCCTGAAGGAAATGTAAAGAATTTCCGTGTTATTTGGTTTTGTTTTTGATATTCCTTTTTATAGTGGGTTTGAACTGATTCTCGCTGCCATGTTTATGCCAGTCTAGACACACTTGATTCCCTTACAGAGACATATCAATACATAGGTTTTAAGATTCTTACTAGTCAGATCTATTCCTCTGTGGGAAATATGGGGTTTTGAGTCCCTTTCACTGAGGAAGGTGTAGGTCTTGTCTATTCCACAGTTGTTTTTAGAAATGGTACCTGTGCTTATATCAAACTCTGGTTTTATGCATAACCCCACCTCTCCTTTCCCCTTAAGCAGGCATAAGAGTGTTTTCTAAATGTGAGACTCTGTTCTCTATCCTAACTCAGTTCATGTGTAGCCATGTTTACAGGATCTACATAAGTGATATCTTATGATAAGTTTCTTTTTCTGTGTGACTTATTTCACTTAGAATCATCGTACCTGAATCCACTCACTTTGCTGCTCCTGGTCTTATGACATTGATTTCATGGCTGAGTGATATACCATCGCACGTAAATACCACAGTTTTTTGAACCATTTTTATATTTCCTGGGATATTTAATGTGTACCCTAGTTGAGGTTCTTGTAAGCAGAGCAGCCCTAAATTTGGGTGTGGCTTTGTCTTATTGATTTTCAGTTTTCCCAAGGTACATTCCCGAAACTGGAAGTGTCCTTGGCTCTGTAGCTCTGTTGTTTACTTGTTTTAGGGAACACAATGCACTCCTTCAGTGAGGCAGTTGGCAATTTACATCCCGCCCATCAGCATAACAAGGCTCCTTGTTCTCCAGGGCCTGTCTTGCCTTTCCGGTTTTTACACATTTTGTGGATGTCCCTTTTGACCGGTGGGAAGTGATACTTCTTTGTAGTGCAGATTTGCATTGCCCGCTTGCTTGCTTGGCCAAAAAGGGCGTATGCGTTTTCTCCTGAATATATTCAGGAGAAAACGCATACGCCCTTTTTGGCCAACTGCGTCATTGTCGAAGTTGTGCCCCTCTTCTTGTGCTTTAAATGCGATTCCAACGTACCTCTTGAAATCTGTTTCCTGCTATACTGCCTCGCTTTCAAGTCCGCCTCGTTGCCTTCCCTCAACAGATTATTGGACGACAGTTTTCCTTTATTACTCTGCCAGTTTGTGAATTGCTGTGCCCCTGAGCTCCATTTTTCAACTCGTTTTTTGTGAGCTGTACGCAAGTCCAAACTTTTGGTTCAGGACATATACTGGTTCCCGGTGGGTGGCTGTGACTCTGGTTAATTCTTCTTCCTGAAGGGAAATTAGAGTGGCATGTGCCCGTCCAAATGCCTAACAGCTACTCTCTCATTGGTTTTCCCTCTTCCCTTCCAGCCTCTGCCAAATTGGCAACCTGTGCGAACCAGGAGGTTAAAGGGGTTGTCTCTCAAAATTGGGAGATTGATAGTAAAGCAGTTGGAAAGTCAAACCGGAGCACCAGGAGAGGGACTACTCGTTGAGTTTTAGAAACCTTTTGTATTCACAGTGTGTCCATTCTCTAGGTTTCCCGTACATGTTATAGCTGTAGTAATATTCCCTTCAACATGGAGAGTTGGGACCCTTGGAATGGGGGCCATGCATTTTTGCTTTAAAGGGTCTGCATTTGCTCACCCAATCTCACCAATCCTCTCAGTCCCAAGTGTCCATCCTTATGCCACATCCAGCTGTCATTGTAGATAGGGTCATTCCAGGATTCATCAGAGACCCTGAAGGAAATGTAAAGAATTTCCCTGTTTTTTGGTTTTGTATTTGAAATTCCTTTTTATAATGGGTTTGAGGTGATTCTCGCTGCCATGTTTATCCCAGTCTACACACACTTGATTCCCTTACAGAGACATATCAATACATAGGTTTTAAGATCCTTACGAGTCAGATCTATTCCTCTGCGGGAAATATGGGGTTTTGAGTCCCTTTCACTGAGGAAGGTGTAGGTCTTGTCTATTCCACAGTTGGTTTTAGAAATGGTACCTGTGCTTATATCAAAATCTGGTTTTATGCATCACCCCACCTCTCCTTTCCCCTTAAGCATGCATAAGAGTGTTTTCTAAATGTGAGACTCTGTTCTCTTTCCTAACTCAGTTCATGTGTAGCCATGTTTACAAGAACTTCATAAGTGATATCTTATGATAAGTTTCTTTTTCTGTGTGCCTTATTTCACTTAGAATCATCGTACCTGAATCCACTAACTTTGCTGCTCCTGGTCTTATGACATTGATTTCATGGCTGAGGGATATTCCATCGTACATAAATACCACAGTTTTTTGAACCATTTTTATATTTCCTGGTATATTTAAGGTGTACCCAAGTTGAGGTTCTTGTAAGCAGTGCAGCCCTAAATTTGGGGGTGACTCTGTCTTATTGATTTTCAGTTTTCCCAAGGTATATTCCCGAGACTGGAAGTGCCCTTGGCTCTGTAGCTCTGTTGTTTACTTGTTTTAGGGAACGCAATGCACTCCTCCAGTGAGGCAGTTGGCAATTTGCATCCCGCCCATCAGCATAACAAGGCTCCTTGTTCTCCAGGGCCTGTCTTGCCTTTCCGGTTTTTACACATTTTGTGGATGTCCCTTTTGACCGGTGGGAAGTGACACTTCTTTGTAGTGCAGATTTGCATTGCCCGCTTGCTTGCTTGGCCAAAAAGGGCGTATGTGTTTTCTCCTGAATATATTCTGGAGAAAACGCATACGCCCTTTTTGGCCAAGTGTGTCGTTTTCGAAGTTGTGCCCCTCTTCTTGTGCTTTAAATGCGATTCCAACGTACATCTTGAAATCTGTTTCCTGCTATTCTGCCTCGCTTTCAAGTCCGCCTCGTTGCCTTCCCTCAACAGATTATTGGACGACAGTTGTCCTTTATTACTCTGCCAGTTTGTGAATTGCTGTGCCCCTGAGCTCCATTTTTCAACTCGTTTTTTGTGAGCTGTACGCAAGTCCAAACTTTTGGTTCAGGACCTATACTGGTTTCCGGTGGGTGGCTGAGACTCTGGTTAATTCTTCTTCCTGCCGGGAAATTAGAGTGACATGTGCCCGTCCAAATGCCTAATAGCTACTCTCTCATTGGTTCTCCCTCTTCCCTTCCATCCTCTGCCAAATTGGCAACCTGTGCGAACCAGGAGGTTAAAGGGGTTGTCTCTCCAAGTTGGGAGATTGATAGTAAAGCATTTAGAAAGTAAAACCGGAGCACCAGGAGAGGGACTATTCGTTGAGTTTTAGAAACCATTTGTATTCACAGTGTGTCCATTCTCTAGGTTTCCGTACATGTTATAGCTGTAGTAATATTGCCTTCAACATGGAGAGTTGGGACCCATGGAATAGGGGTCATGAATTTTTGCTTTAAAGGGTCTGCATTTGCTCACCCAATCTCACCAATCCTCTCAGTCCCAAGTGTCCAGCCTTATGCCACATCCAGCTGTCATTGTAGATAGGGTCATTCCAGGATTCATCAGAGACCCTGAAGGAAATGTAAAGAATTTCCCTGTTTTTTGGTTTTGTTTTTGAAATTCCTTTTTATAGTGGGTTTGAGCTGATTCTCGCTGCCATGCTTATGCCAGTCTAGACACACTTGATTCCCTTACAGAGACATATCGATACATAGGTTTTAAGATTCTTACTAGTCAGATCTATTCCTCTGCGTGAAATATGAGGTTTTGAGTCCCTTTCACTGAGGAAGGTGTAGGTCTTGTCTATTCCACAGTTGGTTTTAGAAATGGTACCTGTGCTTATATCAAACTCTGGTTTTATGCATCACCCCACCTCTCCTTCCCCGTTAAGCAGGCATAAGAGTGTTTTCTAAATGTGAGACTCTGTTCCCTTTCCTAACTAAGTTCATGTGTAGCCATGTTTACAGGATCTTCATAAGTGATATCTTATGATAAGTTTCTTTTTCTGTGTGACTTATTTCACTTAGAATCATCGTACCAGAATCCACTCATTTTGCTGCTCCTGGTCTTATGACATTGATTTTATGGCTGAGGGATATTCCATCGTACATAAATACCACAGTTTTTTGAACAATTTTTATATTTCCTGGGATATTTAAGGTGTACCCAAGTTGAGGTTCTTGTAAGCAGTGCAGCCGTAAATTTGGGGGTGGCTCTGTCTTATTGATTTTCAGTTTTCCCAAGGTATATTCCGTAGACTTGATGGGCCCTTGGCTCTGTAGCTCTGTTGTTTACTTGTTTTAGGGAATGCAATGCACTCCTCCAGTGAGGCAGCTGGCAATTCACATCCCGCCCATCAGCATAACAAGGCTCCCTATTCTCCAGGGCCTGTCTTGCCTTTCTGGTTTTTACACATTTTGTGGATGTCCCTTTTGACCGGAGGGAAGTGATACTTCTTTGTTGTGCAGATTTGCATCGCCCGCTTGCTTGCTTGGCCAAAAAGGGCGTATGCGTTTTCTCCTGAATATATTCAGGAGAAAACGCATACGCCCTTTTTGGCCAAGTGCGTCATTGTCGAAGTTGTGCCCCTCTTCCTGTGCTTTAAAGGCGATTCCAACGTACCTCTTGAAATCTGTTTCCTGCTATTCTGCCTTTCTTTCAAGTCCGCCTCGTTGCCTTCCCTCCAGAGATTTTTGGACGATAGTTGTCCTTTATTACTCTGCCAGTTTGTGAAATGCTGTGCCCCTGAGCTCCATTTTTCAACTCGTTTTTTGTGAGCTGTACGCAAGTCCAAAATTTTGGTTCAGGACCTATACTGGTTCCCGGTGGGTGGCTGTGACTCTGGTAAATTCTTCTTCCTGAAGGGAAATTAGAGTGGCATGTGCCCGTCCAAATGCCTAACAGCTACTCTCTCATTGGTTTTCCCTCTTCCCTTCCATCCTCTGCCAAATTGGCAACCTGTGCGAACCAGGAGGGTAAAGGGGTTGTCTCTCAAAATTGTGAGATTGATAGTAAAGCAGTTGGAAAGTCAAACCGGAGCACTAGGAGAGGGACTACTCGTTGAGTTTTAGAAACCTTTTGTATTCAGAGTGTGTCCATTCTCTAGGTTTCCCGTTCATGTTATAGCTGTAGTAATATTTCCTTCAACATGGAGAGTTGGGACCCATGGAATGGGGGCCATGCATTTTTGCTTTAAAGTGTCTGCATTTGCTCACCCAATCTCACTAATCCTCTCAGTCCCAAGTGTCCAGCCTTATGCCACATCCAGCTGTCATTGTAGATAGGGTCTATCCAGGATTCATCAGAGACCCTGAAGGAAATGTAAAGAATTTCCCTGTTTTTTGGTTTTGTTTTTGAAATTCCTTTTTATAGTGGGTTTGAGCTGATTCTCGCTGCCATGTTTATGCCAGTCTAGACACACTTGATTCCCTTACAGAGACATATCAATACATAGGTTTTAAGATTCTTACTAGTCAGATCTATTCCTCTGCGGGAAATATGGGGTTTTGAGTCCCTTTCACTGAGGAAGGTGAAGGTCTTGTCTATTCCACAGTTGGATTTAGAAATGGTACCTGTGCTTATATCAAACTCTGGTTTTATGCATCACCCCACCTCTCCTTTCCCCTTAAGCAGGCATAAGAGTGTTTTCTAAATGTGAGACTCTGTTCTCTTTCCTAACTCAGTTCATGTGTAGCCATGTTTATAGGATCTTCATAAGTGATATCTTATGATAAGTTTCTTTTTCTGTGTGACTTATTTCACTTAGAATCATCGTACCTGAATCCACTCACTTTGCTGCTCCTGGTCTTATGACATTGATTTCATGGCTGAGGGATATTCCATCGTACATAAATACCACTGTTTTTTGAACCATTTTTATATTTCCTGGGATATTTAAGGTGTACCCAAGTTGAGGTTCTTGTAAGCAGTGCAGCCCTAAATTTGGGGGTGGCTCTGTCTTATTGATTTTCAGTTTTCCCAAGGTATATTCCCGAGACTGGTAGTGCCCTTGGCTCTGTAGCTCTGTTGTTTACTTGTTTTAGGGAATGCAATGCACTCCTCCAGTGAGGCAGTTGGCAATTTACATCCCGCCCATCAGCATAACAAGGCTCCTTGTTCTCCAGGGCTTGTCTTGACTTTCCCGTTTTTACACATTTTAAGGATGTCCCTTTTGACCGGTGAGAAGTGATACTTCTTTGTAGTGCAGATTTGCATTGCCCGCTTGCTTGCTTGGCCAAAAAGGGCGTATGCGTTTTCTCCTGAATATATTCAGGAGAAAACGCGTAGGCCCTTTTTGGCCAAGTGTGTCATTGTCGAAGTTGTGCCCCTCTTCTTGTGCTTTAAAGGCGATTCCAACGTACCTCTTGAAATCTGTTTCCTGCTATTCTGCCTCGCTTTCAAGTCCGCCTCGTTGCCTTCCCTCAACAGATTATTGGACGACAGTTGTCCTTTATTACTCTGCCAGTTTGTGAATTGCTGTGCCCTTGAGCTCCATTATTCAACTCTTTTTTTGTGAGCTGTACGAAAGTCCAAAATTTTGGTTCAGGACCTATACTGATTCCCGGTGGGTGGCTGTGACTCTGGTTAATTCTTCTTCCTGAAGGGAAATTAGAGTGGCATGTGCCCGTCCAAATGCCTAACAGCTACTCTCTCATTGGTTTTCCCTCTTCCCTTCCATCCTCTGCCAAATTGGCAACATGTGCGAACCAGGAGGTTAAAGGGGTTGTCTCTCAAAATTGGGAGATTGATAGTAAAGCAGTTGGAAAGTCAAACCGCAGCCCCAGGAGAGGGACTACTCGTTGAGTTTTAGAAACCTTTTGTATTCACAGTGTGTCCATTCTCTAGGTTTCCCGTACATGTTATATCTGTAGTAATATTCCCTTCAACATGGAGAGTTGGGACCCATGGAATGGGGGCCATGCTTTTTTGCTTTAAAGGGTCTGCATTTGCTCACCCAATCTCACCAATCCTCTCAGTCCCAAGTGTCCAGCCTTATGCCACATCCAGCTGTCATTGTAGATAGGGTCATTCCAGGATTCATCAGAGACCCTGAAGGAAATGTAAAGAATTTCCCTGTTTTTGGGTTTTGTTTTTGAAATTCCTTTTTATAGTGGGTTTGAGGTGATTCTCGCTGCCATGTTTATCCCAGTCTACACACACTTGATTCCCTTACAGAGACATATCAATACATAGGTTTTAAGATTCTTACTAGTCAGATGTATTCCTCTGCGGGAAATATGGGGTTTTCAGTCCCTTTCACTGAGGAAGGTGTAGGTCTTGTCTATTCCAGAGTTGGTTTTAGAAATGGTACCTGTGCTTATATCAAAATCTGGTTTTATACATCACCCCACCTCTCCTTTCCCCTTAAGCAGGCATAAGAGTGTTTTCTAAATGTGAGACTCTGTTCTCTTTCCTAACTCAGTTCATGTGTAGCCATGTTTACAGGATCTTCATAAGTGATATCTTATGATAAGTTTCTTTTTCTGTGTGCTTTATTTCACTTAGAATCATCATACCTGAATCCACTAACTTTGCTGCTCCTGGTCTTATGACATTGATTTCATGGCTGAGGGATATTCCGTCGTACATAAATACCACAGTTTTTTGAACCATTTTTACATTTCCTGGGATATTTAAGGTGTACCCAAGTTGAGGTTCTTGTAAGCAGTGCAGCCCTAAATTTGGGGGTGACTCTGTCTTATTGATTTTCAGTTTTCCCAAGGTATATTCCCGAGACTGGAAGTGCCCTTGGCTCTGTAGCTCTGTTGTTTACTTGTTTTAGGGAACGCAATGCACTCCTCCAGTGAGGCAGTTGGCAATTTGCATCCCGCCCATCAGCATAACAAGGCTCCTTGTTCTCCAGGGCCTGTCTTGCCTTTCCGGTTTTTACACATTTTGTGGATGTCCCTTTTGACCGGTGGGAAGTGATACTTCTTTGTAGTGCAGATTTGCATTGCCCGCTTGCTTGCTTGGCCAAAAAGGGCGTATGCGTTTTCTCCTGAATATATTCAGGAGAAAACGCGTAGGCCCTTTTTGGCCAAGTGTGTCATTGTCGAAGTTGTGCCCCTCTTCTTGTGCTTTAAAGGCGATTCCAACGTACCTCTTGAAATCTGTTTCCTGCTATTCTGCCTCGCTTTCAAGTCCGCCTCGTTGCCTTCCCTCAACAGATTATTGGACGACAGTTGTCCTTTATTACTCTGCCAGTTTGTGAATTGCTGTGCCCTTGAGCTCCATTATTCAACTCTTTTTTTGTGAGCTGTACGAAAGTCCAAAATTTTGGTTCAGGACCTATACTGATTCCCGGTGGGTGGCTGAGACTCTGGTTAATTCTTCTTCCTGAAGGGAAATTAGAGTGGCATGTGCCCGTCCAAATGCCTAACAGCTACTCTCTCATTGGTTTTCCCTCTTCCCTTCCATCCTCTGCCAAATTGGCAACATGTGCGAACCAGGAGGTTAAAGGGGTTGTCTCTCAAAATTGGGAGATTGATAGTAAAGCAGTTGGAAAGTCAAACCGCAGCCCCAGGAGAGGGACTACTCGTTGAGTTTTAGAAACCTTTTGTATTCACAGTGTGTCCATTCTCTAGGTTTCCCGTACATGTTATAGCTGTAGTAATATTCCCTTCAACATGGAGAGTTGGGACCCATGGAATGGGGGCCATGCTTTTTTGCTTTAAAGGGTCTGCATTTGCTCACCCAATCTCACCAATCCTCTCAGTCCCAAGTGTCCAGCCTTATGCCACATCCAGCTGTCATTGTAGATAGGGTCATTCCAGGATTCATCAGAGACCCTGAAGGAAATGTAAAGAATTTCCCTGTTTTTGGGTTTTGTTTTTGAAATTCCTTTTTATAGTGGGTTTGAGGTGATTCTCGCTGCCATGTTTATCCCAGTCTACACACACTTGATTCCCTTACAGAGACATATCAATACATAGGTTTTAAGATTCTTACTAGTCAGATCTATTCCTCTGCGGGAAATATGGGGTTTTCAGTCCCTTTCACTGAGGAAGGTGTAGGTTTTGTCTATTCCACAGTTGGTTTTAGAAATGGTACCTGTGCTTATATCAAAATCTGGTTTTATGCATCACCCCACCTCTCCTTTCCCCTTAAGCAGGCATAAGAGTGTTTTCTAAATGTGAGACTCTCTTCTCTTTCCTAACTCAGTTCATGTGTAGCCATGTTTACAGGATCTTCATAAGTGATATCTTATGATAAGTTTCTTTTTCTGTGTGCTTTATTTCACTTAGAATCATCGTACCTGAATCCACTAACTTTGCTGCTCCTGGTCTTATGACATTGATTTCATGGCTGAGGGATATTCCATCGTACATAAATACCACAGTTTTTTGAACCATTTTTATATTTCCTGGGATATTTAAGGTGTACCCAAGTTGAGGTTCTTGTAAGCAGTGCAGCCCTAAATTTGGGGGTGACTCTGTCTTATTGATTTTCAGTTTTCCCAAGGTATATTCCCGAGACTGGAAGTGCCCTTGGCTCTGTAGCTCTGTTGTTTACTTGTTTTAGGGAACGCAATGCACTCCTCCAGTGAGGCAGTTGGCAATTTGCATCCCGCCCATCAGCATAACAAGGCTCCTTGTTCTCCAGGGCCTGTCTTGCCTTTCCGGTTTTTACATATTTTGTGGATGTCCCTTTTGACCGGTGGGAAGTGATACTTCTTTGTAGTGCAGATTTGCATTGCCCGCTTGCTTGCTTGGCCAAAAAGGGTGTATGCGTTTTCTCCGGAATATATTCAGGAGAAAACGCATACGCCCTTTTTGGCCAAGTGTGTCATTGTCGAAGTTGTGCCCCTCTTCCTGTGCTTTAAATGCGATTCCAACGTACCTCTTGAAATCTGTTTCCTGCTATTCTGCCTTGCTTTCAAGTCCGCCTCGTTGCCTTCCCTCAACAGATTATTGGACGACAGTTGTCCTTTATTACTCTGCCAGTTTGTGAATTGCTGTGCCCCTGAGCTCCATTTTTCAACTCGTTTTTTGTGAGCTGTACGAAAGTCCAAAATTTTGGTTCAGGACCTATACTGATTCCCGGTGGGTGGCTGAGACTCTGGTTAATTCTTCTTCCTGAAGGGAAATTAGAGTGGCATGTGCCCGTCCAAATGCCTAACAGCTACTCTCTCATTGGTTTTCCCTCTTCCCTTCCATCCTCTGCCAAATTGGCAACATGTGCGAACCAGGAGGTTAAAGGGGTTGTCTCTCAAAATTGGGAGATTGATAGTAAAGCAGTTGGAAAGTCAAACCGCAGCCCCAGGAGAGGGACTACTCGTTGAGTTTTAGAAACCTTTTGTATTCACAGTGTGTCCATTCTCTAGGTTTCCCGTACATGTTATAGCTGTAGTAATATTCCCTTCAACATGGAGAGTTGGGACCCATGGAATGGGGGCCATGCTTTTTTGCTTTAAAGGGTCTGCATTTGCTCACCCAATCTCACCAATCCTCTCAGTCCCAAGTGTCCAGCCTTATGCCACATCCAGCTGTCATTGTAGATAGGGTCATTCCAGGATTCATCAGAGACCCTGAAGGAAATGTAAAGAATTTCCCTGTTTTTGGGTTTTGTTTTTGAAATTCCTTTTTATAGTGGGTTTGAGGTGATTCTCGCTGCCATGTTTATCCCAGTCTACACACACTTGATTCCCTTACAGAGACATATCAATACATAGGTTTTAAGATTCTTACTAGTCAGATCTATTCCTCTGCGGGAAATATGGGGTTTTCAGTCCCTTTCACTGAGGAAGGTGTAGGTTTTGTCTATTCCACAGTTGGTTTTAGAAATGGTACTTGTGCTTATATCAAAATCTGGTTCTATGCATCACCCCACCTCTCCTTTCCCCTTAAGCAGGCATAAGAGTGTTTTCTAAATGTGAGACTCTGTTCTCTTTCCTAACTCAGTTCATGTGTAGCCATGTTTACAGGATCTTCATAAGTGATATCTTATGATAAGTTTCTTTTTCTGTGTGCTTTATTTCACTTAGAATCATCGTACCTGAATCCACTAACTTTGCTGCTCCTGGTCTTATGACATTGATTTCATGGCTGAGGGATATTCCATCGTACATAAATACCACAGTTTTTTGAACCATTTTTATATTTCCTGGGATATTTAAGGTGTACCCAAGTTGAGGTTCTTGTAAGCAGTGCAGCCCTAAATTTGGGGGTGACTCTGTCTTATTGATTTTCAGTTTTCCCAAGGTATATTCCCGAGACTGGAAGTGCCCTTGGCTCTGTAGCTCTGTTGTTTACTTGTTTTAGGGAACGCAATGCACTCCTCCAGTGAGGCAGTTGGCAATTTGCATCCCGCCCATCAGCATAACAAGGCTCCTTGTTCTCCAGGGCCTGTCTTGCCTTTCCGGTTTTTACACATTTTGTGGATGTCCCTTTTGACCGGTGGGAAGTGATACTTCTTTGTAGTGCAGATTTGCATTGCCCGCTTGCTTGCTTGGCCAAAAAGGGTGTATGCGTTTTCTCCGGAATATATTCAGGAGAAAACGCATACGCCCTTTTTGGCCAAGTGTGTCATTGTCGAAGTTGTGCCCCTCTTCCTGTGCTTTAAATGCGATTCCAACGTACCTCTTGAAATCTGTTTCCTGCTATTCTGCCTTGCTTTCAAGTCCGCCTCGTTGCCTTCCCTCAACAGATTATTGGACGACAGTTGTCCTTTATTACTCTGCCAGTTTGTGAATTGCTGTGCCCCTGAGCTCCATTTTTCAACTCGTTTTTTGTGAGCTGTACGCAAGTCCAAACTTTTGGTTCAGGACCTATACTGGTTCCCGGTGGGTGGCTGAGACTCTGGTTAATTCTTCTTCCTGCCGGGAAATTAGAGTGACATGTGCCCGTCCAAATGCCTAATAGCTACTCTCTCATTGGTTCTCCCTCTTCCCTTCCATCCTCTGCCAAATTGGCAACCTGTGCGAACCAGTAGGTAAAAGGGGCTGTCTCTGCAAGTTGGGAGATTGATAGTAAAGCATTTGGAAAGTAAAACCGGAGCACCAGGAGAGGGACTATTCGTTGAGTTTTAGAAACCTTTTGTATTCACACTGTGTCCATTCTCTAGGTTTCCGTACATGTTATAGCTGTAGTAATATTGCCTTCAACATGGAGAGTTGGGACCCATGGAATAGGGGCCATGCATTTTTGCTTTAAAGGGTCTGCATTTGCTCACCCAGTCACACCAATCCTCTCAGTCCCAAGTGTCCAGCCTTATGCCACATCCAGCTGTCATTGTAGATAGGGTCATTCCAGGATTCATCAGAGACCCTGAAGGAAATGTAAAGAATTTCCCTGTTTTTGGGTTTTGTTTTTGAAATTCCTTTTTATAGTGGGTTTGAGGTGATTCTCGCTGCCATGTTTATCCCAGTCTACACACACTTGATTCCCTTACAGAGACATATCAATACATAGGTTTTAAGATTCTTACTAGTCAGATGTATTCCTCTGCGGGAAATATGGGGTTTTCAGTCCCTTTCACTGAGGAAGGTGTAGGTCTTGTCTATTCCAGAGTTGGTTTTAGAAATGGTACCTGTGCTTATATCAAAATCTGGTTTTATACATCACCCCACCTCTCCTTTCCCCTTAAGCAGGCATAAGAGTGTTTTCTAAATGTGAGACTCTGTTCTCTTTCCTCACTCAGTTCATGTGTAGCCATGTTTACAGGATCTTCATAAGTGATATCTTATGATAAGTTTCTTTTTCTGTGTGCTTTATTTCACTTAGAATCATCATACCTGAATCCACTAACTTTGCTGCTCCTGGTCTTATGACATTGATTTCATGGCTGAGGGATATTCCGTCGTACATAAATACCACAGTTTTTTGAACCATTTTTACATTTCCTGGGATATTTAAGGTGTACCCAAGTTGAGGTTCTTGTAAGCAGTGCAGCCCTAAATTTGGGGGTGACTCTGTCTTATTGATTTTCAGTTTTCCCAAGGTATATTCCCGAGACTGGAAGTGCCCTTGGCTCTGTAGCTCTGTTGTTTACTTGTTTTAGGGAACGCAATGCACTCCTCCAGTGAGGCAGTTGGCAATTTGCATCCCGCCCATCAGCATAACAAGGCTCCTTGTTCTCCAGGGCCTGTCTTGCCTTTCCGGTTTTTACACATTTTGTGGATGTCCCTTTTGACCGGTGGGAAGTGATACTTCTTTGTAGTGCAGATTTGCATTGCCCGCTTGCTTGCTTGGCCAAAAAGGGCGTATGCGTTTTCTCCTGAATATATTCAGGAGAAAACGCGTAGGCCCTTTTTGGCCAAGTGTGTCATTGTCGAAGTTGTGCCCCTCTTCTTGTGCTTTAAAGGCGATTCCAACGTACCTCTTGAAATCTGTTTCCTGCTATTCTGCCTCGCTTTCAAGTCCGCCTCTTTGCCTTCCCTCAACAGATTATTGGACGACAGTTGTCCTTTATTACTCTGCCAGTTTGTGAATTGCTGTGCCCTTGAGCTCCATTATTCAACTCTTTTTTTGTGAGCTGTACGAAAGTCCAAAATTTTGGTTCAGGACCTATACTGATTCCCGGTGGGTGGCTGAGACTCTGGTTAATTCTTCTTCCTGAAGGGAAATTAGAGTGGCATGTGCCCGTCCAAATGCCTAACAGCTACTCTCTCATTGGTTTTCCCTCTTCCCTTCCATCCTCTGCCAAATTGGCAACATGTGCGAACCAGGAGGTTAAAGGGGTTGTCTCTCAAAATTGGGAGATTGATAGTAAAGCAGTTGGAAAGTCAAACCGCAGCCCCAGGAGAGGGACTACTCGTTGAGTTTTAGAAACCTTTTGTATTCACAGTGTGTCCATTCTCTAGGTTTCCCGTACATGTTATAGCTGTAGTAATATTCCCTTCAACATGGAGAGTTGGGACCCATGGAATGGGGGCCATGCTTTTTTGCTTTAAAGGGTCTGCATTTGCTCACCCAATCTCACCAATCCTCTCAGTCCCAAGTGTCCAGCCTTATGCCACATCCAGCTGTCATTGTAGATAGGGTCATTCCAGGATTCATCAGAGACCCTGAAGGAAATGTAAAGAATTTCCCTGTTTTTTGGTTTTGTTTTTGAAATTCCTTTTTATAGTGGGTTTGAGGTGATTCTCGCTGCCATGTTTATCCCAGTCTACACACACTTGATTCCCTTACAGAGACATATCAATACATAGGTTTTAAGATTCTTACTAGTCAGATCTATTCCTCTGCGGGAAATATGGGGTTTTCAGTCCCTTTCACTGAGGAAGGTGTAGGTTTTGTCTATTCCACAGTTGGTTTTAGAAATGGTACCTGTGCTTATATCAAAATCTGGTTTTATGCATCACCCCACCTCTCCTTTCCCCTTAAGCAGGCATAAGAGTGTTTTCTAAATGTGAGACTCTGTTCTCTTTCCTAACTCAGTTCATGTGTAGCCATGTTTACAGGATCTTCATAAGTGATATCTTATGATAAGTTTCTTTTTCTGTGTGCTTTATTTCACTTAGAATCATCGTACCTGAATCCACTAACTTTGCTGCTCCTGGTCTTATGACATTGATTTCATGGCTCAGGGATATTCCATCGTACATAAATACCACAGTTTTTTGAACCATTTTTATATTTCCTGGGATATTTAAGGTGTACCCAAGTTGAGGTTCTTGTAAGCAGTGCAGCCCTAAATTTGGGGGTGACTCTGTCTTATTGATTTTCAGTTTTCCCAAGGTATATTCCCGAGACTGGAAGTGCCCTTGGCTCTGTAGCTCTGTTGTTTACTTGTTTTAGGGAACGCAATGCACTCCTCCAGTGAGGCAGTTGGCAATTTGCATCCCGCCCATCAGCATAACAAGGCTCCTTGTTCTCCAGGGCCTGTCTTGCCTTTCCGGTTTTTACATATTTTGTGGATGTCCCTTTTGACCGGTGGGAAGTGATACTTCTTTGTAGTGCAGATTTGCATTGCCCGCTTGCTTGCTTGGCCAAAAAGGGTGTATGCGTTTTCTCCGGAATATATTCAGGAGAAAACGCATACGCCCTTTTTGGCCAAGTGTGTCATTGTCGAAGTTGTGCCCCTCTTCCTGTGCTTTAAATGCGATTCCAACGTACCTCTTGAAATCTGTTTCCTGCTATTCTGCCTTGCTTTCAAGTCCGCCTCGTTGCCTTCCCTCAACAGATTATTGGACGACAGTTGTCCTTTATTACTCTGCCAGTTTGTGAATTGCTGTGCCCCTGAGCTCCATTTTTCAACTCGTTTTTTGTGAGCTGTACGAAAGTCCAAAATTTTGGTTCAGGACCTATACTGATTCCCGGTGGGTGGCTGAGACTCTGGTTAATTCTTCTTCCTGAAGGGAAATTAGAGTGGCATGTGCCCGTCCAAATGCCTAACAGCTACTCTCTCATTGGTTTTCCCTCTTCCCTTCCATCCTCTGCCAAATTGGCAACATGTGCGAACCAGGAGGTTAAAGGGGTTGTCTCTCAAAATTGGGAGATTGATAGTAAAGCAGTTGGAAAGTCAAACCGCAGCCCCAGGAGAGGGACTACTCGTTGAGTTTTAGAAACCTTTTGTATTCACAGTGTGTCCATTCTCTAGGTTTCCCGTACATGTTATAGCTGTAGTAATATTCCCTTCAACATGGAGAGTTGGGACCCATGGAATGGGGGCCATGCTTTTTTGCTTTAAAGGGTCTGCATTTGCTCACCCAATCTCACCAATCCTCTCAGTCCCAAGTGTCCAGCCTTATGCCACATCCAGCTGTCATTGTAGATAGGGTCATTCCAGGATTCATCAGAGACCCTGAAGGAAATGTAAAGAATTTCCCTGTTTTTGGGTTTTGTTTTTGAAATTCCTTTTTATAGTGGGTTTGAGGTGATTCTCGCTGCCATGTTTATCCCAGTCTACACACACTTGATTCCCTTACAGAGACATATCAATACATAGGTTTTAAGATTCTTACTAGTCAGATCTATTCCTCTGCGGGAAATATGGGGTTTTCAGTCCCTTTCACTGAGGAAGGTGTAGGTTTTGTCTATTCCACAGTTGGTTTTAGAAATGGTACCTGTGCTTATATCAAAATCTGGTTTTATGCATCACCCCACCTCTCCTTTCCCCTTAAGCAGGCATAAGAGTGTTTTCTAAATGTGAGACTCTGTTCTCTTTCCTAACTCAGTTCATGTGTAGCCATGTTTACAGGATCTTCATAAGTGATATCTTATGATAAGTTTCTTTTTCTGTGTGCTTTATTTCACTTAGAATCATCGTACCTGAATCCACTAACTTTGCTGCTCCTGGTCTTATGACATTGATTTCATGGCTGAGGGATATTCCATCGTACATAAATACCACAGTTTTTTGAACCATTTTTATATTTCCTGGGATATTTAAGGTGTACCCAAGTTGAGGTTCTTGTAAGCAGTGCAGCCCTAAATTTGGGGGTGACTCTGTCTTATTGATTTTCAGTTTTCCCAAGGTATATTCCCGAGACTGGAAGTGCCCTTGGCTCTGTAGCTCTGTTGTTTACTTGTTTTAGGGAACGCAATGCACTCCTCCAGTTAGGCAGTTGGCAATTTGCATCCCGCCCATCAGCATAACAAGGCTCCTTGTTCTCCAGGGCCTGTCTTGCCTTTCCGGTTTTTACACATTTTGTGGATGTCCCTTTTGACCGGTGGGAAGTGATACATCTTTGTAGTGCAGATTTGCATTGCCCGCTTGCTTGCTTGGCCAAAAAGGGTGTATGCGTTTTCTCCGGAATATATTCAGGAGAAAACGCATACGCCCTTTTTGGCCAAGTGTGTCATTGTCGAAGTTGTGCCCCTCTTCCTGTGCTTTAAATGCGATTCCAACGTACCTCTTGAAATCTGTTTCCTGCTATTCTGCCTTGCTTTCAAGTCCGCCTCGTTGCCTTCCCTCAACAGATTATTGGACGACAGTTGTCCTTTATTACTCTGCCAGTTTGTGAATTGCTGTGCCCCTGAGCTCCATTTTTCAACTCGTTTTTTGTGAGCTGTACGCAAGTCCAAACTTTTGGTTCAGGACCTATACTGGTTCCCGGTGGGTGGCTGAGACTCTGGTTAATTCTTCTTCCTGCCGGGAAATTAGAGTGACATGTGCCCGTCCAAATGCCTAATAGCTACTCTCTCATTGGTTCTCCCTCTTCCCTTCCATCCTCTGCCAAATTGGCAACCTGTGCGAACCAGTAGGTAAAAGGGGCTGTCTCTGCAAGTTGGGAGATTGATAGTAAAGCATTTGGAAAGTAAAACCGGAGCACCAGGAGAGGGACTATTCGTTGAGTTTTAGAAACCTTTTGTATTCACACTGTGTCCATTCTCTAGGTTTCCGTACATGTTATAGCTGTAGTAATATTGCCTTCAACATGGAGAGTTGGGACCCATGGAATAGGGGCCATGCATTTTTGCTTTAAAGGGTCTGCATTTGCTCACCCAATCTCATCAATCCTCTCAGTCCCAAGTGTCCAGCCTTATGCCACATCCAGCTGTCATTGTAGATAGGGTCATTCCAGGATTCATCAGAGACCCTGAAGGAAATGTAAAGAATTTCCCTGTTTTTTGGTTTTGTTTTTGAAATTCCTTTTTATAGTGGGTTTGAGCTGATTCTCGCTGCCATGTTTATGCCAGTATAGACACACTTGATTCCCTTACAGAGACATATCAATACATAGGTTTTAAGATTCTTACTAGTCAGATCTATTACTCTGCGTGAAATATGGGGTTTTGAGTCCCTTTCACTGAGGAAGGTGTAGGTCTTGTCTATTCCACAGTTGGTTTCAGAAATGGTACCTGTGCTTTTATCAAACTCTGGTTTTATGCATCACCCCACCTCTCCTTTCCCCTTAAGCAGGCATAAGAGTGTTTTCTAAATGTGAGACTCTGTTCTCTTTCCTAACTCAGTTCATGTGTAGCCATGTTTACAGGATCTTCATAAGTGATATCTTATGATATGTTTCTTTTTCTGTGTGCCTTATTTCACTTAGAATCATCGTTCCTGAATCCACTCACTTTGCTGCTCCTTGTCTTATGACATTGATTTCATGGCTTAGGGATATTCCATCGTACATAAATACCACAGTTTTTTTTTTTTTTTTTTTTTTTGCTGTACGTGGGCCTCTCACTGCTGTGGCCTCTCCCGTTGCGGAGCACAGGCTCCGGACACACAGGCTCCATGGCCATGGCTCGCGGGCCCAGCCGCTGCGCGGCATGTGGGATCTTCCGGGATAGGGGCACGAACCCGTGTCCCCTGCATCGGCAGGCGGACTCTCAACCACTGCGCCACCAGGGAAGCCCAATACCACAGTTTTTTGAACCATTTTTATATTTCCTGGGATATTTAAGGTGTACCCAAGTTGAGGTTCTTGTAAGCAGTGCAGCCGTAAATTTGGGGGTGACTCTGTCTTATTGATTTTCAGTTTTCCCAAGGTATATTCCTGAGACTGGAAGTGCCCTTGGCTCTGTAGCTCTGTTGTTTACTTGTTTTAGGGAACGCAATGCACTCCTCCAGTGAGGCAGTTGACAATTTGCATCCCGCCCATCAGCATAAAAAGGCTCCTTGCTCTCCAGGGCCTGTCTTGCCTTTCCGGTTTTTACACATTTTGTGGATGTCCCTTTTGACCGGTGGGAAGTGATACTTCTTTGTAGTGCAGATTTGCATTGCCCGCTTGCTTGCTTGGCAAAAAAGGGCGTATGTGTTTTCTCCTGAATATATTCAGGAGAAAACGCATACGCCCTTTTTGGCCAAGTTTGTATTTTCGAAGTTGTGCCCCTCTTCTTGTGCTTTAAAGGCGATTCCAACGTACCTCTTGAAATATGTTTCCTGCTATTCTGCCTCGCTTTCAAGTCCGCCTCGTTGCCTTCCCTCAACAGATTTTTGGACGATAGTTGTCCTTTATTACTCTGCCAGTTTTTGAATTGCTGTGCCCCTGAGCTCCATTTTTCAACTTGTTTTTTGTGAGCTGTACGCAAGTCCAAACTTTTGGTTCAGGACCTATACTGGTTCCCGGTGGGTGGCTGAGACTCTGGTTAATTCTTCTTCCTGCCGGGAAATTAGAGTGACATGTGCCCGTCCAAATGCAAAATAGCTACTCTCTCATTGGTTCTCCCTCTTCCCTTCCATCCTCTGCCAAATTGGCAACCTGTGCGAACCAGGAGGTTAAAGGGGCTGTCTCTCCAACTTGGGAGATTGATAGTAAAGCATTTGGAAAGTCAAACCGCAGCCCCAGGAGAGGGACTACCAGTTGAGTTTTAGAAACCTTTTGTATTCACAGTGTGTCCATTCTCTAGGTTTCCCGTGCATGTTATAGCTGTAGTAATATTCCCTTCAACATGGAGAGTTGGGTCCCATGGAATGGGGGCCATGCATTTTTGCTTTAAAGGGTCTGCATTTGCTCACCCAATCTCACCAATCCTCTCAGTCCCAAGTGTCAAGCCTTATGCCACATTCAGCTGTCATTGTAGATAGGGTCATTCCAGGTTTCATCAGAGACCCTGAAGGAAATATAATGAATTTCCCTGTTTTTTGGTTTTGTTTTTGAAATTCCTTTTTATAGTGGGTTTGAGCTGATTCTCGCTGCCATGTTTATGCCAGTCTAGACACACTTGATTCCCTTACAGAGACATATCAATACATAGGTTTTAAGATTCTTACTAGTCAGATCTATTCCTCTGCGGGAAATATGGGGTTTTGAGTCCCTTTCACTGAGGCAGGTGTAGGTCTTGTCTATTCCACAGTTGGTTTTAGAAATGGTACCTGTGCTTATATCAAACTCTGGTTTTATGCATCACCCCACCTCTCCTTTCCACTTAAGCAGGTATAAGAGTGTTTTCTAAATGTGAGACTCTGTTCTCTTTCCTAACTCAGTTCATGTATAGCCATGTTTACAGGATTTTCATAAGTGATATCTTATGATAAGTTTCTTTTTCTGTGTGCCTTATTTCACTTAGAATCATCGTACCTGAATCCACTCACTTTGCTGCTCCTGGTCTTATGACATTGATTTCATGGCTGAGGGATAATCCATCGTACATAAATACCACAGTTTTTTGAACCATTTTTATATTTCCTGGGATATTTAAGGTGTACCCAAGTTGAGGTTCTTGTAAGCAGTGCAGCCCTAAATTTGGGGGTGGCTCTGTCTTATTGATTTTCAGTTTTCCCAAGGTATATTCCCGAGACTGGAAGTGCACTTGGCTCTGTAGCTATGTTGTTTACTTGTTTTAGGGAAAGCAATGCACTCCTCCAGTGAGGCAGTTGGCAATTTACATCCCGCCCATCAGAATAACAAGGCTCCTTGTTCTCCAGGGACTGTGTTGCCTTTCCGGTTTTTATACATTTTGTGTATGTCCCTTTTGACCGGTGGGAAGTGATTCTTCATTGTAGTTCAGATTTGCATTGCCCGCTTGCTTGCTTGGCCAAAAAGGGCGTATGCGTTTTCTCCTGAATATATTCAGGAGAAAACGCATACACCCTTTTTGTCCAAGTGCGTCATTGTCGAAATTGTGCCCCTCTTCCTGTGCTTTAAAGGCGATTCCAACGTACCTCTTGAAATCTGCTTCCTGCTATTCTGCCTCGCTTTCAAGTCCGCCTCGTTGCCTTCCCTCAACAGATTTTTGGACGATAGTTGTCCTTTTTTACTCTGCCAGTTTTTGAATTGCTGTGCCCCTGAGCTCCATTTTTCAACTCGTTTTTTGTGAGCTGTACGCAAGTCCAAAATTTTGGTTCAGGACCTATACTGGTTCCCGGTGGTTGGCTGAAACTCTGGTTAATTCTTTTTCCTGCCGAGAAATTAGAGTGACATGTGCCCGTCCAAATGCCTAATAGCTACTCTCTCATTGGTTCTCCCTCTTCCCTTCCATCCTCTGCAAAATTGGCTACCTGTGCGAAACAGGAGGTTAAAGGGGTTTTCTCTCCAATTTGGGAGATTGATAGGAAAGCAGTTGGAAAGTCAAACCGGAGCACCAGGAGAGGGACTACTCGTTGAGTTTTAGAAACCTTTTGTATTCACAGTGTGTCCATTCTCTAGGTTTCCCGTACATGTTATAGCTGTAGTAATATTCCCTTCAACATGGAGAGTTGGGACCCATGGAATGGGGGCCATGCATTTTTGCTTTAAAGGGTCTGCATTTGCTCACCCAAACTCACCAGTCCTCTCAGTTCCAAGTGTCCAGCCTTATGCCACATCCACCTGTCATTGTAGATAGGGTCATTCCAGGTTTCATCAGAGACACTGAAGGAAATGTAAAGAATTTCCCTGTTTTTTGGTTTTGTTTTGAAATTCATTTTTATAGTGCGTTTGAGCTGATTCTCGCTTCCATGTTTATGCCAGTCTAGACACATTTGATTCCCTTACAGAGACATATCAATACATAGGTTTTAAGATTCTTACTAGTCAGATCAATTCCTCTGCGGGAAATATGGGGTTTTGAGTCCCTTTCACTGAGGAAGGTGTAGGTCTTGTCTATTCCACAGTTGGTTTTAGAAATGGTACCTGTGCTTATATCAAACTCTGGTTTTATGCATCACCCCACCTCTCCTTTCCCCTTAAGCAGGCATAAGAGTGTTTTCTAAATGTGAGACTCTGTTCTCTTTCCTAACTCAGTTCATGTGTAGCCATGTTTACAGGATCTTCATAAGTGATATCTTATGATAAGTTTCTTTTTCTGTGTGACTTATTTCACTTAGAATCATCGTACCTGAATCCACTCACTTTGCTGCTCCTGGTCTTATGACATTGATTTCATGGCTGAGGGATATTCCATCGTACATAAATACCACAGTTTTTTGAACCATTTTAATATTTCCTGGGATATTTAAGGTGTAGCCATGTTGAGGTTCTTGTAAGCAGTGCAGCCCTAAATTTGGGGGTGGCTCTGTCTATTGATTTTCAGTTTCCCCAAGGTATATTCCCTAGACTGGAAGTGCCCTTGGCTCTGTAGCTCTGTTGTTTACTTGTTTTAGGGAACGCAATGCACTCCTCCAGTGAGGCAGTTGGCAATTTACATACCGTCCATCAGGATAACAATGCACCTTGTTCTCCAGGGCCTGTCTTGCCTTACCGGTTTTTACACATTTTGTGGATGTCCCTTTTGACCGGTGGGAAGTGATACTTCTTTGTAGTTCAGATTTGCATTGCCCGCTTGCTTGCATGGCCAAAATGGCGTATGCGTTTTCTCCTGAATATATTCAGGAGAAAACGCATACACCCTATTTGGGCAAGTGCGTCATTGTCGATGTTGTGCCCCTCTTAGTGTGCTTTAAAGGCGATTCCAACGTACCTCTTGAAATCTGTTTCCTGCTATTCTGCCTCGCTTTCAAGTCCGCCTCTTTGCCTTCCCTCAACAGATTTTTGGACGATAGTTGTCCTTTTTTACTCTGCCAGTTTGTGAATTGCTGTGGCCCTGAGCTCCATTTTTAAATCGTTTTTTGTGAGCTCTACTCAAGTCCAAAATTTTGGTTCAGGACCTATACTCGTTCCCTGTGGGTGTCTGTGACTCTGGTTAATTCTTCTTCCTGAAGGGAAATTAGAGTGGCATGTGCCCGTCCAAATGCCTAACAGCTACTCTCTCATTGGTTTTCCCTCTTCCCTTCCATCCTCTGCCAAATTGGCAACCTGTGCGAACCAGGAGGTTAAAGGGGTTGTCTCTCAAAATTGGCAGATTGATAGTAAAGCAGTTGGAAAGTCAAACCGGATCACCAGGAGAGGGACTACTCGTTGAGTTTTAGAAACCTTTTGTATTCATAGTGTGTCCATTCTCTAGGTTTCCCGTACATGTTATAGCTGTACTAATATTCCCTTCAACATGGAGAGTTGGGACCCATGGAATGGGGGCCATGCATTTTTGCTTTAAAGGGTCTGCATTTGCTCACGCAATCTCACCAATCCTCTCAGTCCCAAGTGTCCATCCTTATGCCACATCCAGCTGTCATTGTAGATAGGGTCATTCCAGGATTCATCAGAGACCCTGAAGGAAATGTAAAGAATTTCCCTTTTTTTTGGTTTTGTTTTTGAAATTCATTTTTATAGTGGGTTTGAGGTGATTCTCGCTGCCATTTTTATCCCAGTCTACACACACTTGATTCCCTTACAGAGACATATCAATACATAGGTTTTAAGATTCTTACGAGTCAGATCTATTCCTCTGCGGGAAATATGGGGTTTTGAGTCCCTTTCACTGAGGAAGGTGTAGGTCTTGTCTATTCCACAGTTGGTATTAGAAATGGTACCTGTGCTTATATCAAAATCTGGTTTTATGCATCACCCCACCTCTCCTTTCCCCTTAAGCAGGCATAAGAGTGTTTTCTAATTTTGAGACTCTGTTCTCTTTCCTAACTCAGTTCATGTGTAGCCAAGTTTACAGGATCTTCATAAGTGATATCTTATGATAAGTTTCTTTTTCTGTGTGCCTTATTTCACTTAGAATCATCGTACCTGAATCCACTAACTTTGCTGCTCCTGGTCTTATGACATTGATTTCATGGCTGAGGGATATTCCATCATACATAAATACCACAGTTTTTTGAACCATTTTTATATTTCCTGGGATATTTAAGGTGTACCGAAGTTGAGGTTCTTGTAAGCAGTGCAGCCCTAAATTTGGGGGTGGCTCTGTCTTATTGATTTTCAGTTTTCCCAATGTATATTCCCGAGACTGGAAGTGCCCTTGGCTCTGTAGCTCTGTTGTTTACTTGTTTTAGGGAACGCAATGCACTCCTCCAGTGAGGCAGTTGGCAATTTACATCCCGCCCATCAGCATAACAAGGCTCCTTGTTCTCCAGGGCCTGTCTTGCCTTTCCTGTTTTTACACATTTTGTGGTTGTCCCTTTTGACCGGTGGGAAGTGATACTTCTTTGTAGTGCAGATTTGCATTGCCCGCTTGCTTGCTTGGCCAAAAAGGGCGTATGCGTTTTCTCCTTAATATATTCAGGAGAAAACGCATACGCCCTATTTGGCCAAGTGTGTCATTGTCGAAGTTGTGCCCCTCTTCTTGTGCTTTAAATGCGATTCCAACGTACCTCTTGAAATCTGTTTCCTGCTATTCTGCCTCGCTTTCAAGTCCGCCTCGTTGCCTTCCCTCAACAGATTATTGGACGACAGTTGTCCTTTATTACTCTGCCAGTTTGTGAATTGCTGTGCCCCTGAGCTCCATTTTTTACCTCGTTTTTTGTGAGCTGTACGCAAGTCCAAACTTTTGGTTCAGGACCTATACTGGTTCCCGGTGGGTGGCTGTGACTCTGGTTAATTCTTCTTCCTGAAGGGAAATTAGAGTGGCATGTGCCCGTCCAAATGCCTAACAGCAACTCTCTCATTGGTTTTCCCTCTTCCCTTCCATCCTCTGCCAAATTGGCAACCTGTGCGAACCAGGAGGTTAAAGGGGTTGTCTCTCAAACTTGGCAGATTGATAGTAAAGCATTTGGAAAGTAAAACCGGAGCACCAGGAGAGGGACTACTCGTTGAGTTTTAGAAACCTTTAGTATTCACAGTGTGTCCATTCTCTAGGTTTCCGTACATGTTATAGCTGTAGTAATATTGCCTTCAACATGGAGAGTTGGGACCCATGGAATAGGGGCCATGCATTTTTGCTTTAAAGGGTCTGCATATGCTCACCCAATCTCACCAATCCTCTCAGTCCCAAGTGTCCAGCCTTATGCCACATCCAGCTGTCATTGTAGATAGGGTCATTCCAGGATTCATCAGAGACCCTGAAGGAAATGTAAAGAATTTCCCTGTTTTTTGGTTTTGTTTTTGAAATTCCTTTTTATAGTGGGTTTGAGCTGATTCTCGCTGCCATGCTTATGCCAGTCTAGACACACTTGATTCCCTTACAGAGACATATCGATACATAGGTTTTAAGAAACTTACTAGTCAGATCTATTCCTCTGCGTGAAATATGGGGTTTTGAGTCCCTTTCACTGAGGAAGGTGTAGGTCTTGTCTATTCCACAGTTGGTTTTAGAAATGGTACCTGTGCTTATATCAAACTCTGGTTTTATGCATCACCCCACCTCTCCTTCCCCCTTAAGCAGGCATAAGAGTGTTTTCTAAATGTGAGACTCTGTTCCCTTTCCTAACTCAGTTCATGTGTAGCCATGTTTACAGGATCTTCATAAGTGATATCTTATGATAAGTTTCTTTTTCTGTGTGACTTATTTTACTTAGAATCATCGTACCAGAATCCACTCATTTTGCTGCTCCTGGTCTTATGACATTGATTTTATGGCTGAGGGATATTCCATCGTACATAAATACCACAGTTTTTTGAACAATTTTTATATTTCCTGGGATATTTAAGGTGGACCCAAGTTGAGGTTCTTGTAAGCAGTGCAGCCCTAAATTTGGGGGTGGCTCTGTCTTATTGATTTTCAGTTTTCCCAAGGTATATTCCCTAGACTTGATGGGCCCTTGGCTCTGTAGCTCTGTTGTTTACTTGTTTTAGGGAACGCAATGCACTCCTCCAGTGAGGCAGTTGGCAATTTACATACCGTCCATCAGGATAACAATGCACCTTGTTCTCCAGGGCCTGTCTTGCCTTACCGGTTTTTACACATTTTGTGGATGTCCCTTTTGACCGGTGGGAAGTGATACTTCTTTGTAGTTCAGATTTGCATTGCCCGCTTGCTTGCTTGGCCAAAAAGGGCGTATGCGTTTTCTCCTGAATATATTCAGGAGAAAACGCATACACCCTATTTGGGCAAGTGCGTCATTGTCGATGTTGTGCCCCTCTTAGTGTGCTTTAAAGGCGATTCCAACGTACCTCTTGAAATCTGTTTCCTGCTATTCTGCCTCGCTTTCAAGTACGCCTCTTTGCCTTCCCTCAACAGATTTTTGGACGATAGTTGTCCTTTTTTACTCTGCCAGTTTGTGAATTGCTGTGGCCCTGAGCTCCATTTTTAACTCGTTTTTTGTGAGCTCTACTCAAGTCCAAAATTTTGGTTCAGGACCTATACTGGTTCCCGGTGGGTGTCTGTGACTCTGGTTAATTCTTCTTCCTGAAGGGAAATTAGAGTGGCATGTGCCCGTCCAAATGCCTAACAGCTACTCTCTCATTGGTTTTCCCTCTTCCCTTCCATCCTCTGCCAAATTGGCAACCTGTGCGAGCCAGGATGATAAAGGGTTTGTCTCTCAAAATTGGGAGATTGATAGGAAAGCAGTTGGAAAGTCAAACCGGAACACCAGGTGAGGGACTACTCGTTGAGTTTTAGAAACCTTTTGTATTCACAGTGTGTCCATTCTCTAGGTTTCCCGTACATGTTATAGCTGTAGTAATATTCCCTTCAACATGGACAGTTGGGACCCATGGAATGTGGGCCATGCATTTTTGCTTTAAAGGGTCTGCATTTGCTCATCCAATCTCACCAATCCTCTCAGTCCCAAGGGTCCAGCCTTATGCCACATCCACCTGTCATTGTAGATAGGGTCATTCCAGGTTTCATCAGAGACCCTGAAGGAAATGTAAAGAATTTCCCTGTTTTTTGGTTTTGTTTTTGAAATTCCTTTTTATAGTG
This sequence comes from Mesoplodon bidens, assembly GCF_964165515.1. Lineage (NCBI taxonomy): Eukaryota > Metazoa > Chordata > Mammalia > Artiodactyla > Ziphiidae > Mesoplodon > Mesoplodon bidens. The sequence goes on from NW_027671916.1 coordinate 239,934, forward strand.
GGTTTGAGGTGATTCTCGCTGCCATGTTTATCCCAGTCTACACACCCTTGATTCCCTTACAGAGACATATCAATACATACGTTTTAAGATTCTTACGAGTCAGATCTATTCCTCTGCGGGAAATATGGGGTTTTGAGCCCCTTTCACTGACGATGGTGTAGTTCTTGTCTATTCCACAGTTGGTTTTAGAAATGGTACCTGTGCATATATCAAAATCTGGTTTTATGCATCACCCCACCTCTCCTTTCCCCTTAAGCAGGCATAAGAGTGTTTTCTAAATGTGAGACTCTGTTCTCTTTCCTAACTCAGTTCATGTGTAGCCATGTTTATAGGATCTTCATAAGTGATATCTTATGATAAGTTTCTTTTTCTGTGTGCCTTATTTCACATAGAATCATCGTACCTGAATCCACTAACTTTGCTGCTCCTGGTCTTATGACATTGATTTCATGGCTGAGGGATATTCCATCGTACATAAATACCACAGTTTTTTGAACCATTTTTATATTTCCTGGGATATTTAAGGTGTACCCAAGTTGAGGTTCTTGTAAGCAGTGCAGCCCTAAATTTGGGGGTGACTCTGTCTTATTGATTTTCAGTTTTCCCAAGGTATATTCCCGAGAATGGAAGTGCCCTTGGCTCTGTAGCTCTGTTGTTTACTTGTTTTAGGGAACGCAATGCACTCCTCCTTTGAGGCAGTTGGCAATTTACATCCCGCCCATCAGCATAACAAGGCTCATTTTTCTCCAGGGCTTGTCTTGCCTTTCCGGTTTTTACACATTTTATGGATGTCCCTTTTGACCTGTGGGAAGTGATACTTCTTTGTAGTGCAGATTTGCATTGCCTGCTTGCTTGCTTGGCCAAAAAGGGCGTATGCGTTTTCTCCTGAATATATTCAGGAGAAAACGCATACGCCCTTTTTGGCCAAGTGTGTCATTGTCGAAGTTGTGCCCCTCTTCTTGTGCTTTAAAGGCGATTCCAACGTACCTCATGAAATCTGTTTCCTGCTATTCTGCCTTGCTTTCAAGTCCGCCTCGTTGCCTTCCCTCAACAGATTATTGGACGACAGTTGTCCTTTATTACTCTGCCAGTTTGTGAATTGCTGTGCCCCTGAGCTCCATTTTTCAACTCGTTTTTTGTGAGCCGTTCGCAAGTCCAAACTTTTGGTTCAGGACCTATACTGGTTCCCGGTGGGTGGCTGTGACTCTGGTTAATTCTTCTTCCTGAAGGGAAATTAGAGTGGCATGTGCCCGTCCAAATGCCTAACAGCTACTCTCTCATTGGTTTTCCCTCTTCCCTTCCATCCTCTGCCAAATTGGCAACCTGTGCGAACCAGAAGGTTAAAGGGGTTGTCTCTCAAAATTGGCAGATTGATAGTAAAGCAGTTGGAAAGTCAAACCGGAGCACCAGGAGAGGGACTACTCGTTGAGTTTTAGAAACCTTTTGTATTCACAGTGTGTCCATTCTCTAGGTTTCCCGTACATGTTATAGCTGTAGTAATATTCCCTTCAACATGGAGAGTTGGGACCCATGGAATGGGGGCCATGCATTTTTGCTTTAAAGGGTCTGCATTTGCTCACCCAATCTCACCAATCCTCTCAGTCCCAAGTGTCCATCCTTATGCCACATCCAGCTGTCATTGTAGATAGGGTCATTCCAGGATTCATCAGAGACCCTGAAGGAAATGTAAAGAATTTCCCTTTTTTTTGGTTTTGTTTTTGAAATTCATTTTTATAGTTGGTTTGAGGTGATTCTCGCTGCCATTTTTATCCCAGTCTACACACACTTGATTCCCTTACAGAGACATATCAATACATAGGTTTTAAGATTCTTACGAGTCAGATCTATTCCTCTGCGGGAAATATGGGGGTTTGAGTCCCTTTCACTGAGGAAGGTGTAGGTCTTGTCTATTCCACAGTTGGTATTAGAAATGGTACCTGTGCTTATATCAAAATCTGGTTTTATGCATCACCCCACCTCTCCTTTCCCCTTAAGCAGGCATAAGAGTGTTTTCTAAATGTGAGACTCTGTTCTTTTCCTAACTCAGTTCATGTGTAGCCATGTTTACAGGATCTTCATAAGTGATATCTTATGATAAGTTTCATTTTCTGTGTGACTTATTTCTCTTAGAATCATCGTACCTGAATCCACTCACTTTGCTGCTCCTGGTCTTATGACATTGACTTCATGTCTGAGGGATATTCCATCGTACATAAATACCACAGTTTTTTGAACAATTTTTATACTTCCTGGGATATTTAAGGTGTACCCAAGTTGAGGTTCTTGTAAGCAGTGCAGCCCTAAATTTGGGGGTGGCTCTGTCTTATTGATTTTCAGTTTTCCCAAGGTATATTCCCTAGACTGGATGTTCTCTTGGCTCTGTAGCTCTGTTCTTTACTTGTTTTAGGGAACGCAATGCACTCCTCTAGTGAGGCAGCTGGCAATTTACATCCCGCCCATCAGCATAACAAGGCTCCCTCTTCTCCAGGGCCTGTCTTGCCTTTCTGGTTTTTACACATTTTGTGGATGTCCCTTTTGTCCGGTGGGAAGTGATACTTCTTTGTAGTGCAGATTTGCATTGCCCGCTTGCTTGCTTGGCCAAAAAGGGCGTATACGTTTTCTCCTGAATATATTCAGGAGAAAACGCATACGCCCTTTTTGGCCAAGTGTGTCATTGTCGAAGTTGTGCCCCTCTTCCTGTGCTTTAAAGGCGATTCCAACGTACCTCTTGAAATCAGTTTCCTGCAATTCTGCCTCGCTTTCAAGTCCGCTTCTTTGCCTTCCCTCAACAGATTTTTGGACGATAGTTGTCCTTTATAACTCTGCCAGTTTGTGAATAGCTGTGGCCCTGAGCTCCATTTTTAACTCGTTTTTGTAAGCTGTACTCAAGTCCAAAATTTTGGTTCAGGACCTATACTGGTTCCCGGTGGGTGGCTGTGACTCTGGTTAATTCTTCTTCCTGCCGGGAAATTAGAGTGACATGTGCCCGTCCAAATGCAAAATAGCTACTCTCTCATTGGTTCTCCCTCTTCCCTTCCATCCTCTGCCAAATTGGCAACCTGTGCGAACCAGGAGGTTAAAGGGGCTGTCTCTCCAACTTGGGAGATTGATAGTAAAGCAGTTGGAAAGTCAAACCGCAGCCCCAGGAGAGGGACTACCAGTTGAGTTTTAGAAACATTTTGTATTCACAGTGTGTCCATTCTCTAGGTTTCCCGTGCATGTTATAGCTGTAGTAATATTCCCTTCAACATGGAGAGTTGGGACCCATGGAATGGGGGCCATGCATTTTTGCTTTAAAGGGTCTGCATTTGCTCACCCAATCTCAGCAATCCTCTCAGTCCCAAGTGTCAAGCCTTATGCCACATTCAGCTGTCATTGTAGATAGGGTCTTTCCAGGTTTCATCAGAGACCCTGAAGGAAATGTAAAGAATTTCCCTGTTTTTTGGTTTTGTTTTTGAAATTCCTTTTTATAGTGGGTTTGAGCTGATTCTTGCTGCCATGTTTATGCCAGTCTAGACACACTTGATTCCCTTACAGAGACATATCAATACATAGGTTTTAAGATTCTTACGAGTCAGATCTATTCCTCTGAGGGAAATATGGGGTTTTCAGTGCCTTTCACTGAGGAAGGTGTAGGTCTTGTCTATTCCACAGTTGGTTTTAGAAATGGTACATGTGCTTATATCAAAATCTGGTTTTATGCATCACCCCACCTCTCCTTTCCCCTTAAGCAGGCATAAGAGTGTTTTCTAAATGTGAGACTCTGTTCTCTTTCCTAACTCAGTTCATGTGTAGCCATGTTTACAGGATCTTCATAAGTGATATCTTATGATAAGTTTCTTTTTCTGTGTGCCTTATTTCACTTAGAATCATCGTACCTGAATCCACTAACTTTGCTGCTCCTGGTCTTATGACATTGATTTCATGGCTGAGGGATATTCCATCGTACATAAATACCACAGTTTTTTGAACCATTTTTATATTTCCTGGGATATTTAAGGTGTACCCAAGTTGAGGTTCTTGTAAGCAGTGCAGCCCTAAATTTGGGGGTGACTCTGTCTTATTGATTTTCAGTTTTCCCAAGGTATATTCCCGAGACTGGAAGTGCCCTTGGCTCTGTAGCTCTGTTGTTTACTTGTTTTAGGGAACGCAATGCACTCCTCCAGTGAGGCAGTTGGCAATTTGCATCCCGCCCATCAGCATAACAAGGCTCCTTGTTCTCCAAGGCCTGTCTTGCCTTTCCGGTTTTTACACATTTTGTGGATGTCCCTTTTGACCGGTGGGAAGTGATACTTCTTTGTAGTGCAGATTTGCATTGCCCGCTTGCTTGCTTGGCCAAAAAGGGCGTATGCGTTTTCTCCTGTATATATTCAGGAGAAAACGCATACGCCCTTTTTGGCCAAGTGTGTCATTGTCGAAGTTGTGCCCCTCTTCTTGTACTTTAAATGCGATTCCAACGTACCTCTTGAAATCTGTTTCCTGCTATTCTTCCTTGCTTTCAAGTCCGCCTCGTTGCCTTTCCTCAACAGATTATTGGACGACAGTTGTCCTTTATTACTCTGCCAGTTTGTGAATTGCTGTGCCCCTGAGCTCCATTTTTCAACTCGTTTTTTGTGAGCTGTACGCAAGTCCAAACTTTTGGTTCAGGACCTATACTGGTTCCCGGTGGGTGGCTGTGACTCTGGTTAATTCTTCTTCCTGAAGGGAAATTAAAGTGGCATGTGCCCGTCCAAATGCCTAACAGCTACTCTCTCATTGGTTTTCCCTCTTCCCTTCCATCCTCTGCCAAATTGGCAACCTGTGCGAACCAGGAGGTTAAAGGGGTTGTCTCTCAAAATTGGGAGATTGATAGTAAAGCAGTTGGAAAGTCAAACCGGAGCACCAGGAGAGGGACTACTCGTTGAGTTTTAGAAACCTTTTGTATTCACAGTGTGTGCATTCTCTAGGTTTCCCGTACATGTTATAGCTGTAGTAATATTGCCTTCAACATGGAGAGTTGGGACCCATGGAATGGGGGCCATGCATTTTTGCTTTAAAGGGTCTGCATTTGCTCACCCAATCTCACCAATCCTCTCAGTCCCAAGTGTCCAGCATTATGCCACATCCAGCTGTCATTGTAGATAGGGTCATTCCAGGATTCATCAGAGACCCTGAAGGAAATGTAAAGAACTTCCCTGTTTTTTGGTTTTGTTTTTGAAATTCCTTTTTATAGTGGGTTTGAGCTGATTCTCGCTGCGGTGTTTTTGCCAATCTAGACACACTTGATTCCCTTACAGAGACATATCAATACATAGGTTTTAAGATTCTTACTAGTCAGATCTATTCCTGTACGGGAAATATGGGGTTTTGAGTCCCTTTCACTGAGGAAGGTGTAGGTCTTGTCTATTCCACAGTTGGTTTTAGAAATGGTACCTGTGCTTATATCAAACTCTGGTTTTATGCATCACCCCACCTCTCCTTTCCCCTTAAGCAGGCATAAGAGTGTTTTCTAAATGTGAGACTCTGTTCTCTATCCTAACTCAGTTCATGTGTAGCCATGTTTACAGGATCTTCATAAGTGATATCTTATGATAAGTTTCTTTTTCTGTGTGACTTATTTCACTTAGAATCATCGTACCTGAATCCACTCACTTTGCTGCTCCTGGTCTTATGACATTGATTTCATGGCTGAGGGATATACCATCGTACATAAATACCACAGTTTTTTGAACCATTTTTATATTTCCTGGGATACTTAAGGTGTACCCTAGTTGAGGTTCTTGTAAGCAGAGCAGCCCTAAATTTGGGGGTCGCTCTGATTTATTGATTTTCAGTTTTCCCAAGGTATATTCCCGAGACTGGAAGTGTCCTTGGCTCTGTAGCTCTGTTGTTTACTTGTTTTAGGGAACACAATGCACTCCTCCAGTGAGGCAGTTGACAATTTACATCACGCCCATCAGCATAACAAGGCTCCTTGTTCTCCAGGGCCTGTCTTGCCTTTCTGGTTTTTACACATTTTGTGGATGTCCCTTTTGACCGGTGGGAAGTGATACTTCTTCGTAGAGCAGATTTGCATTGCCCGCTTGCTTGCTTGGCCAAAAAGGGCGTATGCGTTTTCTCCTTAATATATTCAGGTGAAAACGCATACGCCCTTTTTGGCCAAGTGTGTCATTGTCGAAGTTGTGCCCCTCTTCCTCTGCTTTAAAGGCGATTAAAACGTACCTCTTGAAATCTGTTTCCTGCTATTCTGCCTTGCTTTCAAGTCCGCCTCGTTGCCTTCCCTCCAGAGATTTTTGGACGATAGTTGTCCTGTATTACACTGCCAGTTTGTGAATTGCTGTGCCCCTGAGCTCCATTTTTCAACTCGTTTTTTGTGAGCTGTACGCAAGTCCAAAATTTTGGTTCAGGACCTATACTGGTTCCCGGTGGGTGGCTGAGACTCTGGTTAATTCCTCTTTCTGCCGGGAAATTAGAGTGACATGTGCCCTTCCAAATTCCTAATAGCTAATCTCTCATTGGTTCTTCCTGTTCCCTTCCATCCTCTGCCAAATTGGCAACCTGTGCGATCCAGGAGGTTAAAGGGGCTGTCTCTCCAAGTTGGGAGATTGATAGTAAAGCATTTGGAAAGTAAAACTGGAGCACCAGGAGAGGGACTATTCGTTGAGTTTTAGAAACCTTTTGTATTCACAGTGTGTCCATTCTCTAGGTTTCCCGTACATGTTATAGCTGTAGTAATATTCCCTTCAACATGGAGAGTTGGGACCCATGGAATGGGGGCCATGCATTTTTGCTTTAAAGGGTCTGCATTTGCTCACCCAATCTCACCAATCCTCTCAGTCCCAAGTGTCCAGCCTTATGCCACATCCAGCTGTCATTGTAGATAGGGTCATTCCAGGATTCATCAGAGACCCTGAAGGAAATGAAAAGAATTTCCCTGTTTTTTGGTTTTGTATTTGAAATTCCTTTTTATAGTGGGTTTGAGCTGATTCTCGCTGCCATGTTTATGCCAGTCTAGACACACTTGATTCCCTTGCAGAGACATATCAATACATAGGTTTTAAGATTCTTACTAGTCAGATCTATTTCTCTGCGGGAAATATGGGGTTTTGAGTCCCTTTCACTGAGGAAGGTGTAGGTCTTGTCTATTCCACAGTTTGGTTTAGAAATGGTACCTGTTCTTATATCAAACTCTGGTTTTATGCATCACCCCTCCTCTCCTTTCCCCTTAAGCAGGCATAAGGGTGTTTTCTAAATGTGAGACTCTGTTCTCTTTCCTAACTCAGTTCATGTGTAGCCATGTTTACAGGATCTTCATAAGTGATATCTTATGAGAAGTTTCTTTTTCTGTGTGACTTATTTCACTTAGAATCATCGTACCAGAATCCACTTACTTTGCTGCTCCTGGTCTTATTACATTGATTTCATGGCTGAGGGATATTCCATCGTACATAAATACCACAGTTTTTTGAAACATTTTTATATTTCCTGGGATATTTAAGGTGTACCCAAGTTGAGATTCTTGTAAGCAGTTCAGCCCTAAATTTGGGGGTGGCTCTGTCTTATTGATTTTCAGTTTTCCCAAGGTATATTCCCTAGACTGGATGTGCTCTTGGCTCTGTAGCTCTGTTGTTTACTTGTTTTAGGGAACGCAATGCACTCCTCTAGTGAGGCAGCTGGCAATTTACATCCCGCCCATCAGCATAACAAGGCTCCCTCTTCTCCAGGGCCTGTCTTGCCTTTCTGGTTTTTACACATTTTGTGGATGTCCCTTTTGTCCGGTGGGAAGTGATAGTTCTTAGTAGTGCAGATTTGCATTGCCCGCTTCCTTGCTTGGCCAAAAAGGGCGTATGCGTTTTCTCCTGAATATATTCAGGAGAAAACGCATACGCCCTTTTTGGCCAAGTGTGTCATTGTCGAAGTTGTGCCCCTCTTCCTGTGCTTTAAAGGCGATTCCAACGTACCTCTTGAAATCAGTTTCCTGCAATTCTGCCTCGCTTTCAAGTCCGCTTCTTTGCCTTCCCTCAACAGATTTTTGGACGATAGTTGTCCTTTTTTACTCTGCCAGTTTGTGAATAGCTGTGGCCCTGAGCTCCATTTTTAACTCGTTTTTGTGAGCTGTACTCAAGTCCAAAATTTTGGTTCAGGACTTATACTGGTTCCCGGTGGGTGGCTGTGACTCTGGTTAATTCTTCTTCCTGCCGGGAAATTAGAGTGACATGTGCCCGTCCAAATGCAAAATAGCTACTCTCTCATTGGTTCTCCCTCTTCCCTTCCATCCTCTGCCAAATTGGCAACATGTGCGAACCAGGAGGTTAAAGGGGCTGTCTCTCCAACTTGGGAGATTGATAGTAAAGCAGTTGGAAAGTCAAACCGCAGCCCCAGGAGAGGGACTACCAGTTGAGTTTTAGAAACCTTTTGTATTCACAGTGTGTCCATTCTCTAGGTTTCCCGTGCATGTTATAGCTGTAGTAATATTCCCTTCAACATGGAGAGTTGGGACCCATGGAATGGGGGCCATGCATTTTTGCATTAAAGGGTCTGCATTTGCTCACCCAATCTCACCAATCCTCTCAGTCCCAAGTGTCAAGCCTTATGCCACATTCAGCTGTTATTGTAGATAGGGTCTTTCCAGGTTTCATCAGAGACCCTGAAGGAAATGTAAAGCATTTCCCTGTTTTTTGGTTTTGTTGTTGAAATTCCTTTTTAAAGTGGGTTTGAGCTGATTCTCGCTGCCATGTTTATGCCAGTCTAGACACACTTGATTCCCTTACAGTGACATATCAATACATAGGTTTTAAGATTCTTACGAGTCAGATCTATTCCTCTGAGGGAAATATGGGGTTTTCAGTCCCTTTCACTGAGGAAGGTGTAGGTCTTGTCTATTCCACAGTTGGTTTTAGAAATGGTACATGTGCTTATATCAAAATCTGGTTTTATGCATCACCCCACCTCTCCTTTCCCCTTAAGCAGGCATAAGAGTGTTTTCTAAATGTGAGACTCTGTTCTCTTTCGTAACTCAGTTCATGTGTAGCCATGTTTACAGGATCTTCATAAGTGATATCTTATGATAAGTTTCTTTTTCTGTGTGCCTTATTTCACTTAGAATCATCGTACCTGAATCCACTAACTTTGCTGCTCCTGGTCTTATGACATTGATTTCATGGCTGAGGGATATTCCATCGTACATAAATACCACAGTTTTTTGAACCATTTTTATATTTCCTGGGATATTTAAGGTGTACCCAAGATGAGGTTCTTGTAAGCAGTGCAGCCCTAAATTTGGGGGTGACTCTGTCTTATTGATTTTCAGTTTTCCCAAGGTATATTCCCGAGACTGGAAGTGCCCTTGGCTCTGTAGCTCTGTTGTTTACTTGTTTTAGGGAACGCAATGCACTCCTCCAGTGAGGCAGTTGGCAATTTGCATCCCGCCCATCAGCATAACAAGGCTCCTTGTTCTCCAGGGCCTGTCTTGCCTTTCCGGTTTTTACACATTTTTTGGATGTCCCTTTTGACCGGTGGGAAGTGATACTTCTTTGTAGTGCAGATTTGCATTGCCCGCTTGCTTGCTTGGCCAAAAAGGGCGTATGCGTTTTCTCCTGAATATATTCAGGAGAAAACGCATACGCCCTTTTTGGCCAAGTGTGTCATTGTCGAAGTTGTGCCCCTCTTCTTGTACTTTAAATGCGATTCCAACGTACCTCTTGAAATCTGTTTCCTGCTATTCTTCCTTGCTTTCAAGTCCGCCTCGTTGCCTTCCCTCAACAGATTATTGGACGACAGTTGTCCTTTATTACTCTGCCAGTTTGTGAATTGCTGTGCCCCTGAGCTCCATTTTTCAACTCGTTTTTTGTGAGCTGTACGCAAGTCCAAACTTTTTTTTCAGGACCTATACTGGTTCCCGGTGGGTGGCTGAGACTCTGGTTAATTCTTCTTCCTGCCGGGAAATTAGAGTGACATGTGCCCGTCCAAATGCCTAATAGCTACTCTCTCATAGGTTCTCCCTCTTCCCTTCCATCCTCTGCCAAATTGGCAACCTGTGCGAACCAGGAGGTTAAAGGGGCTGTCTCTCCAAGTTGGGAGATTGATAGTAAAGCATTTGGAAAGTAAAACCGGAGCACCAGGAGAGGGACTATTCGTTGAGTTTTAGAAACCTTTTGTATTCACACTGTGTCCATTCTCTAGGTTTCCGTACATGTTATAGCTGTAGTAATATTGCCTTCAACATGGAGAGTTGGGACCCATGGAATAGGGGCTATGCATTTTTGCTTTAAAGGGTCTGCATTTGATCACCCAATCTCACAAATACTCTCAGTCCCAAGTGTCCAGCCTTATGCCACATCCAGCTGTCATTGTAGATAGGGTCATTCCAGGATTCATCAGAGACCCTGAAGGAAATGTAAAGAATTTCCCTGTTTTTTGGTTTTGTTTTTGAAATTCCTTTTTATAGTGGGTTTGAGCTGATTCTCGCTGCCATGTTTATGCCAGTCTAGACACACTTGATTCCCTTACAGAGACATATCGATACATAGGTTTTAAGATTCTTACTAGTCAGATCTATTCCTCTGCGTGAAATATGGTGTTTTGAGTCCCTTTCACTGAGGAAGGTGTAGGTCTTGTCTATTCCACAGTTGGTTTCAGAAATGGTACCTGTGCTTATATCAAACTCTGGTTTTATGCATCACCCCACCTCTCCTTTCCCCTTAAGCAGGCATAAGAGTGTTTTCTAAATGTGAGACTCTGTTCTCTTTCCTAACTCAGTTCATGTGTAGCCATGTTTACAGGATCTTCATAAGTGATATCTTATGATATGTTTCTTTTTCTGTGTGCCTTATTTCACTTAGAATCATCGTTCCTGAATCCACTCACTTTGCTGCTCCTGGTCTTATGACATTGATTTCATGGCTGAGGGATATTCCATCGGACATAAATACCACAGTTTTTTGAACCATTTTTATATTTCCTGGGATATTTAAGGTGTACCCAAGTTGAGGTTCTTGTAAGCAGTTCAGCCCTAAATTTGGGGGTGGCTCTGTCTTATTGATTTTCAGTTTTCCCAAGGTATATTCCCTAGACTTGATGGGCCCTTGGCTCTGTAGCTCTGTTGTTTACTTGTTTTAGGGAACGCAATGCACTCCTCCAGTGAGGCAGCGGGCAATTTACATCCCGGCCCTCAGCATAACAAGGCTCCCTATTCTCCAGGGCCTGTCTTGCCTTTCTGGTATTTACACATTTTGTGGATGTCCCTTTTGACCGGAGGAAAGTGATACTTCTTTGTAGTGCAAATTTGCATTGCCCGCTTGCTTGCTTGGCCAAAAAGGGCGTATGCGTTTTCTCCTGAATATATTCAGGAGAAAACGCATACGCCCTTTTTGCCCAAGTGCGTCATTGTCGAAGTTGTGCCCCTCTTCCTGTGCTTTAAAGGCGATTCCAACGTACCTCTTGAAATCTGTTTCCTGCTATTCTGCCTTGCTTTCAAGTCCGCCTCGTTGCCTTCCCTCAAGAGATTTTTGGACGATAGTTGTCCTTTATTACTCTGCCAGGTTGTGAATTGCTGTGCCCCTGAGCTCCATTTTTCAACTCGTTTTTTGTGAGCTGTACGCAAGTCCAAAATTTTGGTTCAGGACCTATACTGGTTCCCGGTGGGTGGCTGAGACTCTGGTTAATTCTTCTTCCTGCCGGGAAATTAGAGTGACATGTGCCCGTCCAAATGCCTAACAGCTATTCTCTCATTGGTTCTCCCTCTTCCCTTCCATCCTCTACCAATTTGGCAGCCTGTGCGAAACAGGAGGTTAAAGGGGCTGTCTCTCCAACTTGGCAGATTGATAGTAAAGCAGTTGGAAAGTCAAACCGCAGCCCCAGGAGAGGGACTACCAGTTGAGTTTTAGAAACCTTTTGTATTCACAGTGTGTCCATTCTCTAGGTTTCCCGTACATGTTATAGCTGTAGTAATATTCCCTTCAACATGGAGAGTTGGAACCCATGGAATGGGTCCATGCATTTTTGCTTTAAAGGGTCTGCATTTGCTCACCCAAACTCACCAATCCTCTCAGTTCCAAGTGTCCAGCCTTATGCCACATCCACCTGTCATTGTATATAGGGTCATTCCAGGTTTCATCAGAGACCCTGAAGGAAATGTAAAGAATTTCCCTGTTTTTTGGTTTTGTTTTTGAAATTCCTTTTTATAGTGGGTTTGAGCTGATTCTCGCTGCCATGTTTATGCCAGTCTAGACACATTTGATTCCCTTACAGAGACATATCAATACATAGGTTTTAAGATTCTTACTAGTCAGATCAATTCCTCTGCGGGAAATATGGGGTTTTGAGTCCCTTTCACTGAGGCAGGTGTAGGTCTTGTCTATTCCACAGTTGGTTTTAGAAATGGTACCTGTGCTTATATCAAACTCTGGTTTTATGCATCACCACACCTCTCCTTTCCCCTTAAGCAGGCATTAGAGTGTTTTCTAAATGTGAGACTCTGTTCTCTTTCCTAACTCAGTTCATGTGTAGCCATGTTTACAGGATCTTCATAAGTGATATCTTATGATAAGTTTCTTTTTCTGTGTGACTTATGTCACTTAGAATCATCGTACCTGAATCCACTCACTTTGCTGCTCCTGGTCTTATGACATTGATTTCATGGCTGAGGGATATTCCATCGTACATAAATACCACAGTTTTTTAACCATTTTAATATTTCCTGGGATATTTAAGGTGTAGCCGTGTTGAGGTTCTTGTAAGCAGTGCAGCCCTAAATTTGGGGGTGGCTCTGTCTATTGATTTTCAGTTTTCCCAAGGTATATTCCCTAGACTGGAAGTGCCCTTGGCTCTGTAGCTCTGTTGTTTACTTGTTTTAGGGAACGCAATGCACTCCTCCAGTGAGGCAGTTGGCAATTTACATACCGTCCATCAGCATAACAAGGCTCCTTGTTCTCCAGGGCCTGTCTTGCCTTTCCGGTTTTTACACATTTTGTGGATGTCCCTTTTGACCGGTGGGAAGTGATACTTCTTTGTAGTTCATATTTGCATTGCCCGCTTGCTTGCTTGGCCAAAAAGGGCGTATGCGTTTTCTCCTGAATATATTCAGGAGAAAACGCATACACCCTTTTTGGGCAAGTGCGTCATTGTCGATGTTGTGCCCCTCTTACTGTGCTATAAAGGCGATTCCAACATACCTCTTGAAATCTGTTTCCTGCTATTCTGCCTCGCTTTCAAGTCCGCCTCGTTGCCTCTCCTCAACAGATTTTTGGACGATAGTTGTCCTTTATTACTCTGCCAGATTTTGAATTGCTGTGCCCCTGAGCTCCATTTTTCAACTCGTTTTTTGTGAGCTGTACGCAAGTCCAAACTTTTGGTTCAGGACCTTTACTGGTTCCCGGTGGTTGGCTGAGACTCTGGTTAATTCTTCTTCCTGCCGGGAAATTAGAGTGACATGTGCCCGTCCAAATGCCTAAAAGCTACTCTCTCATTGGTTCTCCCTCTTCCCTTCCATCCTCTGCCAAATTGGCAACCTGTGCGAACCAGGAGGTTAAAGGATTTGTCTCTCAAAGTTGGGAGATTGATAGTAAAGCAGTTGGAAAGTCAAACCGGAGCACCAGGAGAGGGACTACTCGTTGAGTTTTAGAAACCTTTTGTATTCACAGTGTGTCCATTCTCTAGGTTTCCCGTACATGTTATAGCTGTAGTTATATTCCCTTCAACATGGAGAGTTGGGACCCATGGAATGGGGGCCATGCATTTTTGCTTTAAAGGGTCTGCATTTGCTCACCCAATCTCACCAATCCTCTCAGTCCCAAGTGTCCAGCCTTATGCCACATCCAGCTGTCATTGCAGATAGGGTCATTCCAGGTTTCATCAGAGACCCTGAAGGAAATGTAAAGAATTTCCCTGTTTTTTGGTTTTGTTTTTGAAATTCCTTTTTATGGTGGGTTTGAGCTGATTCTCGGTGCCATGTTTATGCCAGTCTAGATACACTTGATTCCCTTACAGAGACATATCAAAACATAGGTTTTAAGATTCTTACTAGTCAGATCTATTCCTCTGCGGAAATATGGGGTTTTGAGTCCCTTTCACTGAGGAAAGTGTAGGTCTTGTCTATTCCACAGTTGGTTTTAGAAATGGTACCTGTGCTTATATCAAACTCTGGTTTTATGCATCACCCCACCTCTCCTTTCCCCTTAAGCAGGTATAAGACTGTTTTCTAAATGTGAGACTCTGTTCTCTTTCCTAACTCAGTTCATGTGTAGCCATGTTTACAGGATCTTCATAAGTGATATCTTATGATAAGTTTCTTTTTCTGTGTGACTTATTTCACTTAGAATCATCGTACATGAATCCACTCACTTTGCTGCTCCTGGTCTTATGACATTGATTTCATGGCTGAGGGATATTCCATCGTACATAAATACCACCGTTTTTCAAACCATTTTTATATTTCCTGGGATATTTAATGTGTACCCAAGTTGAGGTTCTTGTAAGCAGTGCAGCCCTAAATTTGGGGGTGGCTCTGTCTTATTGATTTTCAGTTTTCCCAAGGTATATTCCCTAGACTGGAAGTGCCCTTGGCTCTGTAGCTCTGTTGTTTACTTGTTTTAGGGAACACAATGCACTCCTCCAGTGAGGCAGTTGGCAATTTACATCCCGCCCATCAGCATAACAAGGCTCCCTTTTCTCCAGGGCCTGTCTTGCCTTTCTGGTTTTTACACATTTTGTGGATGTCCCTTTTGACCGGTGGGAAGTGATACTTCTTTGTAGTGCAGATTTGCATTGCCCGCTTGCTTGCTTGGCCAAAAAGGGCGTATGCGTTTTCTCCTGAATATATTCAGGAGAAAACGCATACGCCCTTTTTGGCCAAGTGCGTCATTGTCGAAGTTGTGCCCTCATCCTGTGCTTTAAAGGCGATTCCAACGTACCTCTTGAAATCTGTTTCCTGCTATTCTGCCTCGCTTTCAAGTCCGCCTCGTTGCCTTCCCTCAACAGATTTTTGGACGATCGTTGTCCTTTATTACTCTGCCAGTTTGTGAATTGCTGTGCCCCTGAGCTCCATTTTTCAACTCGTTTTTTGTGAGCTGTACGCAAGTCCAAATTTATGGTTCAGGATCTATACTGGTTCCCGGTGGGTGGCTGAGGCTCTGGTTAATTCTTCTTCCTGCCGGTAAATTAGAGTGACATGTGCCCGTCCAAATGCCTAACAGCTACTCTCTCATTGGTTCTCCCTCTTCCCTTCCATACTCTGCCAAATTGGCAACCTGAGCGAACTAGGAGGTTAAAGGGGTTGTCTCTCCAAGTTGGGAGATTGATAGTAAAGCAGTTGGAAAGTCAAACCGGAGCACCAGGAGAGGGACTACTCGTTGAGTTTTAGAAACCTTTTGTATTCACAGTGTGTCCATTCTCTAGGTTTCCCGTACATGTTATAGCTGTAGTAATATTCCCTTCAACATGGAGAGTTGGGACCCATGGAATGGGGGCCATGCATTTTTGCTTTAAAGGGTCTGCATTTGCTCACCCAATCTCACCAATTTTCTCAGTCCCAAGTGTCCAGCCTTATGCCACATCCAGCTGTCATTGTAGATAGGGTCATTCCAGGTTTCATCAGAGACCCTGAAGGAAATGTAAAGAATTTCCCTGTTTTTTGGTTTTGTTTTTGAAATTCCTTTTTATAGTGAGTTTGAGCTGATTCTCGATGCCATGTTTATGCCAGTCTAGACACACTTGATTCCTTTACAGAGACACATCATTACATAGGTTTTAAGATTCTTACTTGCCAGATCTATTCCTCTGCGTGGAATATGGTGTTTTGAGTCCCTTTCACTGAGGAAGGTGTAGGTCTTGTCTATTCCACAGTTGGTTTTAGAAATGGTACCTGTGCTTATATCAAACTCTGGTTTTATGCATCACCCCACCTCTCCTTTCTCCTTAAGCAGGCATAAGAGTGTGTTCTAAATGTGAGACTCTGTTCTCTTTCCTAACTCAGTTCATGTGTAGCCATGTTTACAGGATCTTCATAAGTGATATCTTATGCTAAGTTTCTTTTTCTATGTGACTTATTTCACTTAGAATCATCGTACCTGAATCCACTCACTTTGCTGCTCCTGGTCTTATGACATTGATTTCATGGCTGAGGGATATTCCATCGTACATAAATAACACAGTTTTTTGAACCAATTTTATATTTCCTGGGATATTTAAGGTGTACTCAAGTTGAGGTTCTTGTAAGCAGTGCAGCCCTAAATTTGGGGGTGGCTGTGTCTTATTGATTTTCAGTTTTCCCAAGTTATATTCCCTAGACAGGATGTGCCCTTGGCTCTGTAGCTCTGTTGATTACTTCTTTTAGGGAACGCAATGCACTCCTCCAGTGAGGCAGTTGGCAATTTACATCCCGCCCATCAGCATAAAAAGGCTCCCTGTTCTCCAGGGCCTGTCTGGCCTTTTTGGTTTTTACACATTTTGTAGATGTCCCTTTTGACCGGTGGGAAGTGATACTTCTTTGTAGTGCAGATTTGCATTGCCCGCTTGCTTGCTTGGTCAAAAAGGGCGTATGCGTTTTCTCCTGTATATATTCCGGAGAAAACACATACGCCCTTTTTGGCCAAGTGCGTCATTGTCGAAATTTTCCCCCTCTTCCTGTGCTTTAAAGGCAATTCCAAGGTAACTCTTGAAATCTGTTTCCTGCTATTCTGCCTCGCTTTCAAGTCCGCCTCTTTGCCTTCCCTCAACAGATTTTTGGACGATCGTTGTCCTTTATTACTCTGCCAGTTTGTGAATTGCTGTGCCCCTGAGCTCCATTTTTCAACTCGTTTTTGTGAGCTGTATGCAAGTCCAAAATTTTGGTTCAGGACCTATACTGGTTCCCGGTGGGTGGCTGAGACTCTGGTTAATTCTTCTTCCTGCCGGGAAATTAAAGTGACATGTGCCCGTCCAAATGCCTAACAGCTACTCTCTCATTGGTTCTCCCTCTTCCCTTCCATCCTCTGCCAAATTGGCAACCTGTGCGAACGAGGAGGTTAAAGGGGTTGTCTCTCCAAGTTGGGAGATTGATAGGAAAGCAGTTGGAAAGTCAAACCGGAACACCAGGTGAGGGACTACTCGTTGAGTTTTAGAAACCTTTTGTATTCACAGTGTGTCCATTCTCTAGGTTTCCCGTACATGTTATAGCTGTAGTAATATTCCCTTCAACATGGACAGTTGGGACCCATGGAATGGGGGCCATGCATTTTTGCTTTAAAGGGTCTGCATTTGCTCACCCAATCTCACCAGTCCTCTCAGTCCCAAGGGTCCAGCCTTATGCCACATCCACCTGTCATTGTAGATAGGGTCATTCCAGGTTTCATCAGAGACGCTGAAGGAAATGTAAAGAATTTCCCTGTTTTTTGGTTTTGTTTTTGAAATTCCGTTTTATACTGCGTTTGAGCTGATTCTCGCTGCCATGTTTATGCCAGTCTAGACACACTTGATTCCCTTACAGAGACATATCAATACATAGGTTTTAAGATTCTTACTTGTCAGATCTATTCCTCTGCGGGAAATATGGGGTTTTGAGTCCCTTTCACTGAGGAAGGTGTAGGTCTTGTCTATTCCACAGTTGATTTTAGAAATGGTACCTGTGCTTATATCAAACTCTGGTTTTATGCATCACCCCACCTATCCTTTCCCCTTAAGCAGGCATAAGAGTGTTTTCTAAATGTGAGACTCTGTTCTCTTTCCTAACTCAGTTCATGTGTAGCCATGTTTACAGGATCTTCATAAGTGATATCTTATGATAAGTTTCTTTATCTGTGTGACTTATTTCACTTAGAATCATCGTACCTAAATCCACTCACTTTGCTGCTCCTGGTCTTATGACATTGATTTCATGGCTGAGGGATATTCCATCGTACATAAATACCACAGTTTTTCAAACCATTTTTATATTTACTGGGATATTTAAGGTGTACCCAAGTTGAGGTTCTTGTAAGCACTGCAGCCCTAAATTTGGGGGTGGCTCTGTCTTATTGATTTTCAGTTTTCCCAAGGTATATTCCCTAGACTGGAAGTGCCATTGGCTCTGTAGCTCTGTTGTTTACATGTTTTAGGGAACGCAATGCACTCCTCCAGTGAGGCAGTTGGCAATTTACATCCCGCCTATCAGCATACAAGGCTCCCTGTTCTCCAGGGCCTGTCTTGCCTTTCTGGTTTTTACACATTTTTTGGGTGTCCCTTTTGACCGATGGGAAGTGATACTTCTTTGTAGTGCAGATTTGCATTGCCCGCTTGCTTGCTTGGCCAAAAAGGGCGTATGCGTTTTCTCCTGAATATATTCAGGAGAAAACGCATACGCCCTTTTTGGCCAAGTGCCTCATTGTCGAAGTTGTGCCCCTCTTCCTTTGCTTTAAAGGCGATTCCAACGTACCTCTTGAAATCTGTTTCCTGCTATTATGCCTCGCTTTCAAGTCCGCCTCGTTGCCTTCCCTCAACAGATTTTTGGACGATAGTTGTCCTTTATTACTCTGCCAGTTTGTGAATTGCTGTGCCCCTGAGCTCCATTTTTCAACTCGTTTTTTGTGAGCTGTACGCAAGTCCAAAATTTTGGTTCAGGACCTACACTGGTTCCCGGTGGGTGGCTGATACACTGGTTATTTCTTCTTCCTGCTGGGAAACTAGAGTGACATGTGCCCGTCCAAATGCCTAACAGCTACTCTCTCATTGATTCTCCCTTTTCCCTTCCATCCTCTGCCAAATTGGCCACCTGAGAGAACCAGGAGGTTAAAAGAGCTGTCTCTACAAGTTGGGAGATTTATAGTATAGCAGTTGGAAAGTCAAACCGCAGCACCAGGAGAGGGACTATTCGTTGAATTTTAGAAACCTTTTGTATTCACAGTGTGTCCATTCCCCAGGTTTCCCGTACATGTTATAGCTGTAGTAATATTCCCTTCCACATGGAGAGTTGGGACCCCTGGAATGGCAGCCATTCATTACTGATTTAAAGGGTCTGCGTTTGCTCACCCAATCTCACCAATCCTCTCAGTCCCAAGTGTCCAGCCTTATGCCACATCCAGCTGTCACTGTAGATAGGGTCATTCCTGGTTTCATCAGAGACACTGAAGGAAATGGAAATAATTTCCCTGTTTTTTGGTTTTGTTTTTGAAATTCCTTTTTATAGTGGGTTTGAGCTGATTCTCGCTGCCATGTTTATGCCAGTCTAGACACACTTGATTCCCTTACAGAGACATATCAATACATAGGTTTTAAGATTCTTACTAGTCAGATCTATTCCTCTGCGGGAAATATGGGGTTTTGAGTCCCTTTCACTGAGGAAGGTGTAGGTCTTGTCTATTCCACAGTTTGGTTTAGAAATGGTACCTGTGCTTATATCAAAGTCTGTTTTTATGCATCACCCCACCTCTCCTTTCGCCTTAAGCAGGCATAAGAGTGTTTTCTAAATGTGAGACTCTGTTCTCTTTCCTAACTCAGTTCATGTGTAGCCATGTTTACAGGATCTTCATAAGTGATATCTTATGATAAATTTCTTTTTCTGGGTGACTTATTTCACTTAGAATCATCGTACCTGAATCCACTCACTTTGCTGCTCCTTGTCTTATGACATTGATTTCATGGCTGAGGGATATTCCATCATACATAAATACTACAGTTTTTTGAACCATTTTAATATTTCCTGGGATATTTAAGGTGTACCCAAGTTGAGGTTCTTGTAAGCAGTGCAGCCCTAAATTTGGGGGTGGCTCTGTCTTATTCATTTTCAATTTTCCCAAGGTATATTCCCTAGACTGGAAGTGCCCTTGGCTCTGTAGCTCTGTTGTTTACTTGTTTTAGCGAACGCAATGCACACCTCCAGTGAGGCAGTTGGAAATTTACATCCCGCCCATCAGCATAACAAGGCTCCCTGTTCTCCAGGGCCTGTCTTGCCTTTCTGGTTTTTGCACATTTTTTGGATGTCCCTTTTGATCGGTGGGAATTGATACTTCTTTGTAGTGCAGATTTGCATTGCCCGCTTGCTTTCTTGGCCAAAAAGGGCGTATGCGTTTTCTCCTGAATATATTCAGGAGAAAACCCATACGCCCTTTTTGCCCAAGTGCATAATTGTCGAAGTTGTGCCCCTCTTCCTGTGCTTTAAATGCCATTCCAACGTACCTCTTGAAATCTGTTTCCTGCTATTCTGCCTCGCTTTCAATCCGCCTCGTTGCCTTCCCTCAACAGATTTTTGGACGATAGTTGTCTTTATTACTCTGCCTGTTTGTGAATTGCTGTGCCCCTGAGATCCATTTTCAACTCGTTTTTTGTTAGCTCTACGCAAATCCAAAATTTTGGTTCAGGACCTATACTGGTTCCCGGTGGGTGGCTGAGACTCTGCTTAATTCTTTTTCCTGCCGGGAAATTAGAGTGACATGTGCCCGTCCAAAAGCCTAACAGCTACTCTCTCATTGGTTCTCCCTCTTCCCTTCCATCCTCTGCCAAATTGGCAACCTGTGCGAACAAGGAGGTTAAAGGGGCTGTCTCTCCAAGTTGGGAGATTGATAGTAAAGCAGTTGGAATGTCATACCGGAGCACCAGGAGAGGGACTACTCGTTGAGTTTTAGAAACCTTTTGTATTCACAGTGTGTCCATTCTCTAGGTTTCCCGTACATGTTATAGCTGTAGTAATATTCCCTTCAACATGGAGAGTTGGGACTCATGGAATGGGGGCCATGCATTTTTGCTTTAAAGGTCTGCATTGGCTCACCCAATCTCACCAATCCTCTCAGTCCCAAGTGTCCAGCCTTATGCCACATCCAGCTGTCACTGAAGAAAAGGTCATTCCAGGTATCATCGGAGACCCTGAAGGAAATGTAAAGAATTTCCCTGTTTTTTGGTTTTGTTTTTGAAATTCCTTTTTATAGTGGGTTTGAGCTGATTCTCGATGCCATGTTTATGCCAGTCTAGACACACTTGATTCCTTTACAGAGACACATCATTACATAGGTTTTAAGATTCTTACTTGCCAGATCTATTCCTCTGCGTGGAATATGGTGTTTTGAGTCCCTTTCACTGAGGAAGGTGTAGGTCTTGTCTATTCCACAGTTGGTTTTAGAAATGGTACCTGTGCTTATATCAAACTCTGGTTTTATGCATCACCCCACCTCTCCTTTCTCCTTAAGCAGGCATAAGAGTGTGTTCTAAATGTGAGACTCTTTTCTCTTTTCTAACTCAGTTCATGTGTAGCCATGTTTACAGGATCTTCATAAGTGATATCTTATGCTAAGTTTCTTTTTCTGTGTGACTTATTTCACTTAGAATCATCGTACCTGAATCCACTCACTTTGCTGCTCCTGGTCTTATGACATTGATTTCATGGCTGAGGGATATTCCATCGTACATAAATAACACAGTTTTTTGAACCAATTTTATATTTCCTGGGATATTTAAGGTGTACTCAAGTTGAGGTTCTTGTAAGCAGTGCAGCCCTAAATTTGGGGGTGGCTGTGTCTTATTGATTTTCAGTTTTCCCAAGTTATATTCCCTAGACAGGATGTGCCCTTGGCTCTGTAGCTCTGTTGATTACTTCTTTTAGGGAACGCAATGCACTCCTCCAGTGAGGCAGTTGGCAATTTACATCCCGCCCATCAGCATAAAAAGGCTCCCTGTTCTCCAGGGCCTGTCTGGCCTTTTTGGTTTTTACACATTTTGTAGATGTCCCTTTTGACCGGTGGGAAGTGATACTTCTTTGTAGTGCAGATTTGCATTGCCCGCTTGCTTGCTTGGTCAAAAAGGGCGTATGCGTTTTCTCCTGTATATATTCCGGAGAAAACACATACGCCCTTTTTGGCCAAGTGCGTCATTGTCGAAATTTTCCCCCTCTTCCTGTGCTTTAAAGGCAATTCCAAGTTAACTCTTGAAATCTGTTTCCTGCTATTCTGCCTCGCTTTCAAGTCCGCCTCGTTGCCTTCCCTCAACAGATTTTTGGACGATCGTTGTCCTTTATTACTCTGCCAGTTTGTGAATTGCTGTGCCCCTGAGCTCCATTTTTCAACTCGTTTTTTGTGAGCTGTATGCAAGTCCAAAATTTTGGTTCAGGACCTATACTGGTTCCCGGTGGGTGGCTGAGACTCTGGTTAATTCTTCTTCCTGCCGGGAAATTAAAGTGACATGTGCCCGTCCAAATGCCTAACAGCTACTCTCTCATTGGTTCTCCCTCTTCCCTTCCATCCTCTGCCAAATTGGCAACCTGTGCGAACGAGGAGGTTAAAGGGGTTGTCTCTCCAAGTTGGGAGATTGATAGGAAAGCAGTTGGAAAGTCAAACCGGAACACCAGGTGAGGGACTACTCGTTGAGTTTTAGAAACCTTTTGTATTCACAGTGTGTCCATTCTCTAGGTTTCCCGTACATGTTATAGCTGTAGTAATATTCCCTTCAACATGGACAGTTGGGACCCATGGAATGGGGGCCATGCATTTTTGCTTTAAAGGGTCTGCATTTGCTCACCCAATCTCACCAGTCCTCTCAGTCCCAAGGGTCCAGCCTTATGCCACATCCACCTGTCATTGTAGATAGGGTCATTCCAGGTTTCATCAGAGACCCTGAAGGAAATGTAAAGAATTTCCCTGTTTTTTGGTTTTGTTTTTGAAATTCCTTTTTATACTGCGTTTGAGCTGATTCTCGCTGCCATGTTTATGCCAGTCTAGACACACTTGATTCCCTTACAGAGACATATCAATACATAGGTTTTAAGATTCTTACTAGTCAGATCTATTCCTCTGCGGGAAATATGGGGTTTTGAGTCCCTTTCACTGAGGAAGGTGTAGGTCTTGTCTATTCCACAGTTGATTTTAGAAATGGTACCTGTGCTTATATCAAACTCTGGTTTTATGCATCACCCCACCTATCTTTTCCCCTTAAGCAGGCATAAGAGTATTTTCTAAATGTGAGACTCTGTTCTCTTTCCTAACTCAGTTCATGTGTAGCCATGTTTACAGGATCTTCATAAGTGATATCTTATGATAAGTTTCTTTTTCTGTGTGACTTATTTCACTTAGAATCATCGTACCTAAATCCACTCACCTTGCTGCTCCTGGTCTTATGACATTGATTTCATGGCTGAGGGATATTCCATCGTACATAAATACCACAGTTTTTCAAACCATTTTTATATTTACTGGGATATTTAAGGTGTACCCAAGTTGAGGTTCTTGTAAGCACTGCAGCCCTAAATTTGGGGGTGGCTCTGTCTTATTGATTTTCAGTTTTCCCAAGGTATATTCCCTAGACTGGAAGTGCCATTGGCTCTGTAGCTCTGTTGTTTACTTGTTTTAGGGAACGCAATGCACTCCTCCAGTGAGGCAGTTGGCAATTTACATCCCGCCTATCAGCATAACAAGGCTCCCTGTTCTCCAGGGCCTGTCTTGCCTTTCTGGTTTTTACACATTTTTTGGGTGTCCCTTTTGACCGATGGGAAGTGATACTTCTTTGTAGTGCAGATTTGCATTGCCCGCTTGCTTGCTTGGCCAAAAAGGGCGTATGCGTTTTCTCCTGAATATATTCAGGAGAAAACGCATACGCCCTTTTTGGCCAAGTGCCTCATTGTCGAAGTTGTGCCCCTCTTCCTTTGCTTTAAAGGCGATTCCAACGTACCTCTTGAAATCTGTTTCCTGCTATTATGCCTCGCTTTCAAGTCCGCCTCGTTGCCTTCCCTCAACAGATTTTTGGACGATAGTTGTCCTTTATTACTCTGCCAGTTTGTGAATTGCTGTGCCCCTGAGCTCCATTTTTCAACTCGTTTTTTGTGAGCTGTACGCAAGTCCAAAATTTTGGTTCAGGACCTACACTGGTTCCCGGTGGGTGGCTGATACACTGGTTATTTCTTCTTCCTGCCGGGAAACTAGAGTGACATGTGCCCGTCCAAATGCCTAACAGCTACTCTCTCATTGATTCTCCCTTTTCCCTTCCATCCTCTGCCAAATTGGCCACCTGAGAGAACCAGGAGGTTAAAAGAGCTGTCTCTACAAGTTGGGAGATTTATAGTATAGCAGTTGGAAAGTCAAACCGCAGCACCAGGAGAGGGACTATTCGTTGAATTTTAGAAACCTTTTGTATTCACAGTGTGTCCATTCCCCAGGTTTCCCGTACATGTTATAGCTGTAGTAATATTCCCTTCCACATGGAGAGTTGGGACCCCTGGAATGGCAGCCATTCATTACTGATTTAAAGGGTCTGCGTTTGCTCACGCAATCTCACCAATCCTCTCAGTCCCAAGTGTCCAGCCTTATGCCACATCCAGCTGTCACTGTAGATAGGGTCATTCCTGGTTTCATCAGAGACACTGAAGGAAATGGAAATAATTTCCCTGTTTTTTGGTTTTGTTTTTGAAATTCCTTTTTATAGTGGGTTTGAGCTGATTCTCGCTGCCATGTTTATGCCAGTCTAGACACACTTGATTCCCTTACAGAGACATATCAATACATAGGTTTTAAGATTCTTACTAGTCAGATCTATTCCTCTGTGGGAAATATGGGGTTTTGAGTCCCTTTCACTGAGGAAGGTGTAGGTCTTGTCTATTCCACAGTTTGGTTTAGAAATGGTACCTGTGCTTATATCAAAGTCTGTTTTTATGCATCTCCCACCTCTCCTTTCGCCTTAAGCAGGCATAAGAGTGTTTTCTAAATGTGAGACTCTGTTCTCTTTCCTAACTCAGTTCATGTGTAGCCATGTTTACAGGATCTTCATAAGTGATATCTTATGATAAATTTCTTTTTCTGGGTGACTTATTTCACTTAGAATCATCGTACCTGAATCCACTCACTTTGCTGCTCCTTGTCTTATGACATTGATTTCATGGCTGAGGGATATTCCATCATACATAAATACTACAGTTTTTTGAACCATTTTAATATTTCCTGGGATATTTAAGGTGTACCCAAGTTGAGGTTCTTGTAAGCAGTGCAGCCCTAAATTTGGGGGTGGCTCTGTCTTATTCATTTTCAATTTTCCCAAGGTATATTCCCTAGACTGGAAGTGCCCTTGGCTCTGTAGCTCTGTTGTTTACTTGTTTTAGCGAACGCAATGCACACCTCCAGTGAGGCAGTTGGAAATTTACATCCCGCCCATCAGCATAACAAGGCTCCCTGTTCTCCAGGGCCTGTCTTGCCTTTCTGGTTTTTGCACATTTTTTGGATGTCCCTTTTGATCGGTGGGAATTGATACTTCTTTGTAGTGCAGATTTGCATTGCCCGCTTGCTTTCTTGGCCAAAAAGGGCGTATGCGTTTTCTCCTGAATATATTCAGGAGAAAACCCATACGCCCTTTTTGCCCAAGTGCATAATTGTCGAAGTTGTGCCCCTCTTCCTGTGCTTTAAATGCCATTCCAACGTACCTCTTGAAATCTGTTTCCTGCTATTTTGCCTCGCTTTCAATCCGCCTCGTTGCCTTCCCTCAACAGATTTTTGGACGATAGTTGTCTTTATTACTCTGCCTGTTTGTGAATTGCTGTGCCCCTGAGATCCATTTTCAACTCGTTTTTTGTTAGCTCTACGCAAGTCCAAAATTTTGGTTCAGGACCTATACTGGTTCCCGGTGGGTGGCTGAGACTCTGCTTAATTCTTTTTCCTGCCGGGAAATTAGAGTGACATGTGCCCGTCCAAAAGCCTAACAGCTACTCTCTCATTGGTTCTCCCTCTTCCCTTCCATCCTCTGCCAAATTGGCAACCTGTGCGAACAAGGAGGTTAAAGGGGCTGTCTCTCCAAGTTGGGAGATTGATAGTAAAGCAGTTGGAATGTCATACCGGAGCACCAGGAGAGGGACTACTCGTTGAGTTTTAGAAACCTTTTGTATTCACAGTGTGTCCATTCTCTAGGTTTCCCGTACATGTTATAGCTGTAGTAATATTCCCTTCAACATGGAGAGTTGGGACTCATGGAATGGGGGCCATGCATTTTTGCTTTAAAAGGTCTGCATTGGCTCACCCAATCTCACCAATCCTCTCAGTCCCAAGTGTCCAGCCTTATGCCACATCCAGCTGTCACTGAAGAAAAGGTCATTCCAGGTATCATCGGAGACCCTGAAGGAAATGTAAAGAATTTCCCTGTTTTTTGGTTTTGTTTTTGAAATTCCTTTTTATAGTGGGTTTGAGCTGATTCTCGATGCCATGTTTATGCCAGTCTAGACACACTTGATTCCTTTACAGAGACACATCATTACATAGGTTTTAAGATTCTTACTTGCCAGATCTATTCCTCTGCGTGGAATATGGTGTTTTGAGTCCCTTTCACTGAGGAAGGTGTAGGTCTTGTCTATTCCACAGTTGGTTTTAGAAATGGTACCTGTGCTTATATCAAACTCTGGTTTTATGCATCACCCCACCTCTCCTTTCTCCTTAAGCAGGCATAAGAGTGTGTTCTAAATGTGAGACTCTGTTCTCTTTCCTAACTCAGTTCATGTGTAGCCATGTTTACAGGATCTTCATAAGTGATATCTTATGCTAAGTTTCTTTTTCTGTGTGACTTATTTCACTTAGAATCATCGTACCTGAATCCACTCACTTTGCTGCTCCTGGTCTTATGACATTGATTTCATGGCTGAGGGATATTCCATCGTACATAAATAACACAGTTTTTTGAACCAATTTTATATTTCCTGGGATATTTAAGGTGTACTCAAGTTGAGGTTCTTGTAAGCAGTGCAGCCCTAAATTTGGGGGTGGCTGTGTCTTATTGATTTTCAGTTTTCCCAAGTTATATTCCCTAGACAGGATGTGCCCTTGGCTCTGTAGCTCTGTTGATTACTTCTTTTAGGGAACGCAATGCACTCCTCCAGTGAGGCAGTTGGCAATTTACATCCCGCCCATCAGCATAAAAAGGCTCCCTGTTCTCCAGGGCCTGTCTGGCCTTTTTGGTTTTTACACATTTTGTAGATGTCCCTTTTGACCGGTGGGAAGTGATACTTCTTTGTAGTGCAGATTTGCATTGCCCGCTTACTTGCTTGGTCAAAAAGGGCGTATGCGTTTTCTCCTGTATATATTCCGGAGAAAACACATACGCCCTATTTGGCCAAGTGCGTCATTGTCGAAATTTTCCCCCTCTTCCTGTGCTTTAAAGGCAATTCCAAGGTAACTCTTGAAATCTGTTTCCTGCTATTCTGCCTCGCTTTCAAGTCCGCCTCGTTGCCTTCCCTCAACAGATTTTTGGACGATCGTTGTCCTTTATTACTCTGCCAGTTTGTGAATTGCTGTGCCCCTGAGCTCCATTTTTCAACTCGTTTTTTGTGAGCTGTATGCAAGTCCAAAATTTTGGTTCAGGACCTATACTGGTTCCCGGTGGGTGGCTGAGACTCTGGTTAATTCTTCTTCCTGCCGGGAAATTAAAGTGACATGTGCCCGTCCAAATGCCTAACAGCTACTCTCTCATTGGTTCTCCCTCTTCCCTTCCATCCTCTGCCAAATTGGCAACCTGTGCGAACGAGGAGGTTAAAGGGGTTGTCTCTCCAAGTTGGGAGATTGATAGGAAAGCAGTTGGAAAGTCAAACCGGAACACCAGGTGAGGGACTACTCGTTGAGTTTTAGAAACCTTTTGTATTCACAGTGTGTCCATTCTCTAGGTTTCCCGTACATGTTATAGCTGTAGTAATATTCCCTTCAACATGGACAGTTGGGACCCATGGAATGGGGGCCATGCATTTTTGCTTTAAAGGGTCTGCATTTGCTCACCCAATCTCACCAGTCCTCTCAGTCCCAAGGGTCCAGCCTTATGCCACATCCACCTGTCATTGTAGATAGGGTCATTCCAGGTTTCATCAGAGACCCTGAAGGAAATGTAAAGAATTTCCCTGTTTTTTGGTTTTGTTTTTGAAATTCCTTTTTATACTGCGTTTGAGCTGATTCTCGCTGCCATGTTTATGCCAGTCTAGACACACTTGATTCCCTTACAGAGACATATCAATACATAGGTTTTAAGATTCTTACTAGTCAGATCTATTCCTCTGCGGGAAATATGGGGTTTTGAGTCCCTTTCACTGAGGAAGGTGTAGGTCTTGTCTATTCCACAGTTGATTTTAGAAATGGTACCTGTGCTTATATCAAACTCTGGTTTTATGCATCACCCCACCTATCCTTTCCCCTTAAGCAGGCATAAGAGTATTTTCTAAATGTGAGACTCTGTTCTCTTTCCTAACTCAGTTCATGTGTAGCCATGTTTACAGGATCTTCATAAGTGATATCTTATGATAAGTTTCTTTTTCTGTGTGACTTATTTCACTTAGAATCATCGTACCTAAATCCACTCACTTTGCTGCTCCTGGTCTTATGACATTGATTTCATGGCTGAGGGATATTCCATCGTACATAAATACCACAGTTTTTCAAACCATTTTTATATTTACTGGGATATTTAAGGTGTACCCAAGTTGAGGTTCTTGTAAGCACTGCAGCCCTAAATTTGGGGGTGGCTCTGTCTTATTGATTTTCAGTTTTCCCAAGGTATATTCCCTAGACTGGAAGTGCCATTGGCTCTGTAGCTCTGTTGTTTACTTGTTTTAGGGAACGCAATGCACTCCTCCAGTGAGGCAGTTGGCAATTTACATCCCGCCTATCAGCATAACAAGGCTCCCTGTTCTCCAGGGCCTGTCTTGCCTTTCTGGTTTTTACACATTTTTTGGGTGTCCCTTTTGACCGATGGGAAGTGATACTTCTTTGTAGTGCAGATTTGCATTGCCCGCTTGCTTGCTTGGCCAAAAAGGGCGTATGCGTTTTCTCCTGAATATATTCAGGAGAAAACGCATACGCCCTTTTTGGCCAAGTGCCTCATTGTCGAAGTTGTGCCCCTCTTCCTTTGCTTTAAAGGCGATTCCAACGTACCTCTTGAAATCTGTTTCCTGCTATTATGCCTCGCTTTCAAGTCCGCCTCGTTGCCTTCCCTCAACAGATTTTTGGACGATAGTTGTCCTTTATTACTCTGCCAGTTTGTGAATTGCTGTGCCCCTGAGCTCCATTTTTCAACTCGTTTTTTGTGAGCTGTACGCAAGTCCAAAATTTTGGTTCAGGACCTACACTGGTTCCCGGTGGGTGGCTGATACACTGGTTATTTCTTCTTCCTGCCGGGAAACTAGAGTGACATGTGCCCGTCCAAATGCCTAACAGCTACTCTCTCATTGATTCTCCCTTTTCCCTTCCATCCTCTGCCAAATTGGCCACCTGAGAGAACCAGGAGGTTAAAAGAGCTGTCTCTACAAGTTGGGAGATTTATAGTATAGCAGTTGGAAAGTCAAACCGCAGCACCAGGAGAGGGACTATTCGTTGAATTTTAGAAACCTTTTGTATTCACAGTGTGTCCATTCCCCAGGTTTCCCGTACATGTTATAGCTGTAGTAATATTCCCTTCCACATGGAGAGTTGGGACCCCTGGAATGGCAGCCATTCATTACTGATTTAAAGGGTCTGCGTTTGCTCACCCAATCTCACCAATCCTCTCAGTCCCAAGTGTCCAGCCTTATGCCACATCCAGCTGTCACTGTAGATAGGGTCATTCCTGGTTTCATCAGAGACACTGAAGGAAATGGAAATAATTTCCCTGTTTTTTGGTTTTGTTTTTGAAATTCCTTTTTATAGTGGGTTTGAGCTGATTCTCGCTGCCATGTTTATGCCAGTCTAGACACACTTGATTCCCTTACAGAGACATATCAATACATAGGTTTTAAGATTCTTACTAGTCAGATCTATTCCTCTGTGGGAAATATGGGGTTTTGAGTCCCTTTCACTGAGGAAGGTGTAGGTCTTGTCTATTCCACAGTTTGGTTTAGAAATGGTACCTGTGCTTATATCAAAGTCTGTTTTTATGCATCACCCCACCTCTCCTTTCGCCTTAAGCAGGCATAAGAGTGTTTTCTAAATGTGAGACTCTGTTCTCTTTCCTAACTCAGTTCATGTGTAGCCATGTTTACAGGATCTTCATAAGTGATATCTTATGATAAATTTCTTTTTCTGGGTGACTTATTTCACTTAGAATCATCGTACCTGAATCCACTCACTTTGCTGCTCCTTGTCTTATGACATTGATTTCATGGCTGAGGGATATTCCATCATACATAAATACTACAGTTTTTTGAACCATTTTAATATTTCCTGGGATATTTAAGGTGTACCCAAGTTGAGGTTCTTGTAAGCAGTGCAGCCCTAAATTTGGGGGTGGCTCTGTCTTATTCATTTTCAATTTTCCCAAGGTATATTCCCTAGACTGGAAGTGCCCTTGGCTCTGTAGCTCTGTTGTTTACTTGTTTTAGCGAACGCAATGCACACCTCCAGTGAGGCAGTTGGAAATTTACATCCCGCCCATCAGCATAACAAGGCTCCCTGTTCTCCAGGGCCTGTCTTGCCTTTCTGGTTTTTGCACATTTTTTGGATGTCCCTTTTGATCGGTGGGAATTGATACTTCTTTGTAGTGCAGATTTGCATTGCCCGCTTGCTTTCTTGGCCAAAAAGGGCGTATGCGTTTTCTCCTGAATATATTCAGGAGAAAACCCATACGCCCTTTTTGCCCAAGTGCATAATTGTCGAAGTTGTGCCCCTCTTCCTGTGCTTTAAATGCCATTCCAACGTACCTCTTGAAATCTGTTTCCTGCTATTCTGCCTCGCTTTCAATCCGCCTCGTTGCCTTCCCTCAACAGATTTTTGGACGATAGTTGTCTTTATTACTCTGCCTGTTTGTGAATTGCTGTGCCCCTGAGATCCATTTTCAACTCGTTTTTTGTTAGCTCTACGCAAGTCCAAAATTTTGGTTCAGGACCTATACTGGTTCCCGGTGGGTGGCTGAGACTCTGCTTAATTCTTTTTCCTGCCGGGAAATTAGAGTGACATGTGCCCGTCCAAAAGCCTAACAGCTACTCTCTCATTGGTTCTCCCTCTTCCCTTCCATCCTCTGCCAAATTGGCAACCTGTGCGAACAAGGAGGTTAAAGGGGCTGTCTCTCCAAGTTGGGAGATTGATAGTAAAGCAGTTGGAATGTCATACCGGAGCACCAGGAGAGGGACTACTCGTTGAGTTTTAGAAACCTTTTGTATTCACAGTGTGTCCATTCTCTAGGTTTCCCGTACATGTTATAGCTGTAGTAATATTCCCTTCAACATGGAGAGTTGGGACTCATGGAATGGGGGCCATGCATTTTTGCTTTAAAGGTCTGCATTGGCTCACCCAATCTCACCAATCCTCTCAGTCCCAAGTGTCCAGCCTTATGCCACATCCAGCTGTCACTGAAGAAAAGGTCATTCCAGGTATCATCGGAGACCCTGAAGGAAATGTAAAGAATTTCCCTGTTTTTTGGTTTTGTTTTTGAAATTCCTTTTTATAGTGGGTTTGAGCTGATTCTCGATGCCATGTTTATGCCAGTCTAGACACACTTGATTCCTTTACAGAGACACATCATTACATAGGTTTTAAGATTCTTACTTGCCAGATCTATTCCTCTGCGTGGAATATGGTGTTTTGAGTCCCTTTCACTGAGGAAGGTGTAGGTCTTGTCTATTCCACAGTTGGTTTTAGAAATGGTACCTGTGCTTATATCAAACTCTGGTTTTATGCATCACCCCACCTCTCCTTTCTCCTTAAGCAGGCATAAGAGTGTGTTCTAAATGTGAGACTCTGTTCTCTTTCCTAACTCAGTTCATGTGTAGCCATGTTTACAGGATCTGCATAAGTGATATCTTATGCTAAGTTTCTTTTTCTGTGTGACTTATTTCACTTAGAATCATCGTACCTGAATCCACTCACTTTGCTGCTCCTGGTCTTATGACATTGATTTCATGGCTGAGGGATATTCCATCGTACATAAATAACACAGTTTTTTGAACCAATTTTATATTTCCTGGGATATTTAAGGTGTACTCAAGTTGAGGTTCTTGTAAGCAGTGCAGCCCTAAATTTGGGGGTGGCTGTGTCTTATTGATTTTCAGTTTTCCCAAGTTATATTCCCTAGACAGGATGTGCCCTTGGCTCTGTAGCTCTGTTGATTACTTCTTTTAGGGAACGCAATGCACTCCTCCAGTGAGGCAGTTGGCAATTTACATCCCGCCCATCAGCATAAAAAGGCTCCCTGTTCTCCAGGGCCTGTCTGGCCTTTTTGGTTTTTACACATTTTGTAGATGTCCCTTTTGACCGGTGGGAAGTGATACTTCTTTGTAGTGCAGATTTGCATTGCCCGCTTGCTTGCTTGGTCAAAAAGGGCGTATGCGTTTTCTCCTGTATATATTCCGGAGAAAACACATACGCCCTATTTGGCCAAGTGCGTCATTGTCGAAATTTTCCCCCTCTTCCTGTGCTTTAAAGGCAATTCCAAGGTAACTCTTGAAATCTGTTTCCTGCTATTCTGCCTCGCTTTCAAGTCCGCCTCGTTGCCTTCCCTCAACAGATTTTTGGACGATCGTTGTCCTTTATTACTCTGCCAGTTTGTGAATTGCTGTGCCCCTGAGCTCCATTTTTCAACTCGTTTTTTGTGAGCTGTATGCAAGTCCAAAATTTTGGTTCAGGACCTATACTGGTTCCCGGTGGGTGGCTGAGACTCTGGTTAATTCTTCTTCCTGCCGGGAAATTAAAGTGACATGTGCCCGTCCAAATGCCTAACAGCTACTCTCTCATTGGTTCTCCCTCTTCCCTTCCATCCTCTGCCAAATTGGCAACCTGTGCGAACGAGGAGGTTAAAGGGGTTGTCTCTCCAAGTTGGGAGATTGATAGGAAAGCAGTTGGAAAGTCAAACCGGAACACCAGGTGAGGGACTACTCGTTGAGTTTTAGAAACCTTTTGTATTCACAGTGTGTCCATTCTCTAGGTTTCCCGTACATGTTATAGCTGTAGTAATATTCCCTTCAACATGGACAGTTGGGACCCATGGAATGGGGGCCATGCATTTTTGCTTTAAAGGGTCTGCATTTGCTCACCCAATCTCACCAGTCCTCTCAGTCCCAAGGGTCCAGCCTTATGCCACATCCACCTGTCATTGTAGATAGGGTCATTCCAGGTTTCATCAGAGACCCTGAAGGAAATGTAAAGAATTTCCCTGTTTTTTGGTTTTGTTTTTGAAATTCCTTTTTATACTGCGTTTGAGCTGATTCTCGCTGCCATGTTTATGCCAGTCTAGACACACTTGATTCCCTTACAGAGACATATCAATACATAGGTTTTAAGATTCTTACTAGTCAGATCTATTCCTCTGCGGGAAATATGGGGTTTTGAGTCCCTTTCACTGAGGAAGGTGTAGGTCTTGTCTATTCCACAGTTGATTTTAGAAATGGTACCTGTGCTTATATCAAACTCTGGTTTTATGCATCACCCCACCTATCCTTTCCCCTTAAGCAGGCATAAGAGTATTTTCTAAATGTGAGACTCTGTTCTCTTTCCTAACTCAGTTCATGTGTAGCCATGTTTACAGGATCTTCATAAGTGATATCTTATGATAAGTTTCTTTTTCTGTGTGACTTATTTCACTTAGAATCATCGTACCTAAATCCACTCACTTTGCTGCTCCTGGTCTTATGACATTGATTTCATGGCTGAGGGATATTCCATCGTACATAAATACCACAGTTTTTCAAACCATTTTTATATTTACTGGGATATTTAAGGTGTACCCAAGTTGAGGTTCTTGTAAGCACTGCAGCCCTAAATTTGGGGGTGGCTCTGTCTTATTGATTTTCAGTTTTCCCAAGGTATATTCCCTAGACTGGAAGTGCCATTGGCTCTGTAGCTCTGTTGTTTACTTGTTTTAGGGAACGCAATGCACTCCTCCAGTGAGGCAGTTGGCAATTTACATCCCGCCTATCAGCATAACAAGGCTCCCTGTTCTCCAGGGCCTGTCTTGCCTTTCTGGTTTTTACACATTTTTTGGGTGTCCCTTTTGACCGATGGGAAGTGATACTTCTTTGTAGTGCAGATTTGCATTGCCCGCTTGCTTGCTTGGCCAAAAAGGGCGTATGCGTTTTCTCCTGAATATATTCAGGAGAAAACGCATACGCCCTTTTTGGCCAAGTGCCTCATTGTCGAAGTTGTGCCCCTCTTCCTTTGCTTTAAAGGCGATTCCAACGTACCTCTTGAAATCTGTTTCCTGCTATTATGCCTCGCTTTCAAGTCCGCCTCGTTGCCTTCCCTCAACAGATTTTTAGACGATAGTTGTCCTTTATTACTCTGCCAGTTTGTGAATTGCTGTGCCCCTGAGCTCCATTTTTCAACTCGTTTTTTGTGAGCTGTACGCAAGTCCAAAATTTTGGTTCAGGACCTACACTGGTTCCCGGTGGGTGGCTGATACAC
This sequence comes from Mesoplodon bidens, assembly GCF_964165515.1. NCBI lineage: Eukaryota > Metazoa > Chordata > Mammalia > Artiodactyla > Ziphiidae > Mesoplodon > Mesoplodon bidens. Next base: position 274,157 of record NW_027671916.1, read on the forward strand.
TGGTTATTTCTTCTTCCTGCCGGGAAACTAGAGTGACATGTGCCCGTCCAAATGCCTAACAGCTACTCTCTCATTGATTCTCCCTTTTCCCTTCCATCCTCTGCCAAATTGGCCACCTGAGAGAACCAGGAGGTTAAAAGAGCTGTCTCTACAAGTTGGGAGATTTATAGTATAGCAGTTGGAAAGTCAAACCGCAGCACCAGGAGAGGGACTATTCGTTGAATTTTAGAAACCTTTTGTATTCACAGTGTGTCCATTCCCCAGGTTTCCCGTACATGTTATAGCTGTAGTAATATTCCCTTCCACATGGAGAGTTGGGACCCCTGGAATGGCAGCCATTCATTACTGATTTAAAGGGTCTGCGTTTGCTCACCCAATCTCACCAATCCTCTCAGTCCCAAGTGTCCAGCCTTATGCCACATCCAGCTGTCACTGTAGATAGGGTCATTCCTGGTTTCATCAGAGACACTGAAGGAAATGGAAATAATTTCCCTGTTTTTTGGTTTTGTTTTTGAAATTCCTTTTTATAGTGGGTTTGAGCTGATTCTCGCTGCCATGTTTATGCCAGTCTAGACACACTTGATTCCCTTACAGAGACATATCAATACATAGGTTTTAAGATTCTTACTAGTCAGATCTATTCCTCTGTGGGAAATATGGGGTTTTGAGTCCCTTTCACTGAGGAAGGTGTAGGTCTTGTCTATTCCACAGTTTGGTTTAGAAATGGTACCTGTGCTTATATCAAAGTCTGTTTTTATGCATCACCCCACCTCTCCTTTCGCCTTAAGCAGGCATAAGAGTGTTTTCTAAATGTGAGACTCTGTTCTCTTTCCTAACTCAGTTCATGTGTAGCCATGTTTACAGGATCTTCATAAGTGATATCTTATGCTAAGTTTCTTTTTCTGTGTGACTTATTTCACTTAGAATCATCGTACCTGAATCCACTCACTTTGCTGCTCCTTGTCTTATGACATTGATTTCATGGCTGAGGGATATTCCATCATACATAAATACTACAGTTTTTTGAACCATTTTAATATTTCCTGGGATATTTAAGGTGTACCCAAGTTGAGGTTCTTGTAAGCAGTGCAGCCCTAAATTTGGGGGTGGCTCTGTCTTATTCATTTTCAATTTTCCCAAGGTATATTCCCTAGACTGGAAGTGCCCTTGGCTCTGTAGCTCTGTTGTTTACTTGTTTTAGCGAACGCAATGCACACCTCCAGTGAGGCAGTTGGAAATTTACATCCCGCCCATCAGCATAACAAGGCTCCCTGTTCTCCAGGGCCTGTCTTGCCTTTCTGGTTTTTGCACATTTTTTGGATGTCCCTTTTGATCGGTGGGAATTGATACTTCTTTGTAGTGCAGATTTGCATTGCCCGCTTGCTTTCTTGGCCAAAAAGGGCGTATGCGTTTTCTCCTGAATATATTCAGGAGAAAACCCATACGCCCTTTTTGCCCAAGTGCATAATTGTCGAAGTTGTGCCCCTCTTCCTGTGCTTTAAATGCCATTCCAACGTACCTCTTGAAATCTGTTTCCTGCTATTCTGCCTCGCTTTCAATCCGCCTCGTTGCCTTCCCTCAACAGATTTTTGGACGATAGTTGTCTTTATTACTCTGCCTGTTTGTGAATTGCTGTGCCCCTGAGATCCATTTTCAACTCGTTTTTTGTTAGCTCTACGCAAGTCCAAAATTTTGGTTCAGGACCTATACTGGTTCCCGGTGGGTGGCTGAGACTCTGCTTAATTCTTTTTCCTGCCGGGAAATTAGAGTGACATGTGCCCGTCCAAAAGCCTAACAGCTACTCTCTCATTGGTTCTCCCTCTTCCCTTCCATCCTCTGCCAAATTGGCAACCTGTGCGAACAAGGAGGTTAAAGGGGCTGTCTCTCCAAGTTGGGAGATTGATAGTAAAGCAGTTGGAATGTCATACCGGAGCACCAGGAGAGGGACTACTCGTTGAGTTTTAGAAACCTTTTGTATTCACAGTGTGTCCATTCTCTAGGTTTCCCGTACATGTTATAGCTGTAGTAATATTCCCTTCAACATGGAGAGTTGGGACTCATGGAATGGGGGCCATGCATTTTTGCTTCAAAGGTCTGCATTGGCTCACCCAATCTCACCAATCCTCTCAGTCCCAAGTGTCCAGCCTTATGCCACATCCAGCTGTCACTGAAGAAAAGGTCATTCCAGGTATCATCGGAGACCCTGAAGGAAATGTAAAGAATTTCCCTGTTTTTTGGTTTTGTTTTTGAAATTCCTTTTTATAGTGGGTTTGAGCTGATTCTCGATGCCATGTTTATGCCAGTCTAGACACACTTGATTCCTTTACAGAGACACATCATTACATAGGTTTTAAGATTCTTACTTGCCAGATCTATTCCTCTGCGTGGAATATGGTGTTTTGAGTCCCTTTCACTGAGGAAGGTGTAGGTCTTGTCTATTCCACAGTTGGTTTTAGAAATGGTACCTGTGCTTATATCAAACTCTGGTTTTATGCATCACCCCACCTCTCCTTTCTCCTTAAGCAGGCATAAGAGTGTGTTCTAAATGTGAGACTCTGTTCTCTTTCCTAACTCAGTTCATGTGTAGCCATGTTTACAGGATCTTCATAAGTGATATCTTATGCTAAGTTTCTTTTTCTGTGTGACTTATTTCACTTAGAATCATCGTACCTGAATCCACTCACTTTGCTGCTCCTGGTCTTATGACATTGATTTCATGGCTGAGGGATATTCCATCGTACATAAATAACACAGTTTTTTGAACCAATTTTATATTTCCTGGGATATTTAAGGTGTACTCAAGTTGAGGTTCTTGTAAGCAGTGCAGCCCTAAATTTGGGGGTGGCTGTGTCTTATTGATTTTCAGTTTTCCCAAGTTATATTCCCTAGACAGGATGTGCCCTTGGCTCTGTAGCTCTGTTGATTACTTCTTTTAGGGAACGCAATGCACTCCTCCAGTGAGGCAGTTGGCAATTTACATCCCGCCCATCAGCATAAAAAGGCTCCCTGTTCTCCAGGGCCTGTCTGGCCTTTTTGGTTTTTACACATTTTGTAGATGTCCCTTTTGACCGGTGGGAAGTGATACTTCTTTGTAGTGCAGATTTGCATTGCCCGCTTGCTTGCTTGGTCAAAAAGGGCGTATGCGTTTTCTCCTGTATATATTCCGGAGAAAACACATACGCCCTTTTTGGCCAAGTGCGTCATTGTCGAAATTTTCCCCCTCTTCCTGTGCTTTAAAGGCAATTCCAAGGTAACTCTTGAAATCTGTTTCCTGCTATTCTGCCTCGCTTTCAAGTCCGCCTCGTTGCCTTCCCTCAACAGATTTTTGGACGATCGTTGTCCTTTATTACTCTGCCAGTTTGTGAATTGTTGTGCCCCTGAGCTCCATTTTTCAACTCGTTTTTTGTGAGCTGTATGCAAGTCCAAAATTTTGGTTCAGGACCTATACTGGTTCCCGGTGGGTGGCTGAGACTCTGGTTAATTCTTCTTCCTGCCGGGAAATTAAAGTGACATGTGCCCGTCCAAATGCCTAACAGCTACTCTCTCATTGGTTCTCCCTCTTCCCTTCCATCCTCTGCCAAATTGGCAACCTGTGCGAACGAGGAGGTTAAAGGGGTTGTCTCTCCAAGTTGGGAGATTGATAGGAAAGCAGTTGGAAAGTCAAACCGGAACACCAGGTGAGGGACTACTCGTTGAGTTTTAGAAACCTTTTGTATTCACAGTGTGTCCATTCTCTAGGTTTCCCGTACATGTTATAGCTGTAGTAATATTCCCTTCAACATGGACAGTTAGGACCCATGGAATGGGGGCCATGCATTTTTGCTTTAAAGGGTCTGCATTTGCTCACCCAATCTCACCAGTCCTCTCAGTCCCAAGGGTCCAGCCTTATGCCACATCCACCTGTCATTGTAGATAGGGTCATTCCAGGTTTCATCAGAGACCCTGAAGGAAATGTAAAGAATTTCCCTGTTTTTTGGTTTTGTTTTTGAAATTCCTTTTTATACTGCGTTTGAGCTGATTCTCGCTGCCATGTTTATGCCAGTCTAGACACACTTGATTCCCTTACAGAGACATATCAATACATAGGTTTTAAGATTCTTACTAGTCAGATCTATTCCTCTGCGGGAAATATGGGGTTTTGAGTCCCTTTCACTGAGGAAGGTGTAGGTCTTGTCTATTCCACAGTTGATTTTAGAAATGGTACCTGTGCTTATATCAAACTCTGGTTTTATGCATCACCCCACCTATCCTTTCCCCTTAAGCAGGCATAAGAGTATTTTCTAAATGTGAGACTCTGTTCTCTTTCCTAACTCAGTTCATGTGTAGCCATGTTTACAGGATCTTCATAAGTGATATCTTATGATAAGTTTCTTTTTCTGTGTGACTTATTTCACTTAGAATCATCGTACCTAAATCCACTCACTTTGCTGCTCCTGGTCTTATGACATTGATTTCATGGCTGAGGGATATTCCATCGTACATAAATACCACAGTTTTTCAAACCATTTTTATATTTACTGGGATATTTAAGGTGTACCCAAGTTGAGGTTCTTGTAAGCACTGCAGCCCTAAATTTGGGGGTGGCTCTGTCTTATTGATTTTCAGTTTTCCCAAGGTATATTCCCTAGACTGGAAGTGCCATTGGCTCTGTAGCTCTGTTGTTTACTTGTTTTAGGGAACGCAATGCACTCCTCCAGTGAGGCAGTTGGCAATTTACATCCCGCCTATCAGCATAACAAGGCTCCCTGTTCTCCAGGGCCTGTCTTGCCTTTCTGGTTTTTACACATTTTTTGGGTGTCCCTTTTGACCGATGGGAAGTGATACTTCTTTGTAGTGCAGATTTGCATTGCCCGCTTGCTTGCTTGGCCAAAAAGGGCGTATGCGTTTTCTCCTGAATATATTCAGGAGAAAACGCATACGCCCTTTTTGGCCAAGTGCCTCATTGTCGAAGTTGTGCCCCTCTTCCTTTGCTTTAAAGGCGATTCCAACGTACCTCTTGAAATCTGTTTCCTGCTATTCTGCCTTGCTTTCAAGACCGCCTCGTTGCCTTCCCTCAACAGATTTTTGGACGATAGTTGTCCTTTATTACTCTGCCAGTTTGTGAATTGCTGTGCCCCTGAGCTCCATTTTTCAACTCGTTTTTTGTGAGCTGTACGCAAGTCCAAAATTTTGGTTCAGGACCTATACTGGTTCCCGGTTGGTGGCTGTGACTCTGGTTAATTCTATTTCCTGCCGGGAAATTAGAGTGATATGTGCCCGTCCAAATGCCTAACAGCTACTCTCTCATTGGTTCTCCCTCTTCCCTTCCATCCTCTGCCAAATTGGCAACCTGTGCGAACCAGGTTAAAGGGGTTGTATCTCCAAGTTGGTAGATTGATAGGAAAGCAGTTGGAAAGTCAAACCGGAGCACCAGGAGAGGGACTACTCGTTGAGTTTTAGAAACCTTTTGTATTCACAGTGTGTCCATTCTCTAGGTTTCCCGTACATGTTATAGCTGTAGTAATATCCCCTTCAACATGGAGAGTTGTGACCCATGGAATGGGGGCCATGCATTTTTCCTTTAAAGGGTCTGCATTTGCTCACCCAATCTCACCAATCCTCTCAGTCCCAAGTGTCCAGCCTTATGCCACATCCAGCTGTCAGTGTAGATAGGGTCATTCCAGGTTTCATCAGAGACACTGAAGGGAATGTAAAGAATTTCCCTGTTTTTTGGTTTTGTTTTTGAAATTCCTTTTTATAGTGGGTTTGAGCTGATTCTCGCTGCCATGTTTATTCCAGTCTAGACACACTTGATTCCCTTACAGAGACATATCTATACATAGGTTTTAAGATTCTTACTAGTCAGATCTATTCCTCTGCGGGAAATATAGGGTTTTGAGTCCCTTTCACAGAGGAAGGTGTAGGTCTTGTCTATTCCATAGATGGTTTTTGGAACGGTACCTGTGGTTATATAAAACCCTGGTTTTATGCATCACCCCACCTCTCCTTCCCCCTTAAGCAGGCATAAGAGTGTTTTCTAAATGTGAGACTCTGTTCTCTCTCCTAACTCAGTTCATGTGTAGCCATGTTTACAGGATCTTCATAACTTATATCTTGTGATACGTTAGTTTTTCTGTGTGACTTATTTCACTTAGAATCATCGTACCTGAATCCACTCACTTTGCTGCTCCTGGTCTTATGACACTGATTTCATGGCTGAGGGATATTCCATCGTACATAATTACCACAATTTTTTGAACAATTTTTATATTTCCTGCCATATTTAAGGTGTACCCAAGTTGAGTTTCTTGTAAGCAGTGCAGCTCTGAATTTGGGGTGGCTCTGTCATATTGATTTTCAGTTTTCCCAAGGTATATTCCCTAGACTGGAAATGCCCTTGATTCTGTAGCTCTGTTGTTTACTTGTTTTAGGGAACACAGTGCAGTACACCAGTGAGGCAGTTGGCAATTTAGAACCCGCCCATCAGCATAACAAGGCTCCTGTTTTCCAGGTCCAGTCGTGCCATTCTGGTTTTTACACATTTTGTGGATGTCCCTTTTGACTGGTGGGAATAGATATTTCTTTTTAGTGCAGATTAGCATTGCCCGCTTGCTTGCTTGGCCAAAAAGGGCGTATGCGTTTTCTCCTGAATATATTCAGGAGAAAACGCATACACTCTTTTTGGCCAAGTGCATCATTGTCGAAGTTGTGTCCCTCTTTTGTGCTTTACAGGAGATTCCTACGTACCTCTTGAAATCTGTTTCCTGCTATTCTGCCTCGCTTTCAAGTCCACCTCGTTGCCTTCCCTCTGCAGACTTTTGGACGATAGTTGTCCTTTATTACTCTGCCAGTTTGTGAATTGCTGTGCCCCTGAGCTCCATTTTTCAATTCGTTTTTTGTGAGCTATACGCAAGTCCAAAATTTTGGCTCAGGACCTATACTGGTTCCCGGTGGGTGGCTGAGACTCTGGTTAATTCTTCTTCCTGCCTGGAGATTAGAGTGAAATGTGTCCGTCCAAATGCCTAACAGCTACTCTCTTACTGATTATCCCAGTTCCTTTTCATCCTCTGCCAAAATGGCAACGTGTGCGAAGCAGTTGCTTAAAGGGGCTGTCTCTCCAAGTTGGGAGATTGATAGTAAAGCAGTTGGATAGTCAAACAGGAGCACCAGGAGAGGGACTATTCGTTGAGTTTTAGAAACCATTCGTATTCACAGTGTGTTCATTCTCTAGGCTTCCCGTACTTGTTATAACTTTACTAATATTCCCTTCAACCTGGAGAGTTGGGACCCATGGAATGGGGGCCTTGCATTATTGCTTTAAAGTGTCTGTATTTGCTCACACAATCTCAGCAATCCTCTCAGTCCCAAGTGTCCAGCCTTATGCCACATCCAGCTGTCATTGTAGATAGGGGCTTTCCATGTTTCGTCAGATACCCTGAAGGAATTGTAAAGGATTTCCCTGTATTTTTGATTTGTTTTTGAAATTCCTTTTTATAGTGGGTTTCAGCTGATTCTCGCTGCCATGTTTATGCCTGTCTAGACACACTTGATTCCCTTATGGAGACATATCAATACATAGGTTTTAAGTTTTTTACTAGTCAGATCTATTCCTCTGTGGGAAATATGGGGTTTTGAGACCCTTTCACTGAGGAAGGTGTAGGTCTTGTCTATTCCAAAGTTGGTTTTAGAAATGGTACATGTGCTTATATCAAAATCTGGTTTTATGCATCACCCCACCTCTACTTCCCCCTTAAGCAGTCATAAGAGTGTTATCTAAATGTGAGACTCTGTTCTCATTCCTAAATCAGATCATCAGTAGCCATGATTACAGGTTCTTCATAAGTGATATCTTATGATATGTTTCTTTTTCTGTGTGAATTATTTCACTTAGAATCATCGTACCTGAATCCACTCACTTTGCTGCTCCTGGTCTTATGACATTGATTTCATGGCTGAGGGATATTCCATCGTACGTAAGTACCGCATTTTTTTGAACCATTTTTATATTTCCTGAGATATTTAAGGTGTACCCAAGTTGAGGTTCTTGTAAGCAGTTCAGCCCTAAATTTGGGGGTGGCTCTGCCTTATTGAGTTTAAGTTTCCCCTAGGTGTATTCCCTAGACTGGAAGTGCCCTTGGCTCTGTAGCTCTGTTGTTTACTTGTTTTAGGGAACGCAATGCACTCCTCCAGTGAGGCAGTTGGCAATTTACATCCAGCCCATCAGCATAACAAGGCTCCCTGTTCTCCAGGGCCTGTCTTGCCTTTCTGGTTTTTACACATTTTGTGGATGTCCCTTTTGACCGGTGGGAAGTGATACTTCTTTGTAGTGCAGATTTGCATTGCCCGCTTGCTTGCTTGGCCAAAATGTTTGTATTCGTTTTCTCCTGCATATATTCAGGAGAAAACGCATACGCCCTTTTTGGACAAGTGCGTCATTGTCGACGTTGTGCCCCTCTTCCTGTGCTTTAAAGGCGATACCAACGTACCTCTTGAAATCTGTTTCCTGCTATTCTGCCTCGCTTTCACGTCTGCCTCGTTGCCTTCCCTCAACAGATTTTTGGACGAGAGTTGTCCTTTATTAATCTGCCAGTTTGTGAATTGCTGTGCCCCTGAGCTCCATTTTTCAACTCGTTTTTTGTGAGCTGTACGCAAGTCCAAAATTTTGGTTCAGGACTTATACTGGTTCCCAGTGGATGGCTGAGACTCTGGTTAAATCTTCTTCCTACCGGGAAATTAGATTGACATGTTCCCGTCCAAATGCCTAACAGCTATTCTCTCATTGGTTCTCCCTATTCCCTTCCATCCTCTGCCAAATTGGCAACCTTTGCGAACGAGGAGGTTAAAGGGGTGGTGTCTCCAAGTTGGGAGATTGATAGTAAAGCAGTTGGAAAGTCAAACCGGAGCACCAGGAAAAGGACTATTCGTTGAGTTTTAGAAACCTTTTGTATTCACAGTGTGTCCATTCTCTAGGTTTCCCGTACATGTTATAGCTGTAGTAATATTCCCTTCAACATGGAGATTTGGGACCCATGGAATGGGGGCCATGCATTTTTGCTTTAAAGGGTCTGCATTTGCTCACCCAATCCTACCAATCCTCTCAGTCCCAAGTTTCCATCCTTATGCCACATCCAGCTGTCATTGTAGATAGGGTCATTCCAGGTTTCATCAGAGACACTGAAGGAAATGTAAAGAATTTCCCTGTTTTTTGGTTTTGTTTTTGAAATTCCTTTTTATAGTGGGTTTGAGCTGATTCTCGCTGCCATGTTTATGCCAGTCTAGACACACTTGATTCCCTTACAGAGACATATCAATACATAGGTTTTAAGATTCTTACTAGTCAGATCTATTCCTCTGCGGGAAATATGGGGTTGGCAGTCCCTTTCACTGAGGAAGGTTTAGGTGTTGTCTATTCCACAGTTGGTTTTGGAAATGGTACCTGTGCTTATATCAAACTCTGGTTTTATGCATCACCCCACCTCTCCTTTCCCCTTAAGCAGGCATAAGAGTGTTTTCTAAATGTGAGACTCTGTTCTCTTTCCTAACTCAGTTCATGTGTAGCCATGTTTACAGGATCTTCATAAGTGATATCTTATGATATGTTTCTTTTTCTGTGTGCCTTATTTCACTTAGAATCATCGTTCCTGAATCCACTCACTTTGCTGCTCCTTGTCTTATGACATTGATTTCATGGCTTAGGGATATTCCATCGTACATAAATACCACAGTTTTTTTTTTTTTTTTTTTTTTTTTTTTTTTTTTTTTTTTTTTTTTTTTGCTGTACGTGGGCCTCTCACTGCTGTGGCCTCTCCCGTTGCGGAGCACAGGCTCCGGACACACAGGCTCCATGGCCATGGCTCGCGGGCCCAGCCGCTGCGCGGCATGTGGGATCTTCCGGGATAGGGGCACGAACCCGTGTCCCCTGCATCGGCAGGCGGACTCTCAACCACTGCGCCACCAGGGAAGCCCAATACCACAGTTTTTTGAACCATTTTTATATTTCCTGGGATATTTAAGGTGTACCCAAGTTGAGGTTCTTGTAAGCAGTGCAGCCGTAAATTTGGGGGTGACTCGGTCTTATTGATTTTCAGTTTTCCCAAGGTATATTCCTGAGACTGGAAGTGCCCTTGGCTCTGTAGCTCTGTTGTTTACTTGTTTTAGGGAACGCAATGCACTCCTCCAGTGAGGCAGTTGACAATTTGCATCCCGCCCATCAGCATAAAAAGGCTCCTTGCTCTCCAGGGCCTGTCTTGCCTTTCCGGTTTTTACACATTTTGTGGATGTCCCTTTTGACCGGTGGGAAGTGATACTTCTTTGTAGTGCAGATTTGCATTGCCCGCTTGCTTGCTTGGCAAAAAAGGGCGTATGTGTTTTCTCCTGAATATATTCAGGAGAAAACGCATACGCCCTTTTTGGCCAAGTTTGTATTTTCGAAATTGTGCCCCTCTTCTTGTGCTTTAAAGGCGATTCCAACGTACCTCTTGAAATATGTCTCCTGCTATTCTGCCTCGCTTTCAAGTCCGCCTCGTTGCCTTCCCTCAACAGATTTTTGGACGATAGTTGTCCTTTATTACTCTGCCAGTTTTTGAATTGCTGTGCCCCTGAGCTCCATTTTTCAACTTGTTTTTTGTGAGCTGTACGCAAGTCCAAACTTTTGGTTCAGGACCTATACTGGTTCCCGGTGGGTGGCTGAGACTCTGGTTAATTCTTCTACCTGCCGGGAAATTAGAGTGACATGTGCCCGTCCAAATGCAAAATAGCTACTCTCTCATTGGTTCTCCCTCTTCCCTTCCATCCTCTGCCAAATTGGCAACCTGTGCGAACCAGGAGGTTAAAGGGGCTGTCTCTCCAACTTGGGAGATTGATAGTAAAGCATTTGGAAAGTCAAACCGCAGCCCCAGGAGAGGGACTACCAGTTGAGTTTTAGAAACCTTTTGTATTCACAGTGTGTCCATTCTCTAGGTTTCCCGTGCATGTTATAGCTGTAGTAATATTCCCTTCAACATGGAGAGTTGGGTCCCATGGAATGGGGGCCATGCATTTTTGCTTTAAAGGGTCTACATTTGCTCACCCAATCTCACCAATCCTCTCAGTCCCAAGTGTCAAGCCTTATGCCACATTCAGCTGTCATTGTAGATAGGGTCATTCCAGGTTTCATCAGAGACCCTGAAGGAAATATAATGAATTTCCCTGTTTTTTGGTTTTGTTTTTGAAATTCCTTTTTATAGTGGGTTTGAGCTGATTCTCGCTGCCATGTTTATGCCAGTCTAGACACACTTGATTCCCTTACAGAGACATATCAATACATAGGTTTTAAGATTCTTACTAGTCAGATCTATTCCTCTGCGGGAAATATGGGGTTTTGAGTCCCTTTCACTGAGGCAGGTGTAGGTCTTGTCTATTCCACAGTTGGTTTTAGAAATGGTACCTGTGCTTATATCAAACTCTGGTTTTATGCATCACCCCACCTCTCCTTTCCACTTAAGCAGGCATAAGAGTGTTTTCTAAATGTGAGACTCTGTTCTCTTTCCTAACTCAGTTCATGTATAGCCATGTTTACAGGATTTTCATAAGTGATATCTTATGATAAGTTTCTTTTTCTGTGTGCCTTATTTCACTTAGAATCATCGTACCTGAATCCACTCACTTTGCTGCTCCTGGTCTTATGACATTGATTTCATGGCTGAGGGATAATCCATCGTACATAAATACCACAGTTTTTTGAACCATTTTTATATTTCCTGGGATATTTAAGGTGTACCCAAGTTGAGGTTCTTGTAAGCAGTGCAGCCCTAAATTTGGGGGTGGCTCTGTCTTATTGATTTTCAGTTTTCCCAAGGTATATTCCCGAGACTGGAAGTGCACTTGGCTCTGTAGCTATGTTGTTTACTTGTTTTAGGGAAAGCAATGCACTCCTCCAGTGAGGCAGTTGGCAATTTACATCCCGCCCATCAGAATAACAAGGCTCCTTGTTCTCCAGGGACTGTGTTGCCTTTCCGGTTTTTATACATTTTGTGTATGTCCCTTTTGACCGGTGGGAAGTGATTCTTCATTGTAGTTCAGATTTGCATTGCCCGCTTGCTTGCTTGGCCAAAATGGGCGTATGCGTTTTCTCCTGAATATATTCAGGAGAAAACGCATACACCCTTTTTGTCCAAGTGCGTCATTGTCGAAATTGTGCCCCTCTTCCTGTGCTTTAAAGGCGATTCCAACGTACCTCTTGAAATCTGCTTCCTGCTATTCTGCCTCGCTTTCAAGTCCGCCTCGTTGCCTTCCCTCAACAGATTTTTGGACGATAGTTGTCCTTTTTTACTCTGCCAGTTTTTGAATTGCTGTGCCCCTGAGCTCCATTTTTCAACTCGTTTTTTGTGAGCTGTACGCAAGTCCAAAATTTTGGTTCAGGACCTATACTGGTTCCCGGTGGTTGGCTGAAACTCTGGTTAATTCTTTTTCCTGCCGAGAAATTAGAGTGACATGTGCCCGTCCAAATGCCTAATAGCTACTCTCTCATTGGTTCTCCCTCTTCCCTTCCATCCTCTGCAAAATTGGCTACCTGTGCGAAACAGGAGGTTAAAGGGGTTGTCTCTCCAATTTGGGAGATTGATAGGAAAGCAGTTGGAAAGTCAAACCGGAGCACCAGGAGAGGGACTACTCGTTGAGTTTTAGAAACCTTTTGTATTCACAGTGTGTCCATTCTCTAGGTTTCCCGTACATGTTATAGCTGTAGTAATATTCCCTTCAACATGGAGAGTTGGGACCCATGGAATGGGGGCCATGCATTTTTGCTTTAAAGGGTCTGCATTTGCTCACCCAAACTCACCAGTCCTCTCAGTTCCAAGTGTCCAGCCTTATGCCACATCCACCTGTCATTGTAGATAGGGTCATTCCAGGTTTCATCAGAGACACTGAAGGAAATGTAAAGAATTTCCCTGTTTTTTGGTTTTGTTTTGAAATTCATTTTTATAGTGCGTTTGAGCTGATTCTCGCTTCCATGTTTATGCCAGTCTAGACACATTTGATTCCCTTACAGAGACATATCAATACATAGGTTTTAAGATTCTTACTAGTCAGATCAATTCCTCTGCGGGAAATATGGGGTTTTGAGTCCCTTTCACTGAGGAAGGTGTAGGTCTTGTCTATTCCACAGTTGGTTTTAGAAATGGTACCTGTGCTTATATCAAACTCTGGTTTTATGCATCACCCCACCTCTCCTTTCCCCTTAAGCAGGCATAAGAGTGTTTTCTAAATGTGAGACTCTGTTCTCTTTCCTAACTCAGTTCATGTGTAGCCATGTTTACAGGATCTTCATAAGTGATATCTTATGATAAGTTTCATTTTCTGTGTGACTTATTTCACTTAGAATCATCGTACCTGAATCCACTCACTTTGCTGCTCCTGGTCTTATGACATTGATTTCATGGCTGAGGGATATTCCATCGTACATAAATACCACAGTTTTTTGAACCATTTTAATATTTCCTGGGATATTTAAGGTGTAGCCATGTTGAGGTTCTTGTAAGCAGTGCAGCCCTAAATTTGGGGGTGGCTCTGTCTATTGATTTTCAGTTTCCCCAAGGTATATTCCCTAGACTGGAAGTGCCCTTGGCTCTGTAGCTCTGTTGTTTACTTGTTTTAGGGAACGCAATGCACTCCTCCAGTGAGGCAGTTGGCAATTTACATACCGTCCATCAGGATAACAATGCACCTTGTTCTCCAGGGCCTGTCTTGCCTTACCGGTTTTTACACATTTTGTGGATGTCCCTTTTGACCGGTGGGAAGTGATACTTCTTTGTAGTTCAGATTTGCATTGCCCGCTTGCTTGCATGGCCAAAATGGCGTATGCGTTTTCTCCTGAATATATTCAGGAGAAAACGCATACACCCTATTTGGGCAAGTGCGTCATTGTCGATGTTGTGCCCCTCTTAGTGTGCTTTAAAGGCGATTCCAACGTACCTCTTGAAATCTGTTTCCTGCTATTCTGCCTCGCTTTCAAGTCCGCCTCTTTGCCTTCCCTCAACAGATTTTTGGACGATAGTTGTCCTTTTTTACTCTGCCAGTTTGTGAATTGCTGTGGCCCTGAGCTCCATTTTTAACTCGTTTTTTGTGAGCTCTACTCAAGTCCAAAATTTTGGTTCAGGACCTATACTCGTTCCCTGTGGGTGTCTGTGACTCTGGTTAATTCTTCTTCCTGAAGGGAAATTAGAGTGGCATGTGCCCGTCCAAATGCCTAACAGCTACTCTCTCATTGGTTTTCCCTCTTCCCTTCCATCCTCTGCCAAATTGGCAACCTGTGCGAACCAGGAGGTTAAAGGGGTTGTCTCTCAAAATTGGCAGATTGATAGTAAAGCAGTTGGAAAGTCAAACCGGATCACCAGGAGAGGGACTACTCGTTGAGTTTTAGAAACCTTTTGTATTCATAGTGTGTCCATTCTCTAGGTTTCCCGTACATGTTATAGCTGTACTAATATTCCCTTCAACATGGAGAGTTGGGACCCATGGAATGGGGGCCATGCATTTTTGCTTTAAAGGGTCTGCATTTGCTCACGCAATCTCACCAATCCTCTCAGTCCCAAGTGTCCATCCTTATGCCACATCCAGCTGTCATTGTAGATAGGGTCATTCCAGGATTCATCAGAGACCCTGAAGGAAATGTAAAGAATTTCCCTTTTTTTTGGTTTTGTTTTTGAAATTCATTTTTATAGTGGGTTTGAGGTGATTCTCGCTGCCATTTTTATCCCAGTCTACACACACTTGATTCCCTTACAGAGACATATCAATACATAGGTTTTAAGATTCTTACGAGTCAGATCTATTCCTCTGCGGGAAATATGGGGTTTTGAGTCCCTTTCACTGAGGAAGGTGTAGGTCTTGTCTATTCCACAGTTGGTATTAGAAATGGTACCTGTGCTTATATCAAAATCTGGTTTTATGCATCACCCCACCTCTCCTTTCCCCTTAAGCAGGCATAAGAGTGTTTTCTAATTTTGAGACTCTGTTCTCTTTCCTAACTCAGTTCATGTGTAGCCAAGTTTACAGGATCTTCATAAGTGATATCTTATGATAAGTTTCTTTTTCTGTGTGCCTTATTTCACTTAGAATCATCGTACCTGAATCCACTAACTTTGCTGCTCCTGGTCTTATGACATTGATTTCATGGCTGAGGGATATTCCATCATACATAAATACCACAGTTTTTTGAACCATTTTTATATTTCCTGGGATATTTAAGGTGTACCGAAGTTGAGGTTCTTGTAAGCAGTGCAGCCCTAAATTTGGGGGTGGCTCTGTCTTATTGATTTTCAGTTTTCCCAATGTATATTCCCGAGACTGGAAGTGCCCTTGGCTCTGTAGCTCTGTTGTTTACTTGTTTTAGGGAACGCAATGCACTCCTCCAGTGAGGCAGTTGGCAATTTACATCCCGCCCATCAGCATAACAAGGCTCCTTGTTCTCCAGGGCCTGTCTTGCCTTTCCGGTTTTTACACATTTTGTGGTTGTCCCTTTTGACCGGTGGGAAGTGATACTTCTTTGTAGTGCAGATTTGCATTGCCCGCTTGCTTGCTTGGCCAAAAAGGGCGTATGCGTTTTCTCCTTAATATATTCAGGAGAAAACGCATACGCCCTATTTGGCCAAGTGTGTCATTGTCGAAGTTGTGCCCCTCTTCTTGTGCTTTAAATGCGATTCCAACGTACCTCTTGAAATCTGTTTCCTGCTATTCTGCCTCGCTTTCAAGTCCGCCTCGTTGCCTTCCCTCAACAGATTATTGGACGACAGTTGTCCTTTATTACTCTGCCAGTTTGTGAATTGCTGTGCCCCTGAGCTCCATTTTTTACCTCGTTTTTTGTGAGCTGTACGCAAGTCCAAACTTTTGGTTCAGGACCTATACTGGTTCCCGGTGGGTGGCTGTGACTCTGGTTAATTCTTCTTCCTGAAGGGAAATTAGAGTGGCATGTGCCCGTCCAAATGCCTAACAGCAATTCTCTCATTGGTTTTCCCTCTTCCCTTCCATCCTCTGCCAAATTGGCAACCTGTGCGAACCAGGAGGTTAAAGGGGTTGTCTCTCAAACTTGGCAGATTGATAGTAAAGCATTTGGAAAGTAAAACCGGAGCACCAGGAGAGGGACTACTCGTTGAGTTTTAGAAACCTTTAGTATTCACAGTGTGTCCATTCTCTAGGTTTCCGTACATGTTATAGCTGTAGTAATATTGCCTTCAACATGGAGAGTTGGGACCCATGGAATAGGGGCCATGCATTTTTGCTTTAAAGGGTCTGCATATGCTCAACCAATCTCACCAATCCTCTCAGTCCCAAGTGTCCAGCCTTATGCCACATCCAGCTGTCATTGTAGATAGGGTCATTCCAGGATTCATCAGAGACCCTGAAGGAAATGTAAAGAATTTCCCTGTTTTTTGGTTTTGTTTTTGAAATTCCTTTTTATAGTGGGTTTGAGCTGATTCTCGCTGCCATGCTTATGCCAGTCTAGACACACTTGATTCCCTTACAGAGACATATCGATACATAGGTTTTAAGAAACTTACTAGTCAGATCTATTCCTCTGCGTGAAATATGGGGTTTTGAGTCCCTTTCACTGAGGAAGGTGTAGGTCTTGTCTATTCCACAGTTGGTTTTAGAAATGGTACCTGTGCTTATATCAAACTCTGGTTTTATGCATCACCCCACCTCTCCTTCCCCCTTAAGCAGGCATAAGAGTGTTTTCTAAATGTGAGACTCTGTTCCCTTTCCTAACTCAGTTCATGTGTAGCCATGTTTACAGGATCTTCATAAGTGATATCTTATGATAAGTTTCTTTTTCTGTGTGACTTATTTCACTTAGAATCATCGTACCAGAATCCACTCATTTTGCTGCTCCTGGTCTTATGACATTGATTTTATGGCTGAGGGATATTCCATCGTACATAAATACCACAGTTTTTTGAACCATTTTTATATTTCCTGGGATATTTAAGGTGTACCCAAGTTGAGGTTCTTGTAAGCAGTGCAGCCCTAAATTTGGGGGTGGCTCTGTCTTATTGATTTTCAGTTTTCCCAAGGTATATTCCCTAGACTTGATGGGCCCTTGGCTCTGTAGCTCTGTTGTTTACTTGTTTTAGGGAACGCAATGCACTCCTCCAGTGAGGCAGTTGGCAATTTACATACCGTCCATCAGGATAACAATGCACCTTGTTCTCCAGGGCCTGTCTTGCCTTACCGGTTTTTACACATTTTGTGGATGTCCCTTTTGACCGGTGGGAAGTGATACTTCTTTGTAGTTCAGATTTGCATTGCCCGCTTGCTTGCTTGGCCAAAAAGGGCGTATGCGTTTTCTCCTGAATATATTCAGGAGAAAACGCATACACCCTATTTGGGCAAGTGCGTCATTGTCGATGTTGTGCCCCTCTTAGTGTGCTTTAAAGGCGATTCCAACGTACCTCTTGAAATCTGTTTCCTGCTATTCTGCCTCGCTTTCAAGTACGCCTCTTTGCCTTCCCTCAACAGATTTTTGGACGATAGTTGTCCTTTTTTACTCTGCCAGTTTGTGAATTGCTGTGGCCCTGAGCTCCATTTTTAACTCGATTTTTGTGAGCTCTACTCAAGTCCAAAATTTTGGTTCAGGACCTATACTGGTTCCCGGTGGGTGTCTGTGACTCTGGTTAATTCTTCTTCCTGAAGGGAAATTAGAGTGGCATGTGCCCGTCCAAATGCCTAACAGCTACTCTCTCATTGGTTTTCCCTCTTCCCTTCCATCCTCTGCCAAATTGGCAACCTGTGCGAGCCAGGATGATAAAGGGGTTGTCTCTCAAAATTGGGAGATTGATAGGAAAGCAGTTGGAAAGTCAAACCGGAACACCAGGTGAGGGACTACTCGTTGAGTTTTAGAAACCTTTTGTATTCACAGTGTGTCCATTCTCTAGGTTTCCCGTACATGTTATAGCTGTAGTAATATTCCCTTCAACATGGACAGTTGGGACCCATGGAATGTGGGCCATGCATTTTTGCTTTAAAGGGTCTGCATTTGCTCATCCAATCTCACCAATCCTCTCAGTCCCAAGGGTCCAGCCTTATGCCACATCCACCTGTCATTGTAGATAGGGTCATTCCAGGTTTCATCAGAGACCCTGAAGGAAATGTAAAGAATTTCCCTGTTTTTTGGTTTTGTTTTTGAAATTCCTTTTTATAGTGGGTTTGAGGTGATTCTCGCTGCCATGTTTATCCCAGTCTACACACCCTTGATTCCCTTACAGAGACATATCAATACATACGTTTTAAGATTCTTACGAGTCAGATCTATTCCTCTGCGGGAAATATGGGGTTTTGAGCCCCTTTCACTGACGATGGTGTAGTTCTTGTCTATTCCACAGTTGGTTTTAGAAATGGTACCTGTGCATATATCAAAATCTGGTTTTATGCATCACCCCACCTCTCCTTTCCCCTTAAGCAGGCATAAGAGTGTTTTCTAAATGTGAGACTCTGTTCTCTTTCCTAACTCAGTTCATGTGTAGCCATGTTTATAGGATCTTCATAAGTGATATCTTATGATAAGTTTCTTTTTCTGTGTGCCTTATTTCACATAGAATCATCGTACCTGAATCCACTAACTTTGCTGCTCCTGGTCTTATGACATTGATTTCATGGCTGAGGGATATTCCATCGTACATAAATACCACAGTTTTTTGAACCATTTTTATATTTCCTGGGATATTTAAGGTGTACCCAAGTTGAGGTTCTTGTAAGCAGTGCAGCCCTAAATTTGGGGGTGACTCTGTCTTATTGATTTTCAGTTTTCCCAAGGTATATTCCCGAGAATGGAAGTGCCCTTGGCTCTGTAGCTCTGTTGTTTACTTGTTTTAGGGAACGCAATGCACTCCTCCTTTGAGGCAGTTGGCAATTTACATCCCGCCCATCAGCATAACAAGGCTCATTTTTCTCCAGGGCTTGTCTTGCCTTTCCGGTTTTTACACATTTTATGGATGTCCCTTTTGACCTGTGGGAAGTGATACTTCTTTGTAGTGCAGATTTGCATTGCCTGCTTGCTTGCTTGGCCAAAAAGGGCGTATGCGTTTTCTCCTGAATATATTCAGGAGAAAACGCATACGCCCTTTTTGGCCAAGTGTGTCATTGTCGAAGTTGTGCCCCTCTTCTTGTGCTTTAAAGGCGATTCCAACGTACCTCATGAAATCTGTTTCCTGCTATTCTGCCTTGCTTTCAAGTCCGCCTCGTTGCCTTCCCTCAACAGATTGTTGGACGACAGTTGTCCTTTATTACTCTGCCAGTTTGTGAATTGCTGTGCCCCTGAGCTCCATTTTTCAACTCGTTTTTTGTGAGCCCTTCGCAAGTCCAAACTTTTGGTTCAGGACCTATACTGGTTCCCGGTGGGTGGCTGTGACTCTGGTTAATTCTTCTTCCTGAAGGGAAATTAGAGTGGCATGTGCCCGTCCAAATGCCTAACAGCTACTCTCTCATTGGTTTTCCCTCTTCCCTTCCATCCTCTGCCAAATTGGCAACCTGTGCGAACCAGAAGGTTAAAGGGGTTGTCTCTCAAAATTGGCAGATTGATAGTAAAGCAGTTGGAAAGTCAAACCGGAGCACCAGGAGAGGGACTACTCGTTGAGTTTTAGAAACCTTTTGTATTCACAGTGTGTCCATTCTCTAGGTTTCCCGTACATGTTATAGCTGTAGTAATATTCCCTTCAACATGGAGAGTTGGGACCCATGGAATGGGGGCCATGCATTTTTGCTTTAAAGGGTCTGCATTTGCTCACCCAATCTCACCAATCCTCTCAGTCCCAAGTGTCCATCCTTATGCCACATCCAGCTGTCATTGTAGATAGGGTCATTCCAGGATTCATCAGAGACCCTGAAGGAAATGTAAAGAATTTCCCTTTTTTTTGGTTTTGTTTTTGAAATTCATTTTTATAGTTGGTTTGAGGTGATTCTCGCTGCCATTTTTATCCCAGTCTACACACACTTGATTCCCTTACAGAGACATATCAATACATAGGTTTTAAGATTCTTACGAGTCAGATCTATTCCTCTGCGGGAAATATGGGGGTTTGAGTCCCTTTCACTGAGGAAGGTGTAGGTCTTGTCTATTCCACAGTTGGTATTAGAAATGGTACCTGTGCTTATATCAAAATCTGGTTTTATGCATCACCCCACCTCTCCTTTCCCCTTAAGCAGGCATAAGAGTGTTTTCTAAATGTGAGACTCTGTTCTTTTCCTAACTCAGTTCATGTGTAGCCATGTTTACAGGATCTTCATAAGTGATATCTTATGATAAGTTTCATTTTCTGTGTGACTTATTTCTCTTAGAATCATCGTACCTGAATCCACTCACTTTGCTGCTCCTGGTCTTATGACATTGACTTCATGTCTGAGGGATATTCCATCGTACATAAATACCACAGTTTTTTGAACAATTTTTATACTTCCTGGGATATTTAAGGTGTACCCAAGTTGAGGTTCTTGTAAGCAGTGCAGCCCTAAATTTGGGGGTGGCTCTGTCTTATTGATTTTCAGTTTTCCCAAGGTATATTCCCTAGACTGGATGTGCTCTTGGCTCTGTAGCTCTGTTCTTTACTTGTTTTAGGGAACGCAATGCACTCCTCTAGTGAGGCAGCTGGCAATTTACATCCCGCCCATCAGCATAACATGGCTCCCTCTTCTCCAGGGCCTGTCTTGCCTTTCTGGTTTTTACACATTTTGTGGATGTCCCTTTTGTCCGGTGGGAAGTGATACTTCTTTGTAGTGCAGATTTGCATTGCCCGCTTGCTTGCTTGGCCAAAAAGGGCGTATACGTTTTCTCCTGAATATATTCAGGAGAAAACGCATACGCCCTTTTTGGCCAAGTGTGTCATTGTCGAAGTTGTGCCCCTCTTCCTGTGCTTTAAAGGCGATTCCAACGTACCTCTTGAAATCAGTTTCCTGCAATTCTGCCTCGCTTTCAAGTCCGCTTCTTTGCCTTCCCTCAACAGATTTTTGGACGATAGTTGTCCTTTTTTACTCTGCCAGTTTGTGAATAGCTGTGGCCCTGAGCTCCATTTTTAACTCGTTTTTGTAAGCTGTACTCAAGTCCAAAATTTTGGTTCAGGACCTATACTGGTTCCCGGTGGGTGGCTGTGACTCTGGTTAATTCTTCTTCCTGCCGGGAAATTAGAGTGACATGTGCCCGTCCAAATGCAAAATAGCTACTCTCTCATTGGTTCTCCCTCTTCCCTTCCATCCTCTGCCAAATTGGCAACCTGTGCGAACCAGGAGGTTAAAGGGGCTGTCTCTCCAACTTGGGAGATTGATAGTAAAGCAGTTGGAAAGTCAAACCGCAGCCCCAGGAGAGGGACTACCAGTTGAGTTTTAGAAACATTTTGTATTCACAGTGTGTCCATTCTCTAGGTTTCCCGTGCATGTTATAGCTGTAGTAATATTCCCTTCAACATGGAGAGTTGGGACCCATGGAATGGGGGCCATGCATTTTTGCTTTAAATGGTCTGCATTTGCTCACCCAATCTCACCAATCCTCTCAGTCCCAAGTGTCAAGCCTTATGCCACATTCAGCTGTCATTGTAGATAGGGTCTTTCCAGGTTTCATCAGAGACCCTGAAGGAAATGTAAAGAATTTCCCTGTTTTTTGGTTTTGTTTTTGAAATTCCTTTTTATAGTGGGTTTGAGCTGATTCTCGCTGCCATGTTTATGCCAGTCTAGACACACTTGATTCCCTTACAGAGACATATCAATACATAGGTTTTAAGATTCTTACGAGTCAGATCTATTCCTCTGAGGGAAATATGGGGTTTTCAGTGCCTTTCACTGAGGAAGGTGTAGGTCTTGTCTATTCCACAGTTGGTTTTAGAAATGGTACATGTGCTTATATCAAAATCTGGTTTTATGCATCACCCCACCTCTCCTTTCCCCTTAAGCAGGCATAAGAGTGTTTTCTAAATGTGAGACTCTGTTCTCTTTCCTAACTCAGTTCATGTGTAGCCATGTTTACAGGATCTTCATAAGTGATATCTTATGATAAGTTTCTTTTTCTGTGTGCCTTATTTCACTTAGAATCATCGTACCTGAATCCACTAACTTTGCTGCTCCTGGTCTTATGACATTGATTTCATGGCTGAGGGATATTCCATCGTACATAAATACCACAGTTTTTTGAACCATTTTTATATTTCCTGGGATATTTAAGGTGTACCCAAGTTGAGGTTCTTGTAAGCAGTGCAGCCCTAAATTTGGGGGTGACTCTGTCTTATTGATTTTCAGTTTTCCCAAGGTATATTCCCGAGACTGGAAGTGCCCTTGGCTCTGTAGCTCTGTTGTTTACTTGTTTTAGGGAACGCAATGCACTCCTCCAGTGAGGCAGTTGGCAATTTGCATCCCGCCCATCAGCATAACAAGGCTCCTTGTTCTCCAAGGCCTGTCTTGCCTTTCCGGTTTTTACACATTTTGTGGATGTCCCTTTTGACCGGTGGGAAGTGATACTTCTTTGTAGTGCAGATTTGCATTGCCCGCTTGCTTGCTTGGCCAAAAAGGGCGTATGCGTTTTCTCCTGTATATATTCAGGAGAAAACGCATACGCCTTTTTTGGCCAAGTGTGTCATTGTCGAAGTTGTGCCCCTCTTCTTGTACTTTAAATGCGATTCCAACGTACCTCTTGAAATCTGTTTCCTGCTATTCTTCCTTGCTTTCAAGTCCGCCTCGTTGCCTTTCCTCAACAGATTATTGGACGACAGTTGTCCTTTATTACTCTGCCAGTTTGTGAATTGCTGTGCCCCTGAGCTCCATTTTTCAACTCGTTTTTTGTGAGCTGTACGCAAGTCCAAACTTTTGGTTCAGGACCTATACTGGTTCCCGGTGGGTGGCTGTGACTCTGGTTAATTCTTCTTCCTGAAGGGAAATTAAAGTGGCATGTGCCCGTCCAAATGCCTAACAGCTACTCTCTCATTGGTTTTCCCTCTTCCCTTCCATCCTCTGCCAAATTGGCAACCTGTGCGAACCAGGAGGTTAAAGGGGTTGTCTCTCAAAATTGGGAGATTGATAGTAAAGCAGTTGGAAAGTCAAACCGGAGCACCAGGAGAGGGACTACTCGTTGAGTTTTAGAAACCTTTTGTATTCACAGTGTGTGCACTCTCTAGGTTTCCCGTACATGTTATAGCTGTAGTAATATTGCCTTCAACATGGAGAGTTGGGACCCATGGAATGGGGGCCATGCATTTTTGCTTTAAAGGGTCTGCATTTGCTCACCCAATCTCACCAATCCTCTCAGTCCCAAGTGTCCAGCCTTATGCCACATCCAGCTGTCATTGTAGATAGGGTCATTCCAGGATTCATCAGAGACCCTGAAGGAAATGTAAAGAATTTCCCTGTTTTTTGGTTTTGTTTTTGAAATTCCTTTTTATAGTGGGTTTGAGCTGATTCTCGCTGCGGTGTTTTTGCCAATCTAGACACACTTGATTCCCTTACAGAGACATATCAATACATAGGTTTTAAGATTCTTACTAGTCAGATCTATTCCTGTACGGGAAATATGGGGTTTTGAGTCCCTTTCACTGAGGAAGGTGTAGGTCTTGTCTATTCCACAGTTGGTTTTAGAAATGGTACCTGTGCTTATATCAAACTCTGGTTTTATGCATCACCCCACCTCTCCTTTCCCCTTAAGCAGGCATAAGAGTGTTTTCTAAATGTGAGACTCTGTTCTCTATCCTAACTCAGTTCATGTGTAGCCATGTTTACAGGATCTTCATAAGTGATATCTTATGATAAGTTTCTTTTTCTGTGTGACTTATTTCACTTAGAATCATCGTACCTGAATCCACTCACTTTGCTGCTCCTGGTCTTATGACATTGATTTCATGGCTGAGGGATATACCATCGTACATAAATACCACAGTTTTTTGAACCATTTTTATATTTCCTGGGATACTTAAGGTGTACCCTAGTTGAGGTTCTTGTAAGCAGAGCAGCCCTAAATTTGGGGGTCGCTCTGATTTATTGATTTTCAGTTTTCCCAAGGTATATTCCCGAGACTGGAAGTGTCCTTGGCTCTGTAGCTCTGTTGTTTACTTGTTTTAGGGAACACAATGCACTCCTCCAGTGAGGCAGTTGACAATTTACATCACGCCCATCAGCATAACAAGGCTCCTTGTTCTCCAGGGCCTGTCTTGCCTTTCTGGTTTTTACACATTTTGTGGATGTCCCTTTTGACCGGTGGGAAGTGATACTTCTTCGTAGAGCAGATTTGCATTGCCCGCTTGCTTGCTTGGCCAAAAAGGGCGTATGCGTTTTCTCCTTAATATATTCAGGTGAAAACGCATACGCCCTTTTTGGCCAAGTGTGTCATTGTCGAAGTTGTGCCCCTCTTCCTCTGCTTTAAAGGCGATTAAAACGTACCTCTTGAAATCTGTTTCCTGCTATTCTGCCTTGCTTTCAAGTCCGCCTCGTTGCCTTCCCTCCAGAGATTTTTGGACGATAGTTGTCCTGTATTACACTGCCAGTTTGTGAATTGCTGTGCCCCTGAGCTCCATTTTTCAACTCGTTTTTTGTGAGCTGTACGCAAGTCCAAAATTTTGGTTCAGGACCTATACTGGTTCCCGGTGGGTGGCTGAGACTCTGGTTAATTCCTCTTTCTGCCGGGAAATTAGAGTGACATGTGCCCTTCCAAATTCCTAATAGCTACTCTCTCATTGGTTCTTCCTGTTCCCTTCCATCCTCTGCCAAATTGGCAACCTGTGCGATCCAGGAGGTTAAAGGGGCTGTCTCTCCAAGTTGGGAGATTGATAGTAAAGCATTTGGAAAGTAAAACTGGAGCACCAGGAGAGGGACTATTCGTTGAGTTTTAGAAACCTTTTGTATTCACAGTGTGTCCATTCTCTAGGTTTCCCGTACATGTTATAGCTGTAGTAATATTCCCTTCAACATGGAGAGTTGGGACCCATGGAATGCGGGCCATGCATTTTTGCTTTAAAGGGTCTGCATTTGCTCACCCAATCTCACCAATCCTCTCAGTCCCAAGTGTCCAGCCTTATGCCACATCCAGCTGTCATTGTAGATAGGGTCATTCCAGGATTCATCAGAGACCCTGAAGGAAATGAAAAGAATTTCCCTGTTTTTTGGTTTTGTATTTGAAATTCCTTTTTATAGTGGGTTTGAGCTGATTCTCGCTGCCATGTTTATGCCAGTCTAGACACACTTGATTCCCTTGCAGAGACATATCAATACATAGGTTTTAAGATTCTTACTAGTCAGATCTATTTCTCTGCGGGAAATATGGGGTTTTGAGTCCCTTTCACTGAGGAAGGTGTAGGTCTTGTCTATTCCACAGTTTGGTTTAGAAATGGTACCTGTTCTTATATCAAACTCTGGTTTTATGCATCACCCCTCCTCTCCTTTCCCCTTAAGCAGGCATAAGGGTGTTTTCTAAATGTGAGACTCTGTTCTCTTTCCTAACTCAGTTCATGTGTAGCCATGTTTACAGGATCTTCATAAGTGATATCTTATGAGAAGTTTCTTTTTCTGTGTGACTTATTTCACTTAGAATCATCGTACCAGAATCCACTTACTTTGCTGCTCCTGGTCTTATTACATTGATTTCATGGCTGAGGGATATTCCATCGTACATAAATACCACAGTTTTTTTAACCATTTTAATATTTCCTGGGATATTTAAGGTGTACCCAAGTTGAGATTCTTGTAAGCAGTGCAGCCCTAAATTTGGGGGTGGCTATGTCTTATTGATTTTCAGTTTTCCCAAGGTATATTCCCTAGACTGGATGTGCTCTTGGCTCTGTAGCTCTGTTGTTTACTTGTTTTAGGGAACGCAATGCACTCCTCTAGTGAGGCAGCTGGCAATTTACATCCCGCCCATCAGCATAACAAGGCTCCCTCTTCTCCAGGGCCTGTCTTGCCTTTCTGGTTTTTACACATTTTGTGGATGTCCCTTTTGTCCGGTGGGAAGTGATAGTTCTTAGTAGTGCAGATTTGCATTGCCCGCTTGCTTGCTTGGCCAAAAAGGGCGTATGCGTTTTCTCCTGAATATATTCAGGAGAAAACGCATACGCCCTTTTTGGCCAAGTGTGTCATTGTCGAAGTTGTGCCCCTCTTCCTGTGCTTTAAAGGCGATTCCAACGTACCTCTTGAAATCAGTTTCCTGCAATTCTGCCTCGCTTTCAAGTCCGCTTCTTTGCCTTCCCTCAACAGATTTTTGGACGATAGTTGTCCTTTTTTACTCTGCCAGTTTGTGAATAGCTGTGGCCCTGAGCTCCATTTTTAACTCGTTTTTGTGAGCTGTACTCAAGTCCAAAATTTTGGTTCAGGACTTATACTGGTTCCCGGTGGGTGGCTGTGACTCTGGTTAATTCTTCTTCCTGCTGGGAAATTAGAGTGACATGTGCCCGTCCAAATGCAAAATAGCTACTCTCTCATTGGTTCTCCCTCTTCCCTTCCATCCTCTGCCAAATTGGCAACCTGTGCGAACCAGGAGGTTAAAGGGGCTGTCTCTCCAACTTGGGAGATTGATAGTAAAGCAGTTGGAAAGTCAAACCGCAGCCCCAGGAGAGGGACTACCAGTTGAGTTTTAGAAACCTTTTGTATTCACAGTGTGTCCATTCTCTAGGTTTCCCGTGCATGTTATAGCTGTAGTAATATTCCCTTCAACATGGAGAGTTGGGACCCATGGAATGGGGGCCATGCATTTTTGCATTAAAGGGTCTGCATTTGCTCACCCAATCTCACCAATCCTCTCAGTCCCAAGTGTCAAGCCTTATGCCACATTCAGCTGTTATTGTAGATAGGGTCTTTCCAGGTTTCATCAGAGACCCTGAAGGAAATGTAAAGCATTTCCCTGTTTTTTGGTTTTGTTTTTGAAATTCCTTTTTATACTGCGTTTGAGCTGATTCTCGCTGCCATGTTTATGCCAGTCTAGACACACTTGATTCCCTTACAGTGACATATCAATACATAGGTTTTAAGATTCTTACGAGTCAGATCTATTCCTCTGAGGGAAATATGGGGTTTTCAGTCCCTTTCACTGAGGAAGGTGTAGGTCTTGTCTATTCCACAGTTGGTTTTAGAAATGGTACATGTGCTTATATCAAAATCTGGTTTTATGCATCACCCCACCTCTCCTTTCCCCTTAAGCAGGCATAAGAGTGTTTTCTAAATGTGAGACTCTGTTCTCTTTCGTAACTCAGTTCATGTGTAGCCATGTTTACAGGATCTTCATAAGTGATATCTTATGATAAGTTTCTTTTTCTGTGTGCCTTATTTCACTTAGAATCATCGTACCTGAATCCACTAACTTTGCTGCTCCTGGTCTTATGACATTGATTTCATGGCTGAGGGATATTCCATCGTACATAAATACCACAGTTTTTTGAACCATTTTTATATTTCCTGGGATATTTAAGGTGTACCCAAGATGAGGTTCTTGTAAGCAGTGCAGCCCTAAATTTGGGGGTGACTCTGTCTTATTGATTTTCAGTTTTCCCAAGGTATATTCCCGAGACTGGAAGTGCCCTTGGCTCTGTAGCTCTGTTGTTTACTTGTTTTAGGGAACGCAATGCACTCCTCCAGTGAGGCAGTTGGCAATTTGCATCCCGCCCATCAGCATAACAAGGCTCCTTGTTCTCCAGGGCCTGTCTTGCCTTTCCGGTTTTTACACATTTTTTGGATGTCCCTTTTGACCGGTGGGAAGTGATACTTCTTTGTAGTGCAGATTTGCATTGCCCGCTTGCTTGCTTGGCCAAAAAGGGCGTATGCGTTTTCTCCTGAATATATTCAGGAGAAAACGCATACGCCCTTTTTGGCCAAGTGTGTCATTGTCGAAGTTGTGCCCCTCTTCTTGTACTTTAAATGCGATTCCAACGTACCTCTTGAAATCTGTTTCCTGCTATTCTTCCTTGCTTTCAAGTCCGCCTCGTTGCCTTCCCTCAACAGATTATTGGACGACAGTTGTCCTTTATTACTCTGCCAGTTTGTGAATTGCTGTGCCCCTGAGCTCCATTTTTCAACTCGTTTTTTGTGAGCTGTACGCAAGTCCAAACTTTTTTTTCAGGACCTATACTGGTTCCCGGTGGGTGGCTGAGACTCTGGTTAATTCTTCTTCCTGCCGGGAAATTAGAGTGACATGTGCCCGTCCAAATGCCTAATAGCTACTCTCTCATAGGTTCTCCCTCTTCCCTTCCATCCTCTGCCAAATTGGCAACCTGTGCGAACCAGGAGGTTAAAGGGGCTGTCTCTCCAAGTTGGGAGATTGATAGTAAAGCATTTGGAAAGTAAAACCGGAGCACCAGGAGAGGGACTATTCGTTGAGTTTTAGAAACCTTTTGTATTCACACTGTGTCCATTCTCTAGGTTTCCGTACATGTTATAGCTGTAGTAATATTGCCTTCAACATGGAGAGTTGGGACCCATGGAATAGGGGCTATGCATTTTTGCTTTAAAGGGTCTGCATTTGCTCACCCAATCTCACAAATACTCTCAGTCCCAAGTGTCCAGCCTTATGCCACATCCAGCTGTCATTGTAGATAGGGTCATTCCAGGATTCATCAGAGACCCTGAAGGAAATGTAAAGAATTTCCCTGTTTTTTGGTTTTGTTTTTGAAATTCCTTTTTATAGTGGGTTTGAGCTGATTCTCGCTGCCATGTTTATGCCAGTCTAGACACACTTGATTCCCTTACAGAGACATATCGATACATAGGTTTTAAGATTCTTACTAGTCAGATCTATTCCTCTGCGTGAAATATGGTGTTTTGAGTCCCTTTCACTGAGGAAGGTGTAGGTCTTGTCTATTCCACAGTTGGTTTCAGAAATGGTACCTGTGCTTATATCAAACTCTGGTTTTATGCATCACCCCACCTCTCCTTTCCCCTTAAGCAGGCATAAGAGTGTTTTCTAAATGTGAGACTCTGTTCTCTTTCCTAACTCAGTTCATGTGTAGCCATGTTTACAGGATCTTCATAAGTGATATCTTATGATATGTTTCTTTTTCTGTGTGCCTTATTTCACTTAGAATCATCGTTCCTGAATCCACTCACTTTGCTGCTCCTGGTCTTATGACATTGATTTCATGGCTGAGGGATATTCCATCGGACATAAATACCACAGTTTTTTGAACCATTTTTATATTTCCTGGGATATTTAAGGTGTACCCAAGTTGAGGTTCTTGTAAGCAGTTCAGCCCTAAATTTGGGGGTGGCTCTGTCTTATTGATTTTCAGTTTTCCCAAGGTATATTCCCTAGACTTGATGGGCCCTTGGCTCTGTAGCTCTGTTGTTTACTTGTTTTAGGGAACGCAATGCACTCCTCCAGTGAGGCAGCGGGCAATTTACATCCCGGCCCTCAGCATAACAAGGCTCCCTATTCTCCAGGGCCTGTCTTGCCTTTCTGGTATTTACACATTTTGTGGATGTCCCTTTTGACCGGAGGAAAGTGATACTTCTTTGTAGTGCAAATTTGCATTGCCCGCTTGCTTGCTTGGCCAAAAAGGGCGTATGCGTTTTCTCCTGAATATATTCAGGAGAAAACGCATACGCCCTTTTTGCCCAAGTGCGTCATTGTCGAAGTTGTGCCCCTCTTCCTGTGCTTTAAAGGCGATTCCAACGTACCTCTTGAAATCTGTTTCCTGCTATTCTGCCTTGCTTTCAAGTCCGCCTCGTTGCCTTCCCTCAAGAGATTTTTGGACGATAGTTGTCCTTTATTACTCTGCCAGGTTGTGAATTGCTGTGCCCCTGAGCTCCATTTTTCAACTCGTTTTTTGTGAGCTGTACGCAAGTCCAAAATTTTGGTTCAGGACCTATACTGGTTCCCGGTGGTTGGCTGAAACTCTGGTTAATTCTTCTTCCTGCCGGGAAATTAGAGTGACATGTGCCCGTCCAAATGCCTAACAGCTACTCTCTCATTGGTTCTCCCTCTTCCCTTCCATCCTCTGCCAAATTGGCTACCTGTGCGAACCAGGAGGTTAAAGGGGTTGTCTCTCCAAGTTGGGAGATTGATAGGAAAGCAGTTGGAAAGTCAAACCGGAGCACCAGGAGAGGGACTACTCGTTGACTTTTAGAAACCTTTTGTATTCACAGTGTGTCCATTCTCTAGGTTTCCCATACATATTATAGCTGTAGTAATATTCCCTTCAACATGGAGAGTTGGGACCCATGGAATGGGGGCCATGCATTTTTGCTTTAAAGGGTCTGCATTTGCTCACCCAATCTCACCAATCCTCTCAGTCCCAAGTGTCCAGGGTTATGCCACACCCAGCTGTCATTGTAGATAGGGTCATTCCAGGTTTTATCAGAGTCCCTGAAGGAAATGGAAAGAATTTCCCTGTTTTTTGGGTTTGTTTTTGAAATTCCTTTTTATAGTGGGTTTGAGCTGATTCTCGCTGCCATGTTTATGCCACTCTAGACACACTTGATTCCCGTACAGAGACATATCGATACATAGATTTTAAGATTCTTACTAGTCAGATCTATTTCTCTGCGGGAAATATGGGGTTTTGAGTCCCTTTCACTGAGGAAGGTGTAGGTCTTGTCTATTCCACAGTTGGTTTTAGAAATGGTACCTGTGCTTATATCAAACTGGTTTTATGCATCACCCCACCTCTCCTTTCCCCTTAAGCAGGCATAAGAGTGTTTTCTAAATGTGAGATTCTGTTCTCTTTCCTAACTCAGTTCATGTATAGCCATGTTTACAGGATTTTCATAAGTGATATCTTATTATAAGTTTCTTTTTCTGTGTGCCTTATTTCACTTAGAATCATCGTACCTGAATCCACTCACTTTGCTGCTCCTGGTCTTATGACATTGATTTCATGGCTGAGGGATAATCCATCGTACATAAATACCACAGTTTTTTGAACCATTTTTATATTTCCTGGGATATTTAAGGTGTACCCAAGTTGAGGTTCTTGTAAGCAGTGCAGCCATAAATTTGGGGGTGGCTCTGTCTTATTGATTTTCAGTTTTCCCAAGGTATATTCCCGAGACTGGAATTGCACTTGGCTCTGTAGCTCTGTTGTTTACTTGTTTTAGGGAACGCAATGCACTCCTCCAGTGAGGCAGTTGGCAATTTACATCCCGCCCATCAGAATAACAAGGCTCCTTGTTCTCCAGGGACTGTCTTGCCTTTCCGGTTTTTATACATTTTGTGGATGTTCCTTTTGACCGGTGGGAAGTGATTCTTCTTTGTAGTTCAGATTTGCATTGCCCGCTTGCTTGCTTGGCCAAAAAGGGCGTATGCGATTTCTCCTGAATATATTCAGGAGAAAACGCATGCACCCTTTTTGTCCAAGTGCGTCATTGTCTAAGTTGTGCCCCTCTTCCTGTGTTTTAAAGGCGATTCCAACGTACCTCTTGAAATCTGCTTCCTGCTATTCTGCCTCGCTTTCAAGTCCTCCTCGTTGCCTTCCCTCAACAGATTTTTGGACGATAGTTGTCCTTTATTACTCTGCCAGTTTGTGAATTGCTGTACCCTTGAGCTCCATTTTTCAACTCGTTTTTTGTGAGCTGTACGCAAGTCCGAAATTTTGGTTCAGGAACTATACTGGTTCCCGGTGGGTGGCTGAGACTCTGGTTAATTCTTCTTCCTGCCGGGAAATTAGAGTGACATGTGCCCGTCCAAATGCCTAACAGCTATTCTCTCATTGGTTCTCCCTCTTCCCTTCCATCCTCTACCAATTTGGCAGCCTGTGCGAAACAGGAGGTTAAAGGGGCTGTCTCTCCAACTTGGCAGATTGATAGTAAAGCAGTTGGAAAGTCAAACCGCAGCCCCAGGAGAGGGACTACCAGTTGAGTTTTAGAAACCTTTTGTATTCACAGTGTGTCCATTCTCTAGGTTTCCCGTACATGTTATAGCTGTAGTAATATTCCCTTCAACATGGAGAGTTGGAACCCATGGAATGGGTCCATGCATTTTTGCTTTAAAGGGTCTGCATTTGCTCACCCAAACTCACCAATCCTCTCAGTTCCAAGTGTCCAGCCTTATGCCACATCCACCTGTCATTGTATATAGGGTCATTCCAGGTTTCATCAGAGACCCTGAAGGAAATGTAAAGAATTTCCCTGTTTTTTGGTTTTGTTTTTGAAATTCCTTTTTATAGTGGGTTTGAGCTGATTCTCGCTGCCATGTTTATGCCAGTCTAGACACATTTGATTCCCTTACAGAGACATATCAATACATAGGTTTTAAGATTCTTACTAGTCAGATCAATTCCTCTGCGGGAAATATGGGGTTTTGAGTCCCTTTCACTGAGGCAGGTGTAGGTCTTGTCTATTCCACAGTTGGTTTTAGAAATGGTACCTGTGCTTATATCAAACTCTGGTTTTATGCATCACCCCACCTCTCCTTTCCCCTTAAGCAGGCATTAGAGTGTTTTCTAAATGTGAGACTCTGTTCTCTTTCCTAACTCAGTTCATGTGTAGCCATGTTTACAGGATCTTCATAAGTGATATCTTATGATAAGTTTCTTTTTCTGTGTGACTTATGTCACTTAGAATCATCGTACCTGAATCCACTCACTTTGCTGCTCCTGGTCTTATGACATTGATTTCATGGCTGAGGGATATTCCATCGTACATAAATACCACAGTTTTTTAACCATTTTAATATTTCCTGGGATATTTAAGGTGTAGCCGTGTTGAGGTTCTTGTAAGCAGTGCAGCCCTAAATTTGGGGGTGGCTCTGTCTATTGATTTTCAGTTTTCCCAAGGTATATTCCCTAGACTGGAAGTGCCCTTGGCTCTGTAGCTCTGTTGTTTACTTGTTTTAGGGAACGCAATGCACTCCTCCAGTGAGGCAGTTGGCAATTTACATACCGTCCATCAGCATAACAAGGCTCCTTGTTCTCCAGGGCCTGTCTTGCCTTTCCGGTTTTTACACATTTTGTGGATGTCCCTTTTGACCGGTGGGAAGTGATACTTCTTTGTAGTTCATATTTGCATTGCCCGCTTGCTTGCTTGGCCAAAAAGGGCGTATGCGTTTTCTCCTGAATATATTCAGGAGAAAACGCATACACCCTTTTTGGGCAAGTGCGTCATTGTCGATGTTGTGCCCCTCTTACTGTGCTATAAAGGCGATTCCAACATACCTCTTGAAATCTGTTTCCTGCTATTCTGCCTCGCTTTCAAGTCCGCCTCGTTGCCTCTCCTCAACAGATTTTTGGACGATAGTTGTCCTTTATTACTCTGCCAGATTTTGAATTGCTGTGCCCCTGAGCTCCATTTTTCAACTCGTTTTTTGTGAGCTGTACGCAAGTCCAAACTTTTGGTTCAGGACCTTTACTGGTTCCCGGTGGTTGGCTGAGACTCTGGTTAATTCTTCTTCCTGCCGGGAAATTAGAGTGACATGTGCCCGTCCAAATGCCTAAAAGCTACTCTCTCATTGGTTCTCCCTCTTCCCTTCCATCCTCTGCCAAATTGGCAACCTGTGCGAACCAGGAGGTTAAAGGATTTGTCTCTCAAAGTTGGGAGATTGATAGTAAAGCAGTTGGAAAGTCAAACCGGAGCACCAGGAGAGGGACTACTCGTTGAGTTTTAGAAACCTTTTGTATTCACAGTGTGTCCATTCTCTAGGTTTCCCGTACATGTTATAGCTGTAGTTATATTCCCTTCAACATGGAGAGTTGGGACCCATGGAATGGGGGCCATGCATTTTTGCTTTAAAGGGTCTGCATTTGCTCACCCAATCTCACCAATCCTCTCAGTCCCAAGTGTCCAGCCTTATGCCACATCCAGCTGTCATTGCAGATAGGGTCATTCCAGGTTTCATCAGAGACCCTGAAGGAAATGTAAAGAATTTCCCTGTTTTTTGGTTTTGTTTTTGAAATTCCTTTTTATAGTGGGTTTGAGCTGATTCTCGGTGCCATGTTTATGCCAGTCTAGATACACTTGATTCCCTTACAGAGACATATCAAAACATAGGTTTTAAGATTCTTACTAGTCAGATCTATTCCTCTGCGGAAATATGGGGTTTTGAGTCCCTTTCACTGAGGAAAGTGTAGGTCTTGTCTATTCCACAGTTGGTTTTAGAAATGGTACCTGTGCTTATATCAAACTCTGGTTTTATGCATCACCCCACCTCTCCTTTCCCCTTAAGCAGGTATAAGACTGTTTTCTAAATGTGAGACTCTGTTCTCTTTCCTAACTCAGTTCATGTGTAGCCATGTTTACAGGATCTTCATAAGTGATATCTTATGATAAGTTTCTTTTTCTGTGTGACTTATTTCACTTAGAATCATCGTACATGAATCCACTCACTTTGCTGCTCCTGGTCTTATGACATTGATTTCATGGCTGAGGGATATTCCATCGTACATAAATACCACCGTTTTTCAAACCATTTTTATATTTCCTGGGATATTTAATGTGTACCCAAGTTGAGGTTCTTGTAAGCAGTGCAGCCCTAAATTTGGGGGTGGCTCTGTCTTATTGATTTTCAGTTTTCCCAAGGTATATTCCCTAGACTGGAAGTGCCCTTGGCTCTGTAGCTCTGTTGTTTACTTGTTTTAGGGAACACAATGCACTCCTCCAGTGAGGCAGTTGGCAATTTACATCCCGCCCATCAGCATAACAAGGCTCCCTTTTCTCCAGGGCCTGTCTTGCCTTTCTGGTTTTTACACATTTTGTGGATGTCCCTTTTGACCGGTGGGAAGTGATACTTCTTTGTAGTGCAGATTTGCATTGCCCGCTTGCTTGCTTGGCCAAAAAGGGCGTATGCGTTTTCTCCTGAATATATTCAGGAGAAAACGCATACGCCCTTTTTGGCCAAGTGCGTCATTGTCGAAGTTGTGCCCTCATCCTGTGCTTTAAAGGCGATTCCAACGTACCTCTTGAAATCTGTTTCCTGCTATTCTGCCTCGCTTTCAAGTCCGCCTCGTTGCCTTCCCTCAACAGATTTTTGGACGATCGTTGTCCTTTATTACTCTGCCAGTTTGTGAATTGCTGTGCCCCTGAGCTCCATTTTTCAACTCGTTTTTTGTGAGCTGTACGCAAGTCCAAATTTTTGGTTCAGGATCTATACTGGTTCCCGGTGGGTGGCTGAGGCTCTGGTTAATTCTTCTTCCTGCCGGTAAATTAGAGTGACATGTGCCCGTCCAAATGCCTAACAGCTACTCTCTCATTGGTTCTCCCTCTTCCCTTCCATACTCTGCCAAATTGGCAACCTGAGCGAACTAGGAGGTTAAAGGGGTTGTCTCTCCAAGTTGGGAGATTGATAGTAAAGCAGTTGGAAAGTCAAACCGGAGCACCAGGAGAGGGACTACTCGTTGAGTTTTAGAAACCTTTTGTATTCACAGTGTGTCCATTCTCTAGGTTTCCCGTACATGTTATAGCTGTAGTAATATTCCCTTCAACATGGAGAGTTGGGACCCATGGAATGGGGGCCATGCATTTTTGCTTTAAAGGGTCTGCATTTGCTCACCCAATCTCACCAATTTTCTCAGTCCCAAGTGTCCAGCCTTATGCCACATCCAGCTGTCATTGTAGATAGGGTCATTCCAGGTTTCATCAGAGACCCTGAAGGAAATGTAAAGAATTTCCCTGTTTTTTGGTTTTGTTTTTGAAATTCCTTTTTATAGTGGGTTTGAGCTGATTCTCGATGCCATGTTTATGCCAGTCTAGACACACTTGATTCCTTTACAGAGACACATCATTACATAGGTTTTAAGATTCTTACTTGCCAGATCTATTCCTCTGCGTGGAATATGGTGTTTTGAGTCCCTTTCACTGAGGAAGGTGTAGGTCTTGTCTATTCCACAGTTGGTTTTAGAAATGGTACCTGTGCTTATATCAAACTCTGGTTTTATGCATCACCCCACCTCTCCTTTCTCCTTAAGCAGGCATAAGAGTGTGTTCTAAATGTGAGACTCTGTTCTCTTTCCTAACTCAGTTCATGTGTAGCCATGTTTACAGGATCTTCATAAGTGATATCTTATGCTAAGTTTCTTTTTCTATGTGACTTATTTCACTTAGAATCATCGTACCTGAATACACTCACTTTGCTGCTCCTGGTCTTATGACATTGATTTCATGGCTGAGGGATATTCCATCGTACATAAATAACACAGTTTTTTGAACCAATTTTATATTTCCTGGGATATTTAAGGTGTACTCAAGTTGAGGTTCTTGTAAGCAGTGCAGCCCTAAATTTGGGGGTGGCTGTGTCTTATTGATTTTCAGTTTTCCCAAGTTATATTCCCTAGACCGGATGTGCCCTTGGCTCTGTAGCTCTGTTGATTACTTCTTTTAGGGAACGCAATGCACTCCTCCAGTGAGGCAGTTGGCAATTTACATCCCGCCCATCAGCATAAAAAGGCTCCCTGTTCTCCAGGGCCTGTCTGGCCTTTTTGGTTTTTACACATTTTGTAGATGTCCCTTTTGACCGGTGGGAAGTGATACTTCTTTGTAGTGCAGATTTGCATTGCCCGCTTGCTTGCTTGGTCAAAAAGGGCGTATGCGTTTTCTCCTGTATATATTCCGGAGAAAACACATACGCCCTTTTTGGCCAAGTGCGTCATTGTCGAAATTTTCCCCCTCTTCCTGTGCTTTAAAGGCAATTCCAAGGTAACTCTTGAAATCTGTTTCCTGCTATTCTGCCTCGCTTTCAAGTCCGCCTCTTTGCCTTCCCTCAAAAGATTTTTGGACGATCGTTGTCCTTTATTACTCTGCCAGTTTGTGAATTGCTGTGCCCCTGAGCTCCATTTTTCAACTCGTTTTTTGTGAGCTGTATGCAAGTCCAAAATTTTGGTTCAGGACCTATACTGGTTCCCGGTGGGTGGCTGAGACTCTGGTTAATTCTTCTTCCTGCCGGGAAATTAAAGTGACATGTGCCCGTCCAAATGCCTAACAGCTACTCTCTCATTGGTTCTCCCTCTTCCCTTCCATCCTCTGCCAAATTGGCAACCTGTGCGAACGAGGAGGTTAAAGGGGTTGTCTCTCCAAGTTGGGAGATTGATAGGAAAGCAGTTGGAAAGTCAAACCGGAACACCAGGTGAGGGACTACTCGTTGAGTTTTAGAAACCTTTTGTATTCACAGTGTGTCCATTCTCTAGGTTTCCCGTACATGTTATAGCTGTAGTAATATTCCCTTCAACATGGACAGTTGGGACCCATGGAATGGGGGCCATGCATTTTTGCTTTAAAGGGTCTGCATTTGCTCACCCAATCTCACCAGTCCTCTCAGTCCCAAGGGTCCAGCCTTATGCCACATCCACCTGTCATTGTAGATAGGGTCATTCCAGGTTTCATCAGAGACGCTGAAGGAAATGTAAAGAATTTCCCTGTTTTTTGGTTTTGTTTTTGAAATTCCTTTTTATACTGCGTTTGAGCTGATTCTCGCTGCCATGTTTATGCCAGTCTAGACACACTTGATTCCCTTACAGAGACATATCAATACATAGGTTTTAAGATTCTTACTTGTCAGATCTATTCCTCTGCGGGAAATATGGGGTTTTGAGTCCCTTTCACTGAGGAAGGTGTAGGTCTTGTCTATTCCACAGTTGATTTTAGAAATGGTACCTGTGCTTATATCAAACTCTGGTTTTATGCATCACCCCACCTATCCTTTCCCCTTAAGCAGGCATAAGAGTGTTTTCTAAATGTGAGACTCTGTTCTCTTTCCTAACTCAGTTCATGTGTAGCCATGTTTACAGGATCTTCATAAGTGATATCTTATGATAAGTTTCTTTATCTGTGTGACTTATTTCACTTAGAATCATCGTACCTAAATCCACTCACTTTGCTGCTCCTGGTCTTATGACATTGATTTCATGGCTGAGGGATATTCCATCGTACATAAATACCACAGTTTTTCAAACCATTTTTATATTTACTGGGATATTTAAGGTGTACCCAAGTTGAGGTTCTTGTAAGCACTGCAGCCCTAAATTTGGGGGTGGCTCTGTCTTATTGATTTTCAGTTTTCCCAAGGTATATTCCCTAGACTGGAAGTGCCATTGGCTCTGTAGCTCTGTTGTTTACATGTTTTAGGGAACGCAATGCACTCCTCCAGTGAGGCAGTTGGCAATTTACATCCCGCCTATCAGCATAACAAGGCTCCCTGTTCTCCAGGGCCTGTCTTGCCTTTCTGGTTTTTACACATTTTTTGGGTGTCCCTTTTGACCGATGGGAAGTGATACTTCTTTGTAGTGCAGATTTGCATTGCCCGCTTGCTTGCTTGGCCAAAAAGGGCGTATGCGTTTTCTCCTGAATATATTCAGGAGAAAACGCATACGCCCTTTTTGGCCAAGTGCCTCATTGTCGAAGTTGTGCCCCTCTTCCTTTGCTTTAAAGGCGATTCCAACGTACCTCTTGAAATCTGTTTCCTGCTATTATGCCTCGCTTTCAAGTCCGCCTCGTTGCCTTCCCTCAACAGATTTTTGGACGATAGTTGTCCTTTATTACTCTGCCAGTTTGTGAATTGCTGTGCCCCTGAGCTCCATTTTTCAACTCGTTTTTTGTGAGCTGTACGCAAGTCCAAAATTTTGGTTCAGGACCTACACTGGTTCCCGGTGGGTGGCTGATACACTGGTTATTTCTTCTTCCTGCTGGGAAACTAGAGTGACATGTGCCCGTCCAAATGCCTAACAGCTACTCTCTCATTGATTCTCCCTTTTCCCTTCCATCCTCTGCCAAATTGGCCACCTGAGAGAACCAGGAGGTTAAAAGAGCTGTCTCTACAAGTTGGGAGATTTATAGTATAGCAGTTGGAAAGTCAAACCGCAGCACCAGGAGAGGGACTATTCGTTGAATTTTAGAAACCTTTTGTATTCACAGTGTGTCCATTCCCCAGGTTTCCCGTACATGTTATAGCTGTAGTAATATTCCCTTCCACATGGAGAGTTGGGACCCCTGGAATGGCAGCCATTCATTACTGATTTAAAGGGTCTGCGTTTGCTCACCCAATCTCACCAATCCTCTCAGTCCCAAGTGTCCAGCCTTATGCCACATCCAGCTGTCACTGTAGATAGGGTCATTCCTGGTTTCATCAGAGACACTGAAGGAAATGGAAATAATTTCCCTGTTTTTTGGTTTTGTTTTTGAAATTCCTTTTTATAGTGGGTTTGAGCTGATTCTCGCTGCCATGTTTATGCCAGTCTAGACACACTTGATTCCCTTACAGAGACATATCAATACATAGGTTTTAAGATTCTTACTAGTCAGATCTATTCCTCTGCGGGAAATATGGGGTTTTGAGTCCCTTTCACTGAGGAAGGTGTAGGTCTTGTCTATTCCACAGTTTGGTTTAGAAATGGTACCTGTGCTTATATCAAAGTCTGTTTTTATGCATCACCCCACCTCTCCTTTCGCCTTAAGCAGGCATAAGAGTGTTTTCTAAATGTGAGACTCTGTTCTCTTTCCTAACTCAGTTCATGTGTAGCCATGTTTACAGGATCTTCATAAGTGATATCTTATGATAAATTTCTTTTTCTGGGTGACTTATTTCACTTAGAATCATCGTACCTGAATCCACTCACTTTGCTGCTCATTGTCTTATGACATTGATTTCATGGCTGAGGGATATTCCATCATACATAAATACTACAGTTTTTTGAACCATTTTAATATTTCCTGGGATATTTAAGGTGTACCCAAGTTGAGGTTCTTGTAAGCAGTGCAGCCCTAAATTTGGGGGTGGCTCTGTCTTATTCATTTTCAATTTTCCCAAGGTATATTCCCTAGACTGGAAGTGCCCTTGGCTCTGTAGCTCTGTTGTTTACTTGTTTTAGCGAACGCAATGCACACCTCCAGTGAGGCAGTTGGAAATTTACATCCCGCCCATCAGCATAACAAGGCTCCCTGTTCTCCAGGGCCTGTCTTGCCTTTCTGGTTTTTGCACATTTTTTGGATGTCCCTTTTGATCGGTGGGAATTGATACTTCTTTGTAGTGCAGATTTGCATTGCCCGCTTGCTTTCTTGGCCAAAAAGGGCGTATGCGTTTTCTCCTGAATATATTCAGGAGAAAACCCATACGCCCTTTTTGCCCAAGTGCATAATTGTCGAAGTTGTGCCCCTCTTCCTGTGCTTTAAATGCCATTCCAACGTACCTCTTGAAATCTGTTTCCTGCTATTCTGCCTCGCTTTCAATCCGCCTCGTTGCCTTCCCTCAACAGATTTTTGGACGATAGTTGTCTTTATTACTCTGCCTGTTTGTGAATTGCTGTGCCCCTGAGATCCATTTTCAACTCGTTTTTTGTTAGCTCTACGCAAGTCCAAAATTTTGGTTCAGGACCTATACTGGTTCCCGGTGGGTGGCTGAGACTCTGCTTAATTCTTTTTCCTGCCGGGAAATTAGAGTGACATGTGCCCGTCCAAAAGCCTAACAGCTACTCTCTCATTGGTTCTCCCTCTTCCCTTCCATCCTCTGCCAAATTGGCAACCTGTGCGAACAAGGAGGTTAAAGGGGCTGTCTCTCCAAGTTGGGAGATTGATAGTAAAGCAGTTGGAATGTCATACCGGAGCACCAGGAGAGGGACTACTCGTTGAGTTTTAGAAACCTTTTGTATTCACAGTGTGTCCATTCTCTAGGTTTCCCGTACATGTTATAGCTGTAGTAATATTCCCTTCAACATGGAGAGTTGGGACTCATGGAATGGGGGCCATGCATTTTTGCTTTAAAGGTCTGCATTGGCTCACCCAATCTCACCAATCCTCTCAGTCCCAAGTGTCCAGCCTTATGCCACATCCAGCTGTCACTGAAGAAAAGGTCATTCCAGGTATCATCGGAGACCCTGAAGGAAATGTAAAGAATTTCCCTGTTTTTTGGTTTTGTTTTTGAAATTCCTTTTTATAGTGGGTTTGAGCTGATTCTCGATGCCATGTTTATGCCAGTCTAGACACACTTGATTCCTTTACAGAGACACATCATTACATAGGTTTTAAGATTCTTACTTGCCAGATCTATTCCTCTGCGTGGAATATGGTGTTTTGAGTCCCTTTCACTGAGGAAGGTGTAGGTCTTGTCTATTCCACAGTTGGTTTTAGAAATGGTACCTGTGCTTATATCAAACTCTGGTTTTATGCATCACCCCACCTCTCCTTTCTCCTTAAGCAGGCATAAGAGTGTGTTCTAAATTTGAGACTCTGTTCTCTTTCCTAACTCAGTTCATGTGTAGCCATGTTTACAGGATCTTCATAAGTGATATCTTATGCTAAGTTTCTTTTTCTGTGTGACTTATTTCACTTAGAATCATCGTACCTGAATCCACTCACTTTGCTGCTCCTGGTCTTATGACATTGATTTCATGGCTGAGGGATATTCCATCGTACATAAATAACACAGTTTTTTGAACCAATTTTATATTTCCTGGGATATTTAAGGTGTACTCAAGTTGAGGTTCTTGTAAGCAGTGCAGCCCTAAATTTGGGGGTGGCTGTGTCTTATTGATTTTCAGTTTTCCCAAGTTATATTCCCTAGACAGGATGTGCCCTTGGCTCTGTAGCTCTGTTGATTACTTCTTTTAGGGAACGCAATGCACTCCTCCAGTGAGGCAGTTGGCAATTTACATCCCGCCCATCAGCATAAAAAGGCTCCCTGTTCTCCAGGGCCTGTCTGGCCTTTTTGGTTTTTACACATTTTGTAGATGTCCCTTTTGACCGGTGGGAAGTGATACTTCTTTGTAGTGCAGATTTGCATTGCCCGCTTGCTTGCTTGGTCAAAAAGGGCGTATGCGTTTTCTCCTGTATATATTCCGGAGAAAACACATACGCCCTTTTTGGCCAAGTGCGTCATTGTCGAAATTTTCCCCCTCTTCCTGTGCTTTAAAGGCAATTCCAAGTTAACTCTTGAAATCTGTTTCCTGCTATTCTGCCTCGCTTTCAAGTCCGCCTCGTTGCCTTCCCTCAACAGATTTTTGGACGATCGTTGTCCTTTATTACTCTGCCAGTTTGTGAATTGCTGTGCCCCTGAGCTCCATTTTTCAACTCGTTTTTTGTGAGCTGTATGCAAGTCCAAAATTTTGGTTCAGGACCTATACTGGTTCCCGGTGGGTGGCTGAGACTCTGGTTAATTCTTCTTCCTGCCGGGAAATTAAAGTGACATGTGCCCGTCCAAATGCCTAACAGCTACTCTCTCATTGGTTCTCCCTCTTCCCTTCCATCCTCTGCCAAATTGGCAACCTGTGCGAACGAGGAGGTTAAAGGGGTTGTCTCTCCAAGTTGGGAGATTGATAGGAAAGCAGTTGGAAAGTCAAACCGGAACACCAGGTGAGGGACTACTCGTTGAGTTTTAGAAACCTTTTGTATTCACAGTGTGTCCATTCTCTAGGTTTCCCGTACATGTTATAGCTGTAGTAATATTCCCTTCAACATGGACAGTTGGGACCCATGGAATGGGGGCCATGCATTTTTGCTTTAAAGGGTCTGCATTTGCTCACCCAATCTCACCAGTCCTCTCAGTCCCAAGGGTCCAGCCTTATGCCACATCCACCTGTCATTGTAGATAGGGTCATTCCAGGTTTCATCAGAGACCCTGAAGGAAATGTAAAGAATTTCCCTGTTTTTTGGTTTTGTTTTTGAAATTCCTTTTTATACTGCGTTTGAGCTGATTCTCGCTGCCATGTTTATGCCAGTCTAGACACACTTGATTCCCTTACAGAGACATATCAATACATAGGTTTTAAGATTCTTACTAGTCAGATCTATTCCTCTGCGGGAAATATGGGGTTTTGAGTCCCTTTCACTGAGGAAGGTGTAGGTCTTGTCTATTCCACAGTTGATTTTAGAAATGGTACCTGTGCTTATATCAAACTCTGGTTTTATGCATCACCCCACCTATCTTTTCCCCTTAAGCAGGCATAAGAGTATTTTCTAAATGTGAGACTCTGTTCTCTTTCCTAACTCAGTTCATGTGTAGCCATGTTTACAGGATCTTCATAAGTGATATCTTATGATAAGTTTCTTTTTCTGTGTGACTTATTTCACTTAGAATCATCGTACCTAAATCCACTCACCTTGCTGCTCCTGGTCTTATGACATTGATTTCATGGCTGAGGGATATTCCATCGTACATAAATACCACAGTTTTTCAAACCATTTTTATATTTACTGGGATATTTAAGGTGTACCCAAGTTGAGGTTCTTGTAAGCACTGCAGCCCTAAATTTGGGGGTGGCTCTGTCTTATTGATTTTCAGTTTTCCCAAGGTATATTCCCTAGACTGGAAGTGCCATTGGCTCTGTAGCTCTGTTGTTTACTTGTTTTAGGGAACGCAATGCACTCCTCCAGTGAGGCAGTTGGCAATTTACATCCCGCCTATCAGCATAACAAGGCTCCCTGTTCTCCAGGGCCTGTCTTGCCTTTCTGGTTTTTACACATTTTTTGGGTGTCCCTTTTGACCGATGGGAAGTGATACTTCTTTGTAGTGCAGATTTGCATTGCCCGCTTGCTTGCTTGGCCAAAAAGGGCGTATGCGTTTTCTCCTGAATATATTCAGGAGAAAACGCATACGCCCTTTTTGGCCAAGTGCCTCATTGTCGAAGTTGTGCCCCTCTTCCTTTGCTTTAAAGGCGATTCCAACGTACCTCTTGAAATCTGTTTCCTGCTATTATGCCTCGCTTTCAAGTCCGCCTCGTGGCCTTCCCTCAACAGATTTTTGGACGATAGTTGTCCTTTATTACTCTGCCAGTTTGTGAATTGCTGTGCCCCTGAGCTCCATTTTTCAACTCGTTTTTTGTGAGCTGTACGCAAGTCCAAAATTTTGGTT
Organism: Mesoplodon bidens; assembly: GCF_964165515.1. NCBI lineage: Eukaryota > Metazoa > Chordata > Mammalia > Artiodactyla > Ziphiidae > Mesoplodon > Mesoplodon bidens. The sequence continues at coordinate 317,811 of NW_027671916.1, forward strand.
CAGGACCTACACTGGTTCCCGGTGGGTGGCTGATACACTGGTTATTTCTTCTTCCTGCCGGGAAACTAGAGTGACATGTGCCCGTCCAAATGCCTAACAGCTACTCTCTCATTGATTCTCCCTTTTCCCTTCCATCCTCTGCCAAATTGGCCACCTGAGAGAACCAGGAGGTTAAAAGAGCTGTCTCTACAAGTTGGGAGATTTATAGTATAGCAGTTGGAAAGTCAAACCGCAGCACCAGGAGAGGGACTATTCGTTGAATTTTAGAAACCTTTTGTATTCACAGTGTGTCCATTCCCCAGGTTTCCCGTACATGTTATAGCTGTAGTAATATTCCCTTCCACATGGAGAGTTGGGACCCCTGGAATGGCAGCCATTCATTACTGATTTAAAGGGTCTGCGTTTGCTCACCCAATCTCACCAATCCTCTCAGTCCCAAGTGTCCAGCCTTATGCCACATCCAGCTGTCACTGTAGATAGGGTCATTCCTGGTTTCATCAGAGACACTGAAGGAAATGGAAATAATTTCCCTGTTTTTTGGTTTTGTTTTTGAAATTCCTTTTTATAGTGGGTTTGAGCTGATTCTCGCTGCCATGTTTATGCCAGTCTAGACACACTTGATTCCCTTACAGAGACATATCAATACATAGGTTTTAAGATTCTTACTAGTCAGATCTATTCCTCTGTGGGAAATATGGGGTTTTGAGTCCCTTTCACTGAGGAAGGTGTAGGTCTTGTCTATTCCACAGTTTGGTTTAGAAATGGTACCTGTGCTTATATCAAAGTCTGTTTTTATGCATCTCCCACCTCTCCTTTCGCCTTAAGCAGGCATAAGAGTGTTTTCTAAATGTGAGACTCTGTTCTCTTTCCTAACTCAGTTCATGTGTAGCCATGTTTACAGGATCTTCATAAGTGATATCTTATGATAAATTTCTTTTTCTGGGTGACTTATTTCACTTAGAATCATCGTACCTGAATCCACTCACTTTGCTGCTCCTTGTCTTATGACATTGATTTCATGGCTGAGGGATATTCCATCATACATAAATACTACAGTTTTTTGAACCATTTTAATATTTCCTGGGATATTTAAGGTGTACCCAAGTTGAGGTTCTTGTAAGCAGTGCAGCCCTAAATTTGGGGGTGGCTCTGTCTTATTCATTTTCAATTTTCCCAAGGTATATTCCCTAGACTGGAAGTGCCCTTGGCTCTGTAGCTCTGTTGTTTACTTGTTTTAGCGAACGCAATGCACACCTCCAGTGAGGCAGTTGGAAATTTACATCCCGCCCATCAGCATAACAAGGCTCCCTGTTCTCCAGGGCCTGTCTTGCCTTTCTGGTTTTTGCACATTTTTTGGATGTCCCTTTTGATCGGTGGGAATTGATACTTCTTTGTAGTGCAGATTTGCATTGCCCGCTTGCTTTCTTGGCCAAAAAGGGCGTATGCGTTTTCTCCTGAATATATTCAGGAGAAAACCCATACGCCCTTTTTGCCCAAGTGCATAATTGTCGAAGTTGTGCCCCTCTTCCTGTGCTTTAAATGCCATTCCAACGTACCTCTTGAAATCTGTTTCCTGCTATTCTGCCTCGCTTTCAATCCGCCTCGTTGCCTTCCCTCAACAGATTTTTGGACGATAGTTGTCTTTATTACTCTGCCTGTTTGTGAATTGCTGTGCCCCTGAGATCCATTTTCAACTCGTTTTTTGTTAGCTCTACGCAAGTCCAAAATTTTGGTTCAGGACCTATACTGGTTCCCGGTGGGTGGCTGAGACTCTGCTTAATTCTTTTTCCTGCCGGGAAATTAGAGTGACATGTGCCCGTCCAAAAGCCTAACAGCTACTCTCTCATTGGTTCTCCCTCTTCCCTTCCATCCTCTGCCAAATTGGCAACCTGTGCGAACAAGGAGGTTAAAGGGGCTGTCTCTCCAAGTTGGGAGATTGATAGTAAAGCAGTTGGAATGTCATACCGGAGCACCAGGAGAGGGACTACTCGTTGAGTTTTAGAAACCTTTTGTATTCACAGTGTGTCCATTCTCTAGGTTTCCCGTACATGTTATAGCTGTAGTAATATTCCCTTCAACATGGAGAGTTGGGACTCATGGAATGGGGGCCATGCATTTTTGCTTTAAAAGGTCTGCATTTGCTCACCCAATCTCACCAATCCTCTCAGTCCCAAGTGTCCAGCCTTATGCCACATCCAGCTGTCACTGAAGAAAAGGTCATTCCAGGTATCATCGGAGACCCTGAAGGAAATGTAAAGAATTTCCCTGTTTTTTGGTTTTGTTTTTGAAATTCCTTTTTATAGTGGGTTTGAGCTGATTCTCGATGCCATGTTTATGCCAGTCTAGACACACTTGATTCCTTTACAGAGACACATCATTACATAGGTTTTAAGATTCTTACTTGCCAGATCTATTCCTCTGCGTGGAATATGGTGTTTTGAGTCCCTTTCACTGAGGAAGGTGTAGGTCTTGTCTATTCCACAGTTGGTTTTAGAAATGGTACCTGTGCTTATATCAAACTCTGGTTTTATGCATCACCCCACCTCTCCTTTCTCCTTAAGCAGGCATAAGAGTGTGTTCTAAATGTGAGACTCTGTTCTCTTTCCTAACTCAGTTCATGTGTAGCCATGTTTACAGGATCTTCATAAGTGATATCTTATGCTAAGTTTCTTTTTCTGTGTGACTTATTTCACTTAGAATCATCGTACCTGAATCCACTCACTTTGCTGCTCCTGGTCTTATGACATTGATTTCATGGCTGAGGGATATTCCATCGTACATAAATAACACAGTTTTTTGAACCAATTTTATATTTCCTGGGATATTTAAGGTGTACTCAAGTTGAGGTTCTTGTAAGCAGTGCAGCCCTAAATTTGGGGGTGGCTGTGTCTTATTGATTTTCAGTTTTCCCAAGTTATATTCCCTAGACAGGATGTGCCCTTGGCTCTGTAGCTCTGTTGATTACTTCTTTTAGGGAACGCAATGCACTCCTCCAGTGAGGCAGTTGGCAATTTACATCCCGCCCATCAGCATAAAAAGGCTCCCTGTTCTCCAGGGCCTGTCTGGCCTTTTTGGTTTTTACACATTTTGTAGATGTCCCTTTTGACCGGTGGGAAGTGATACTTCTTTGTAGTGCAGATTTGCATTGCCCGCTTGCTTGCTTGGTCAAAAAGGGCGTATGCGTTTTCTCCTGTATATATTCCGGAGAAAACACATACGCCCTTTTTGGCCAAGTGCGTCATTGTCGAAATTTTCCCCCTCTTCCTGTGCTTTAAAGGCAATTCCAAGGTAACTCTTGAAATCTGTTTCCTGCTATTCTGCCTCGCTTTCAAGTCCGCCTCGTTGCCTTCCCTCAACAGATTTTTGGACGATCGTTGTCCTTTATTACTCTGCCAGTTTGTGAATTGCTGTGCCCCTGAGCTCCATTTTTCAACTCGTTTTTTGTGAGCTGTATGCAAGTCCAAAATTTTGGTTCAGGACCTATACTGGTTCCCGGTGGGTGGCTGAGACTCTGGTTAATTCTTCTTTCTGCCGGGAAATTAAAGTGACATGTGCCCGTCCAAATGCCTAACAGCTACTCTCTCATTGGTTCTCCCTCTTCCCTTCCATCCTCTGCCAAATTGGCAACCTGTGCGAACGAGGAGGTTAAAGGGGTTGTCTCTCCAAGTTGGGAGATTGATAGGAAAGCAGTTGGAAAGTCAAACCGGAACACCAGGTGAGGGACTACTCGTTGAGTTTTAGAAACCTTTTGTATTCACAGTGTGTCCATTCTCTAGGTTTCCCGTACATGTTATAGCTGTAGTAATATTCCCTTCAACATGGACAGTTGGGACCCATGGAATGGGGGCCATGCATTTTTGCTTTAAAGGGTCTGCATTTGCTCACCCAATCTCACCAGTCCTCTCAGTCCCAAGGGTCCAGCCTTATGCCACATCCACCTGTCATTGTAGATAGGGTCATTCCAGGTTTCATCAGAGACCCTGAAGGAAATGTAAAGAATTTCCCTGTTTTTTGGTTTTGTTTTTGAAATTCCTTTTTATACTGCGTTTGAGCTGATTCTCGCTGCCATGTTTATGCCAGTCTAGACACACTTGATTCCCTTACAGAGACATATCAATACATAGGTTTTAAGATTCTTACTAGTCAGATCTATTCCTCTGCGGGAAATATGGGGTTTTGAGTCCCTTTCACTGAGGAAGGTGTAGGTCTTGTCTATTCCACAGTTGATTTTAGAAATGGTACCTGTGCTTATATCAAACTCTGGTTTTATGCATCACCCCACCTATCCTTTCCCCTTAAGCAGGCATAAGAGTATTTTCTAAATGTGAGACTCTGTTCTCTTTCCTAACTCAGTTCATGTGTAGCCATGTTTACAGGATCTTCATAAGTGATATCTTATGATAAGTTTCTTTTTCTGTGTGACTTATTTCACTTAGAATCATCGTACCTAAATCCACTCACTTTGCTGCTCCTGGTCTTATGACATTGATTTCATGGCTGAGGGATATTCCATCGTACATAAATACCACAGTTTTTCAAACCATTTTTATATTTACTGGGATATTTAAGGTGTACCCAAGTTGAGGTTCTTGTAAGCACTGCAGCCCTAAATTTGGGGGTGGCTCTGTCTTATTGATTTTCAGTTTTCCCAAGGTATATTCCCTAGACTGGAAGTGCCATTGGCTCTGTAGCTCTGTTGTTTACTTGTTTTAGGGAACGCAATGCACTCCTCCAGTGAGGCAGTTGGCAATTTACATCCCGCCTATCAGCATAACAAGGCTCCCTGTTCTCCAGGGCCTGTCTTGCCTTTCTGGTTTTTACACATTTTTTGGGTGTCCCTTTTGACCGATGGGAAGTGATACTTCTTTGTAGTGCAGATTTGCATTGCCCGCTTGCTTGCTTGGCCAAAAAGGGCGTATGCGTTTTCTCCTGAATATATTCAGGAGAAAACGCATACGCCCTTTTTGGCCAAGTGCCTCATTGTCGAAGTTGTGCCCCTCTTCCTTTGCTTTAAAGGCGATTCCAACGTACCTCTTGAAATCTGTTTCCTGCTATTATGCCTCGCTTTCAAGTCCGCCTCGTTGCCTTCCCTCAACAGATTTTTGGACGATAGTTGTCCTTTATTACTCTGCCAGTTTGTGAATTGCTGTGCCCCTGAGCTCCATTTTTCAACTCGTTTTTTGTGAGCTGTACGCAAGTCCAAAATTTTGGTTCAGGACCTACACTGGTTCCCGGTGGGTGGCTGATACACTGGTTATTTCTTCTTCCTGCCGGGAAACTAGAGTGACATGTGCCCGTCCAAATGCCTAACAGCTACTCTCTCATTGATTCTCCCTTTTCCCTTCCATCCTCTGCCAAATTGGCCACCTGAGAGAACCAGGAGGTTAAAAGAGCTGTCTCTACAAGTTGGGAGATTTATAGTATAGCAGTTGGAAAGTCAAACCGCAGCACCAGGAGAGGGACTATTCGTTGAATTTTAGAAACCTTTTGTATTCACAGTGTGTCCATTCCCCAGGTTTCCCGTACATGTTATAGCTGTAGTAATATTCCCTTCCACATGGAGAGTTGGGACCCCTGGAATGGCAGCCATTCATTACTGATTTAAAGGGTCTGCGTTTGCTCACCCAATCTCACCAATCCTCTCAGTCCCAAGTGTCCAGCCTTATGCCACATCCAGCTGTCACTGTAGATAGGGTCATTCCTGGTTTCATCAGAGACACTGAAGGAAATGGAAATAATTTCCCTGTTTTTTGGTTTTGTTTTTGAAATTCCTTTTTATAGTGGGTTTGAGCTGATTCTCGCTGCCATGTTTATGCCAGTCTAGACACACTTGATTCCCTTACAGAGACATATCAATACATAGGTTTTAAGATTCTTACTAGTCAGATCTATTCCTCTGTGGGAAATATGGGGTTTTGAGTCCCTTTCACTGAGGAAGGTGTAGGTCTTGTCTATTCCACAGTTTGGTTTAGAAATGGTACCTGTGCTTATATCAAAGTCTGTTTTTATGCATCACCCCACCTCTCCTTTCGCCTTAAGCAGGCATAAGAGTGTTTTCTAAATGTGAGACTCTGTTCTCTTTCCTAACTCAGTTCATGTGTAGCCATGTTTACAGGATCTTCATAAGTGATATCTTATGATAAATTTCTTTTTCTGGGTGACTTATTTCACTTAGAATCATCGTACCTGAATCCACTCACTTTGCTGCTCCTTGTCTTATGACATTGATTTCATGGCTGAGGGATATTCCATCATACATAAATACTACAGTTTTTTGAACCATTTTAATATTTCCTGGGATATTTAAGGTGTACCCAAGTTGAGGTTCTTGTAAGCAGTGCAGCCCTAAATTTGGGGGTGGCTCTGTCTTATTCATTTTCAATTTTCCCAAGGTATATTCCCTAGACTGGAAGTGCCCTTGGCTCTGTAGCTCTGTTGTTTACTTGTTTTAGCGAACGCAATGCACACCTCCAGTGAGGCAGTTGGAAATTTACATCCCGCCCATCAGCATAACAAGGCTCCCTGTTCTCCAGGGCCTGTCTTGCCTTTCTGGTTTTTGCACATTTTTTGGATGTCCCTTTTGATCGGTGGGAATTGATACTTCTTTGTAGTGCAGATTTGCATTGCCCGCTTGCTTTCTTGGCCAAAAAGGGCGTATGCGTTTTCTCCTGAATATATTCAGGAGAAAACCCATACGCCCTTTTTGCCCAAGTGCATAATTGTCGAAGTTGTGCCCCTCTTCCTGTGCTTTAAATGCCATTCCAACGTACCTCTTGAAATCTGTTTCCTGCTATTCTGCCTCGCTTTCAATCCGCCTCGTTGCCTTCCCTCAACAGATTTTTGGACGATAGTTGTCTTTATTACTCTGCCTGTTTGTGAATTGCTGTGCCCCTGAGATCCATTTTCAACTCGTTTTTTGTTAGCTCTACGCAAGTCCAAAATTTTGGTTCAGGACCTATACTGGTTCCCGGTGGGTGGCTGAGACTCTGCTTAATTCTTTTTCCTGCCGGGAAATTAGAGTGACATGTGCCCGTCCAAAAGCCTAACAGCTACTCTCTCATTGGTTCTCCCTCTTCCCTTCCATCCTCTGCCAAATTGGCAACCTGTGCGAACAAGGAGGTTAAAGGGGCTGTCTCTCCAAGTTGGGAGATTGATAGTAAAGCAGTTGGAATGTCATACCGGAGCACCAGGAGAGGGACTACTCGTTGAGTTTTAGAAACCTTTTGTATTCACAGTGTGTCCATTCTCTAGGTTTCCCGTACATGTTATAGCTGTAGTAATATTCCCTTCAACATGGAGAGTTGGGACTCATGGAATGGGGGCCATGCATTTTTGCTTTAAAGGTCTGCATTGGCTCACCCAATCTCACCAATCCTCTCAGTCCCAAGTGTCCAGCCTTATGCCACATCCAGCTGTCACTGAAGAAAAGGTCATTCCAGGTATCATCGGAGACCCTGAAGGAAATGTAAAGAATTTCCCTGTTTTTTGGTTTTGTTTTTGAAATTCCTTTTTATAGTGGGTTTGAGCTGATTCTCGATGCCATGTTTATGCCAGTCTAGACACACTTGATTCCTTTACAGAGACACATCATTACATAGGTTTTAAGATTCTTACTTGCCAGATCTATTCCTCTGCGTGGAATATGGTGTTTTGAGTCCCTTTCACTGAGGAAGGTGTAGGTCTTGTCTATTCCACAGTTGGTTTTAGAAATGGTACCTGTGCTTATATCAAACTCTGGTTTTATGCATCACCCCACCTCTCCTTTCTCCTTAAGCAGGCATAAGAGTGTGTTCTAAATGTGAGACTCTGTTCTCTTTCCTAACTCAGTTCATGTGTAGCCATGTTTACAGGATCTTCATAAGTGATATCTTATGCTAAGTTTCTTTTTCTGTGTGACTTATTTCACTTAGAATCATCGTACCTGAATCCACTCACTTTGCTGCTCCTGGTCTTATGACATTGATTTCATGGCTGAGGGATATTCCATCGTACATAAATAACACAGTTTTTTGAACCAATTTTATATTTCCTGGGATATTTAAGGTGTACTCAAGTTGAGGTTCTTGTAAGCAGTGCAGCCCTAAATTTGGGGGTGGCTGTGTCTTATTGATTTTCAGTTTTCCCAAGTTATATTCCCTAGACAGGATGTGCCCTTGGCTCTGTAGCTCTGTTGATTACTTCTTTTAGGGAACGCAATGCACTCCTCCAGTGAGGCAGTTGGCAATTTACATCCCGCCCATCAGCATAAAAAGGCTCCCTGTTCTCCAGGGCCTGTCTGGCCTTTTTGGTTTTTACACATTTTGTAGATGTCCCTTTTGACCGGTGGGAAGTGATACTTCTTTGTAGTGCAGATTTGCATTGCCCGCTTGCTTGCTTGGTCAAAAAGGGCGTATGCGTTTTCTCCTGTATATATTCCGGAGAAAACACATACGCCCTATTTGGCCAAGTGCGTCATTGTCGAAATTTTCCCCCTCTTCCTGTGCTTTAAAGGCAATTCCAAGGTAACTCTTGAAATCTGTTTCCTGCTATTCTGCCTCGCTTTCAAGTCCGCCTCGTTGCCTTCCCTCAACAGATTTTTGGACGATCGTTGTCCTTTATTACTCTGCCAGTTTGTGAATTGCTGTGCCCCTGAGCTCCATTTTTCAACTCGTTTTTTGTGAGCTGTATGCAAGTCCAAAATTTTGGTTCAGGACCTATACTGGTTCCCGGTGGGTGGCTGAGACTCTGGTTAATTCTTCTTCCTGCCGGGAAATTAAAGTGACATGTGCCCGTCCAAATGCCTAACAGCTACTCTCTCATTGGTTCTCCCTCTTCCCTTCCATCCTCTGCCAAATTGGCAACCTGTGCGAACGAGGAGGTTAAAGGGGTTGTCTCTCCAAGTTGGGAGATTGATAGGAAAGCAGTTGGAAAGTCAAACCGGAACACCAGGTGAGGGACTACTCGTTGAGTTTTAGAAACCTTTTGTATTCACAGTGTGTCCATTCTCTAGGTTTCCCGTACATGTTATAGCTGTAGTAATATTCCCTTCAACATGGACAGTTGGGACCCATGGAATGGGGGCCATGCATTTTTGCTTTAAAGGGTCTGCATTTGCTCACCCAATCTCACCAGTCCTCTCAGTCCCAAGGGTCCAGCCTTATGCCACATCCACCTGTCATTGTAGATAGGGTCATTCCAGGTTTCATCAGAGACCCTGAAGGAAATGTAAAGAATTTCCCTGTTTTTTGGTTTTGTTTTTGAAATTCCTTTTTATACTGCGTTTGAGCTGATTCTCGCTGCCATGTTTATGCCAGTCTAGACACACTTGATTCCCTTACAGAGACATATCAATACATAGGTTTTAAGATTCTTACTAGTCAGATCTATTCCTCTGCGGGAAATATGGGGTTTTGAGTCCCTTTCACTGAGGAAGGTGTAGGTCTTGTCTATTCCACAGTTGATTTTAGAAATGGTACCTGTGCTTATATCAAACTCTGGTTTTATGCATCACCCCACCTATCCTTTCCCCTTAAGCAGGCATAAGAGTATTTTCTAAATGTGAGACTCTGTTCTCTTTCCTAACTCAGTTCATGTGTAGCCATGTTTACAGGATCTTCATAAGTGATATCTTATGATAAGTTTCTTTTTCTGTGTGACTTATTTCACTTAGAATCATCGTACCTAAATCCACTCACTTTGCTGCTCCTGGTCTTATGACATTGATTTCATGGCTGAGGGATATTCCATCGTACATAAATACCACAGTTTTTCAAACCATTTTTATATTTACTGGGATATTTAAGGTGTACCCAAGTTGAGGTTCTTGTAAGCACTGCAGCCCTAAATTTGGGGGTGGCTCTGTCTTATTGATTTTCAGTTTTCCCAAGGTATATTCCCTAGACTGGAAGTGCCATTGGCTCTGTAGCTCTGTTGTTTACTTGTTTTAGGGAACGCAATGCACTCCTCCAGTGAGGCAGTTGGCAATTTACATCCCGCCTATCAGCATAACAAGGCTCCCTGTTCTCCAGGGCCTGTCTTGCCTTTCTGGTTTTTACACATTTTTTGGGTGTCCCTTTTGACCGATGGGAAGTGATACTTCTTTGTAGTGCAGATTTGCATTGCCCGCTTGCTTGCTTGGCCAAAAAGGGCGTATGCGTTTTCTCCTGAATATATTCAGGAGAAAACGCATACGCCCTTTTTGGCCAAGTGCCTCATTGTCGAAGTTGTGCCCCTCTTCCTTTGCTTTAAAGGCGATTCCAACGTACCTCTTGAAATCTGTTTCCTGCTATTATGCCTCGCTTTCAAGTCCGCCTCGTTGCCTTCCCTCAACAGATTTTTGGACGATAGTTGTCCTTTATTACTCTGCCAGTTTGTGAATTGCTGTGCCCCTGAGCTCCATTTTTCAACTCGTTTTTTGTGAGCTGTACGCAAGTCCAAAATTTTGGTTCAGGACCTACACTGGTTCCCGGTGGGTGGCTGATACACTGGTTATTTCTTCTTCCTGCCGGGAAACTAGAGTGACATGTGCCCGTCCAAATGCCTAACAGCTACTCTCTCATTGATTCTCCCTTTTCCCTTCCATCCTCTGCCAAATTGGCCACCTGAGAGAACCAGGAGGTTAAAAGAGCTGTCTCTACAAGTTGGGAGATTTATAGTATAGCAGTTGGAAAGTCAAACCGCAGCACCAGGAGAGGGACTATTCGTTGAATTTTAGAAACCTTTTGTATTCACAGTGTGTCCATTCCCCAGGTTTCCCGTACATGTTATAGCTGTAGTAATATTCCCTTCCACATGGAGAGTTGGGACCCCTGGAATGGCAGCCATTCATTACTGATTTAAAGGGTCTGCGTTTGCTCACCCAATCTCACCAATCCTCTCAGTCCCAAGTGTCCAGCCTTATGCCACATCCAGCTGTCACTGTAGATAGGGTCATTCCTGGTTTCATCAGAGACACTGAAGGAAATGGAAATAATTTCCCTGTTTTTTGGTTTTGTTTTTGAAATTCCTTTTTATAGTGGGTTTGAGCTGATTCTCGCTGCCATGTTTATGCCAGTCTAGACACACTTGATTCCCTTACAGAGACATATCAATACATAGGTTTTAAGATTCTTACTAGTCAGATCTATTCCTCTGTGGGAAATATGGGGTTTTGAGTCCCTTTCACTGAGGAAGGTGTAGGTCTTGTCTATTCCACAGTTTGGTTTAGAAATGGTACCTGTGCTTATATCAAAGTCTGTTTTTATGCATCACCCCACCTCTCCTTTCGCCTTAAGCAGGCATAAGAGTGTTTTCTAAATGTGAGACTCTGTTCTCTTTCCTAACTCAGTTCATGTGTAGCCATGTTTACAGGATCTTCATAAGTGATATCTTATGATAAGTTTCTTTTTCTGTGTGACTTATTTCACTTAGAATCATCGTACCTGAATCCACTCACTTTGCTGCTCCTTGTCTTATGACATTGATTTCATGGCTGAGGGATATTCCATCATACATAAATACTACAGTTTTTTGAACCATTTTAATATTTCCTGGGATATTTAAGGTGTACCCAAGTTGAGGTTCTTGTAAGCAGTGCAGCCCTAAATTTGGGGGTGGCTCTGTCTTATTCATTTTCAATTTTCCCAAGGTATATTCCCTAGACTGGAAGTGCCCTTGGCTCTGTAGCTCTGTTGTTTACTTGTTTTAGCGAACGCAATGCACACCTCCAGTGAGGCAGTTGGAAATTTACATCCCGCCCATCAGCATAACAAGGCTCCCTGTTCTCCAGGGCCTGTCTTGCCTTTCTGGTTTTTGCACATTTTTTGGATGTCCCTTTTGATCGGTGGGAATTGATACTTCTTTGTAGTGCAGATTTGCATTGCCCGCTTGCTTTCTTGGCCAAAAAGGGCGTATGCGTTTTCTCCTGAATATATTCAGGAGAAAACCCATACGCCCTTTTTGCCCAAGTGCATAATTGTCGAAGTTGTGCCCCTCTTCCTGTGCTTTAAATGCCATTCCAACGTACCTCTTGAAATCTGTTTCCTGCTATTCTGCCTCGCTTTCAATCCGCCTCGTTGCCTTCCCTCAACAGATTTTTGGACGATAGTTGTCTTTATTACTCTGCCTGTTTGTGAATTGCTGTGCCCCTGAGATCCATTTTCAACTCGTTTTTTGTTAGCTCTACGCAAGTCCAAAATTTTGGTTCAGGACCTATACTGGTTCCCGGTGGGTGGCTGAGACTCTGCTTAATTCTTTTTCCTGCCGGGAAATTAGAGTGACATGTGCCCGTCCAAAAGCCTAACAGCTACTCTCTCATTGGTTCTCCCTCTTCCCTTCCATCCTCTGCCAAATTGGCAACCTGTGCGAACAAGGAGGTTAAAGGGGCTGTCTCTCCAAGTTGGGAGATTGATAGTAAAGCAGTTGGAATGTCTTACCGGAGCACCAGGAGAGGGACTACTCGTTGAGTTTTAGAAACCTTTTGTATTCACAGTGTGTCCATTCTCTAGGTTTCCCGTACATGTTATAGCTGTAGTAATATTCCCTTCAACATGGAGAGTTGGGACTCATGGAATGGGGGCCATGCATTTTTGCTTTAAAGGTCTGCATTGGCTCACCCAATCTCACCAATCCTCTCAGTCCCAAGTGTCCAGCCTTATGCCACATCCAGCTGTCACTGAAGAAAAGGTCATTCCAGGTATCATCGGAGACCCTGAAGGAAATGTAAAGAATTTCCCTGTTTTTTGGTTTTGTTTTTGAAATTCCTTTTTATAGTGGGTTTGAGCTGATTCTCGATGCCATGTTTATGCCAGTCTAGACACACTTGATTCCTTTACAGAGACACATCATTACATAGGTTTTAAGATTCTTACTTGCCAGATCTATTCCTCTGCGTGGAATATGGTGTTTTGAGTCCCTTTCACTGAGGAAGGTGTAGGTCTTGTCTATTCCACAGTTGGTTTTAGAAATGGTACCTGTGCTTATATCAAACTCTGGTTTTATGCATCACCCCACCTCTCCTTTCTCCTTAAGCAGGCATAAGAGTGTGTTCTAAATGTGAGACTCTGTTCTCTTTCCTAACTCAGTTCATGTGTAGCCATGTTTACAGGATCTTCATAAGTGATATCTTATGCTAAGTTTCTTTTTCTGTGTGACTTATTTCACTTAGAATCATCGTACCTGAATCCACTCACTTTGCTGCTCCTGGTCTTATGACATTGATTTCATGGCTGAGGGATATTCCATCGTACATAAATAACACAGTTTTTTGAACCAATTTTATATTTCCTGGGATATTTAAGGTGTACTCAAGTTGAGGTTATTGTAAGCAGTGCAGCCCTAAATTTGGGGGTGGCTGTGTCTTATTGATTTTCAGTTTTCCCAAGTTATATTCCCTAGACAGGATGTGCCCTTGGCTCTGTAGCTCTGTTGATTACTTCTTTTAGGGAACGCAATGCACTCCTCCAGTGAGGCAGTTGGCAATTTACATCCCGCCCATCAGCATAAAAAGGCTCCCTGTTCTCCAGGGCCTGTCTGGCCTTTTTGGTTTTTACACATTTTGTAGATGTCCCTTTTGACCGGTGGGAAGTGATACTTCTTTGTAGTGCAGATTTGCATTGCCCGCTTGCTTGCTTGGTCAAAAAGGGCGTATGCGTTTTCTCCTGTATATATTCCGGAGAAAACACATACGCCCTTTTTGGCCAAGTGCGTCATTGTCGAAATTTTCCCCCTCTTCCTGTGCTTTAAAGGCAATTCCAAGGTAACTCTTGAAATCTGTTTCCTGCTATTCTGCCTCGCTTTCAAGTCCGCCTCGTTGCCTTCCCTCAACAGATTTTTGGACGATCGTTGTCCTTTATTACTCTGCCAGTTTGTGAATTGTTGTGCCCCTGAGCTCCATTTTTCAACTCGTTTTTTGTGAGCTGTATGCAAGTCCAAAATTTTGGTTCAGGACCTATACTGGTTCCCGGTGGGTGGCTGAGACTCTGGTTAATTCTTCTTCCTGCCGGGAAATTAAAGTGACATGTGCCCGTCCAAATGCCTAACAGCTACTCTCTCATTGGTTCTCCCTCTTCCCTTCCATCCTCTGCCAAATTGGCAACCTGTGCGAACGAGGAGGTTAAAGGGGTTGTCTCTCCAAGTTGGGAGATTGATAGGAAAGCAGTTGGAAAGTCAAACCGGAGCACCAGGAGAGGGACTACTCGTTGAGTTTTAGAAACCTTTTGTATTCACAGTGTGTCCATTCTCTAGGTTTCCCGTACATGTTATAGCTGTAGTAATATCCCCTTCAACCTGGAGAGTTGGGACCCATGGAATGGGGGCCATGCATTTTTCCTTTAAAGGGTCTGCATTTGCTCACCCAATCTCACCAATCCTCTCAGTCCCAAGTGTCCAGCCTTATGCCACATCCAGCTGTCAGTGTAGATAGGGTCATTCCAGGTTTCATCAGAGACACTGAAGGGAATGTAAAGAATTTCCCTGTTTTTTGGTTTTGTTTTTGAAATTCCTTTTTATAGTGGGTTTGAGCTGATTCTCGCTGCCATGTTTATGCCAGTCTAGACACACTTGATTCCCTTACAGAGACATATCTATACATAGGTTTTAAGATTCTTACTAGTCAGATCTATTCCTCTGCGGGAAATATAGGGTTTTGAGTCCCTTTCACAGAGGAAGGTGTAGGTCTTGTCTATTCCATAGATGGTTTTTGGAACGGTACCTGTGGTTATATAAAACCCTGGTTTTATGCATCACCCCACCTCTCCTTCCCCCTTAAGCAGGCATAAGAGTGTTTTCTAAATGTGAGACTCTGTTCTCTCTCCTAACTCAGTTCATGTGTAGCCATGTTTACAGGATCTTCATAACTTATATCTTGTGATACGTTAGTTTTTCTGTGTGACTTATTTCACTTAGAATCATCGTACCTGAATCCACTCACTTTGCTGCTCCTGGTCTTATGACACTGATTTCATGGCTGAGGGATATTCCATCGTACATAATTACCACAATTTTTTGAACAATTTTTATATTTCCTGCCATATTTAAGGTGTACCCAAGTTGAGTTTCTTGTAAGCAGTGCAGCTCTGAATTTGGGGTGGCTCTGTCATATTGATTTTCAGTTTTCCCAAGGTATATTCCCTAGACTGGAAATGCCCTTGATTCTGTAGCTCTGTTGTTTACTTGTTTTAGGGAACACAGTGCAGTACACCAGTGAGGCAGTTGGCAATTTAGAACCCGCCCATCAGCATAACAAGGCTCCTGTTTTCCAGGTCCAGTCGTGCCATTCTGGTTTTTACACATTTTGTGGATGTCCCTTTTGACTGGTGGGAATAGATACTTCTTTTTAGTGCAGATTAGCATTGCCCGCTTGCTTGCTTGGCCAAAAAGGGCGTATGCGTTTTCTCCTGAATATATTCAGGAGAAAACGCATACACTCTTTTTGGCCAAGTGCATCATTGTCGAATCGAAGTTGTGCCCCACTTCCTGTGCTTTACAGGCGATTCCTACGTACCTCTTGAAATCTGTTTCCTGCTATTCTGCCTCGCATTCAAGTTGGCCTCGTTGTCTTTCCTCAGCAGACTTTTTGATGATAGTTTTCCTTTATTACTCTGCCAGGTTGTGAATTTCTGTGCCCCTGTGCTCCATTTTTCAACCCGTTTTTTGTGAGCTGAATGCAAGTCCAAAATTTTGGTTCAGGACCTATACTGGTTCCGGGTGGATGGCTGAGACCTTGGTTAATTCTCTTTCCTGCCGGGAAATTAGAGTTACATGTGTCCGTCCAAATGCCTAACAGCTACTCTCTCATTGGTTCTTCCTCTTCCCTTTCATCCTCTGCCAAATTGGCAACGTGTGCGAACCAGGAGCTTAAAGGGGCTGTCTCTCCAAGTTGGGAGATTGATAGTAAAGCAGTTGGAAAGTCAAACCGGAGCACCAGGAGAGGGACAATTCGCTGAGTTTTAGAAACCTTTCGTATTCACAGTGTGTTCATTCTCTAGGTTTCCGGTACATGTTATAGCTTTAGTAATATTCCCTTCAACCTTTAGAGTTGGGGCCCATGGAATGGGGGCCTGGCATTATTGCTTTAAAGGGTCTGCATTTGCTCACCCAATCTCACCAATCCTCTCAGTCCCAAGTGTCCTGCCTTATGCCACATCCAGCTGTCATTGTAGATAGGGGCATTCCAGGTTTCGTCAGTGACCCTGAAGGAATTGTAAAGGATTTCCCTGTTTTTTTGATTTGTTTTTGAAATTCCTTTTTATAGTGGGTTTGAGTTGATTCTCGCTGCCATGTTTATGCCTGTCTAGACACACTTGATTCCCTTATGGTGACATATTAATACTTAGGTTTTAAGATTCTTACTAGTGAGATCTATTCCTGTGCGGGAAATATGGGGTTTTGAGTCCCTTTCACTGGAAGGTGTCGGTCTTGTCTATTCCATAATTGGTTTTTGAAATGGTAGCTGTGCTTATATCAAACACTGGTTTTATGCATCAACCCACCTCTCCTTCCAACATAAGCAGGCATAAGAATGTCTTCTAAATGTGAGACTGTGTTCTCTTTCTTAACTCAGTTCATGTGTAGCCATGTTTACAGGTTCTTCATAAGTGATATCTTATGATAAGTTTCTTTTTCTGTGTGACTTATTTCACTTAGAATCATCGTACCTGAATCCACTCACTTTGCTGCTACTGGTCTTATGACTTTGATTTCATGGCTGAGGGATATTCCATCGTACGTAAGTAGCACAATTTTTTGAACCATTTTTATATTTCCTGGGATATTTAAGGTGTACCGAAGTTGAGGTTCTTGTAAGCAGTGCAGCCCTTAATTCGGGGGTGGCTATGCCATATTGATTTTCAGGTTTCCCAAGGTATATTCCCTAGACTGGAAATGCCCTTGGCTCTGTAGCTGTGTTGTTTACTTATTTTAGGGAACACAATGCACTCCTCCAGTGATGCAGTTGGCAATTTACATCCCGCCCATCAGCATAACAAGGCTCCTGTTCTCCAGGGCCTGTCGTGCCCTCTGGTTTTTATACATTTTGTAGATGTCCCTTTTGACCGGTGGGAAGAAGTACTTCTTTGTAGTGCAGATTTGCATTGCCCTCTTGCTTGCTTGGCCAAAAAGGGCGTATACGTTTTCTCCTGAATATATTCAGGAGAAAACGCATACGCCCTTTTTGGGCAAGTGCATCTTTGTCGAAGTTGTGCCCCTCTTCCTGTGCTTTACAGGCAATTCCTACATACCTCTTGAAATTTGTTTCCTGCTATTCTGCCTCACTTTCAAGTTGGCCTCGTTGCCTTCCCTCAACAGATTTTTGGATGATAGTTGTCCTTTATTAATTTGCCAGTTTTTGAATTGCTGTTCCCCATGAACTCAATTTTTCAACTCGTTTTTTTGTGAGCTGAACGCACGTCCAACATTTTGGTTCAGGAACTATACTGGTTCCCGGTGGGTGGCTGAGACTTTGGGTAATTCTTCTTCCTACCGGGAAATTAGAGTGACATGTGCCCGTCCAAATGCCTAATGGCTACTCTCTCATTGGTCCTTCCTCTTCCCTTTCATCCTCAGCCAAATTTGCAACCAGTGGGAACGAGGAGGTTAAAGGGTCTGTCTCTCCAAGTTGGGAGATTGATAGTTAAGCATTTTGAAAGTCAAACCGGAGCACCAGGGTAGGGACTGTTCTTTGAGTTTTAGAAAACTTTCGTATTCACAGTGTGTCCACTCTCTAGGTTTTCCGTACATTTTATAGCTGTAGTAATATTACCTTCAACCTGGAGAGTTGGCACCCATCGAATGGGTGGCACGCATTATGGCTTTAAAGGGACTGCATTTTCGCCACCAATCTCTCCCATCCCCTCAGTCCCATGTGTCCAGCCTTATGTCTCTTCCAGCTGTTGTTGTAGATACTGTCATTCCAGGTTGCATCAGAGCCCTTGAAGGAATTGTGTAAGAATATCGCTGTTTTTTTTATTTTGTTTTGTTTTTCAAATTTAGTTTTATAATGGGGTTGAGCTGATTATCCCTGACTTGTTTTTGCCAGTCTAGACAAAATTGATTCCCTTACAGAGACATATAAATACACTGATTTTAAGATTCTTACTAGTCAGATATATTCCTCTGCTGGAAATAGGGTTTTTGAGTCCCGTTCACTACAGAAGGAGTAGTTCTTGTCTATTCTGTATTTGGATTATTGAACGGTACCTGTGCTAATATCAAACTCTGGTTTTGTGCATCTCCCCACCTCTCTTTCCCCTTAAGCAAGCATAAGAGTGTTTTCTAAATCTGAGACTCTGTTCTGTTTCCTAATTCATTTCATATGTAGCCATGTTTACATTCCCTTCATAAGTGATATCTTATGTGAGAGTGCACCATGGCCCTTGTAATAATAATGCTCCATGACCCCTGTCATCACATTGCACCATGTCCTAGTTATCACAATGCTCCATGGCCCTTATCATCACAATTCTCCTCGTCCTTGTCATCACGATGCTACATGACACTTCTCATCACAACATTACATGCTCTTGTTATCACAATGCTCCATGACACCTGTCATCTCAATGCTCCCTGACACCAGTCATCACAGTGCTTCATGCCCCTTTTCATTACAGTGCTCCGTGATGCTCGTCATCACAATTACTCAAGGTCTTCTCATCACAATGCTCCACGGTTTTGCCATCAAAATGCTCCATGCCCTGGTCATCTCGCAGCTCAATGTCCCTTGTCCTCACAATTCTCCACGTCCTTGTCATCACAATACTCCATGCATTTGTCATCACCATACTCCATTACCATTGTCATCACGATCCTCCATGGAACTTGGGATCACATTGCTTCATGCCCTTGTCATCACAATGCTCCATGCTCCTTGAAATCAAAATGATCCATGACCTCTGTCATCACAATGCTCCAAACACTTGTGATCACAATGTTCCATAACACTTGTCATCACAACTCTCCATGACGCCTGTCATCTCAATACTCCATGCCCTTATTGTCACAATGCTCCATGACCTTTGTCATCACAATGCTCAATACACTTGTCATCACAATGCTCCCCGTCAGAATGCTCCTTGAACCCTGTCACCAAAAGGCTCCATGCCTTTTCCATCACAATGTCCCATGCCATTTTCATCACAATGCTCCATGCCATTGTCATCAAAATACTCCACAAGATTGTCATCAGAATGCTCCATGACCCTTGTCATCACAATTCTCCATGTACTTGTTGGCACAATGCTCCCTGACCCTTGTCATCACAATACTCCAAGCCATTGTCATCACAGTGCTCCATTATCTTTGTCATCATAATCCTCCATGACACTTGGCATCACAATGCTCCATGCCACTGTCATCACAATGGGCCATTACATATGTCATCACAATGCTCCCTGGCACCTGTCTTCATAATACTGCATGACCTTGTCATCACAATTCTCCATTCCCTTGCCACCACAGTGCGCCATTCCAACTGTCATCGCAATAATCCATGAAACTTATTAGGCCAATGCTCCATGCCCTTGTCATCACAATGCTCCATGACCGTGTCATCACAATGCTCCATGACTCCAGTCATCACAATGCTCCATGCCATTGTCATCAAAATACTCCACAAGATTGTCATCAGAATGCTCCATGGCCCTTGTCATCACAATTCTCCATGTACTTGTTGGCACAATGCTCCCTGACCCTTGTCATCACAATACTCCAAGCCATTGTCATCACAATGCTCCATTATCTTTGTCATCATAATCCTCCATGACACTTGGCATCACAATGATCCATGCCACTGTCATCACAATGGGCCATTACATATGTCATCACAATGCTCCGTGACACCTGTCTTCATAATACTGCATGACCTTGTCATCACAATTCTCCATTCCCTTGCCATCACAGTGCGCCATTCCAACTGTCATCGCAATAATCCATGAAACTTATTAGGCCAATGCTCCATGCCCTTGTCATCACAATGCTCCATGACCGTTTCATCACAATGCTCCGTGACTCCAGTCATCACAATGCTTCATGACCTTTGTCATCACAATGGTCCATGCCTTCGTCATCAACAGTCTCTATGACTTTTTAACCGCAGTGCTCCATGAAGTTTTCATCACAATGCTCTTTGACCCATGTCATCACAATGCTCTATGCCTTTCTCAACACAATGCTCCATGACCCTTGTCATCACAATGCTCCATGGGCTTGTCAGCACAATGCTCCATGACCCTTGTCATCACAATGTGTCATGCGCTTGTCATCACAGTGCTCCACAATCTTGTCATCACAATGCTCCTTATACCTTGTCATCACAATGCTCCATGCACTTCTCATCAAAATGCTCTCTCACCACTGATATCACAATGTTACATCACTATTCATCACAGTACTCCCTCACCGCTGTCATCACAGTGTTCCATGACTCCTGTCATCACAATGCTACATCACTTATCATCACAATGTTCGATGACCCCTGACATCACAGTGCTCCATAACCCCTGTCATCAAAATGCTCCATGACCGTTTTCATCAAAATGCTCCATGACCCCTGACATCACAATGTTCCATAACCATTGTCATCAAAATGTTCCATGAGCCTTTTCATCAAATTGCTCCATGACCCTGTCATCACAATGCTCCCTGCCCTTCTCATCACAATGCACCACACCCTTGTCATCAAAATGCTCCATGACCTTTGTCATCACAAAGCTCCATGACCCTTGGCATCACAATGCTCCATGCCATTGCCATCACAATGCTCCATGGACCCTCTCATCGCATTGATCCATGCAATTGTCATCAAAAAGCTCCATGACACTTGTCATCACACTACTCGATGCCCTTTTCATCACAATGCTCCATGCCCTTGTCATTACAATCCTCAATGACACATGTATCACTGTGTTCCGTGCCCTTGTCATCACAATGCTCAATGCCAACTCTCATCACAATAATCCATGAAAATTTTCAGACCAATGCTGCTGCCCTTGTCATCACAATGCTCCATGACCCATGTCATCACAACGTTCCACGGCCTTGTCATCACAAGGCTCCATGACCCTTGTCATCACAAAGCTCCAAGAACCCTGTAATCACAATGCTCCATGCCCTTGTCATCACAAAGCTCCATGACGCATGTCATCAGAATGCTCCATGGCCTTCTCATCACAGTGCTCCATGCCGTTGTCATTACAATCCTCCATGACCCATGTATCACTGTGTTCCGTGCCCTTGTCATCACAATGCTCCGTGCCCACTCTCATCACAATAATCCATGAAATATTTCAGACCAATGCTCCATGCACTTCTCATCACAATGCTCCATGACCCCTGTCATAACAATGCTCCATTACCCCTGTCATCACAATGCTCCACACCCCTTGTCATTACAGTGCTCCATGAGGCTTGTCATCAAAATTATCCATGGTCTTCTCATCACAATGTTCCACGGTCTTGTCATCACAATGCGCCATGCCCTGGTCATCACACTGCTCCATGTCCCTGTCATCACAATTCTCCACGTTCCTGGCATCACTATGATCCATGACACTTCTCATCAAAGTGTTACATGCTTTGTCATCACAATTCTCAATGCACTTGTCATCGCATTGCTCCATGACCCCTGTCATAGCAAGCTCCATGTGCTTGTCATCACAATACTCCATGTCCTTATCGTCACAATGCTCCATGACCTTTGTCATCACAGTGCTCAATACACTGGTCATCAAAATGCTCCCTGACACTTGTTGTCTGTATGCTCCTTGAAACCTGTCATGACAAGGCTCCATGTATTTTTCATAAGAATGATCCATGCTCTTTTCATCACAATGCTCCAAGACCCCTGTAATCACAATGCTCCATGCCCTGGTCATCACAAAGCTCCATGACGCCTGTCAGAATGCTCCATTGCCTTCTCATCACAATGCTCCATGCCCTTGTCATCACAATGCTCCAAGACCACTGTAATCACAAAGCTCCATGCCCCTTTTCATCAGAATGCTCCATGAGACATTTCATTATAAGGCTCCATGGTCTTCTCATCACAATGCTCAAGGAACTTGTCATCACAGTGCTCCATTCCATTGTCATCACAATGCTCCATGACCCCTGTCATCACAATACTCCATGAATATTTTCAGCCCAATGCTCCATGGCCTTTTCATCACAATGCTCCATTACCCCTGTCATAACAATGCTCCATGATCCCTTCCATCACCATGTTCCACGGCCTTGTCCTCACAAGGTTCCATGACCCTTGTCACCACAATGCTCCAAGACCCCTGTAATCACCATGCTCCATGCCCCTTTTCATCTCATTGCTCCATGAACCCTGTCATCACAATGCACCATGCCCACTATCATAATGCTTCATGCTATTGTCATCACAATGAAATCAAAATTCTCCATGACCTCTGTCTTCACAATGCTCCAAACCCTTGTGATCACAATGTTCCATAACACTTGCCATCACAACGCCCCATGCCGCTGGTCATCACAATTATCCATGGACTTCTCATCACAATGCTCCATGACCTTTGTCATCACATTTCTCAATACACTTGTCATCACAATGCTCCCTGACACTTTTCGTCAGTATGCTCCTTGAAACCTGTCATGACATGTCTCCATGCCTTTTTCATAACAATGATCCATGCCCTTTTCATCACAATGCTCCATGCCATTGTCATCACAATACTCCACAAGGTTGTCATCAGAATGCTCCGTGACACCTGTCATCACAATGCTCCATGTCCCTTGTCATTACAGTGCTCCATGATGCTCGTCATCACAATTATCCATGGTCTTCTCATCACAGTGCTCCACGGTCTTCCCATCACAATGCTCCATGCCCTGATCATCTCAATACTCCATGTCCCTTGTTATCACAATTCTCCACTTCCTTGTCATCACAATGCTCCACGACAGTTCTCATCACAATGTTACATGCTCTTGTCATCACAATTCTCCATGCACTTGTCATTGCAATGTCCCATGACCCCTGTCATAGCAAGCTCCATGCCTTTGTCATCACAATGCTTCACGACCTTTTCATCAAAATTCTCAATGACCGTTGTCATCACAATGCTCCATGCCCTTGTCATCACAATGCTCCAAGCCCTTGTCATCACAATGTTCCATTACCTTTGTCATCACAATCCTCCGTAACACTTGGCATCACAATGCTCCATGCATTGTCATCACAATGGTCCATGAAATATGTCATCACAATGCTCCCAGACACCTGTCTTCACAATATTCCATGACCTTGTCTTCCCAATGCTCCATGCCCTTGTCATCACAATGTGCCATGCCCACTCTCAACACAATTATCCATGAAATTTATCAGACCAATCCTCCATGCCCCTGTCATCAAAATGCTCCAAGTCTTTTTCATCACAATGCTCCATGAACCCTCTCATCACATTGTTCCATGTCCTTGTCATCACAAAGCCCCAGGATGCTTGTCATCACAATGCCCGATGCCCTTCTCATCACAATGCTCCATGCCCTTGTCATTACAATCCACCATGACCCATGTATCACAGTGTTCAGTGCCCTTGTCATCACAATGCTCCATGCCCACTCTCATCACAATAATCCATGAAACATTTCAGACCAATGCTCCATGCCCTTCTCATCACAATGCTCCATTACCCCTGTCATAACAATGCTTCATGACCACTGCCATCACAATGTTCCACAGCCTTGTCATCACAAGGCTCAATGACCCTTGTCATCACAATGCTCCAAGAACCCTGTAATCACAATGCTACATGCCCTTGTCATCACAAAGCTCCATGACGCATGTCATCAGAATGCTCCATGGCCTTCTCATTCATGATGCTCCATGCCCATGTCATCACAATGCTCCAAGACTCCTGTAATAACAATACTCCATGCCCCTTTTCATCTCAATGCTCCATGAACCCTGTCATCACAATGCACCATGTGCAACATCATAATGGTTCAGGCTATTGTCATCACAATGAAATCAAAATGCTCCATGACATCTGCCATCACAATGCTCCAAATCCTTGTGATCACAATGTTCCATAACACTTATCATCACAACGCCCCATGACACTTGTCATAACAATTATCCATTGTCTTCTCATCACAATGCTCCATGACCTTTGTCATCACAATTCTCAATACCCTTGTCATCACAATGCTCCCAGACACTTGCCATCAGTATGCTCCTTGAACCCCGTCATGACAAGGCTCCATGCCTTTTTCATGACAATGATCCATACCCTTTTCATCACAGTGCTCCAAGTACCCTGTAATCACAATGCTCCATGCCCTTGTCATCACAAAGCTCCATGATGCATGTCATCAGAACGCTCCATGGCCTTCTCATCCTAATGCTTCATGTCCTTGTCATCACAATGCTCCAAGACTCCTGTAATCACAATGCTCCATGCCCCTTTTCATCAGAATGCTCCATGAGACTTGTCATCACAAGGCTCCATGGTCTTCTCATCACAGTGCTCCAGTACCTTGTCATCACAATGCTCCATGACCCCTTTCATCACAGTACTCCATGAGCATTTTCAGCCCAATGCTCCATCACCTTCTCATCACAATGCTCCATGACTCCTGTCATCACAATGCTCCATGACCACTGTCATCACAACGCTCCATGAACCCTGACAACACAACGATCTGGGACTCTTGTCATCAAAATGCTCCATGACCCTTGTCATCACAGTGATCCATGCCCTTGTCATCCCAATGCTCCATGATCCCTGTAATCACAATGCTCCGTGACGCTTGTCATCACAGTGCTCCATGAACCTTGTCATCACAATGTTCCTTGCCTTTGTCAGCAAAATGCTACATAATCTTGTCATCACAATGCTCCATGCGCTTGTCATCACATTCCTCCATAACCATTGGGATCACATTGCTTCATGCCCTTGTCAACTCTCTCTTGCCTTTCTGGTTTTTACAGATATTCGGATGTCCCTTTTGACCGGTGGGAAGTGACAATTCTTTGTAGTGTGGATTTGCATTGTGTACCTTGCTTAATTGGCCAGAAAGGGCGTATGCGTTTTCTCCTGAATATATTCAGGAGAAAAGGCATACGCCCTTTTTGGCCAAGGGCATCACTGTCCAAGTTGTGATGCTTTTCCTGTACTTTAAAGGCGATTCCAATTTACCTCTTGAAATATGTTTTGTGCAATTCTGCCTCATTTTCAAGTCCCCTTCTTTACCTTCCCTCAACAGATTTTGGAAGAGATTAGTCCTTTATAACTCTGCAGGTTGGTGAATTGCTGTGCCCCTGAGTCCCAATTTTCAAATCCCATTTTTGAGAGCTGGCTGCAAATCCACAATTTTGCTTCAGGACCTATACTGGTTCCAGGGGTGGCTATATTGGTTCCCTGTGGGTGGTTGAGGCTTTGGTTATTTCTTCTTCCTGACGGGAAATTAGAGTGACATGTGCCCGTCCAAATGCCTACATCTACTCTCTGATAGGTTCTCCCTCTTCCCTTTCATCCTCTGCACAATTAGCAAACTGTGTGAACCAGGAGGTTATAGGGGCTGACTCTCCTAAGTTGCGAGATTGATAGTAAAGCAGTTGGAATACCAAACTGGAATACAAGGACAAGAAAAATTAGGAGAGTTTTAGAAAACTTTTGCCATGACAGGTTGTCCATTCTCTAGGTTTCCCATACATGTTATAACTGTAGTGATATTCCCTTCTACCTGGAGATTTGGGACCCATGGAATGGTTGCATGCATTACTACTTTAAGGGTCTGCATTTTCTCTCCCAATCTCACCAGTCCTCTCAGTCCCAAGTCTCCAGCCTTATGTCTCATCCAGCTGTCTTTGCAGATAGGATCATTCCAGGTTTCATCAGAACCTTTGAAGGAATTGCGTAAGAATTTCGCTGTTTTTTGGTTTTGTTTTTGAAATTCATGTTTATAATGGGGTTGAGCTGATTATCACTGACTTGTTTATGCCGGTCTAGACACAATTGGTTCCCTTACGAAGACATATTAATACATAGGTTTTAAGATTCTTACTAGTCAGATATATAACTATGCGGGAAATAGTGGTGTTGAGTCCCGTTCACTGAGGAAGTTGTAGGTCTTGTCTATTCTGTATTTGGTTTATGGAATGGTACCTGTGTTAATATCAAACTCTGGTTTTATGCATCACCCCACCTCTCCTTTCTCCTGAAGCAGGCATAAGATTTTTTTTTCTAAATGTGAGACTCTCTTCTCTTTCCTAATTCAGTTCATGTGTTGTGATATTGACATTTCCTCTATAAGTGATATCTTATGATAAGATTCTTTTTCTGTGTGACTAATTTCCCTTAGAATCATCATACTTAAATCCACTCATTATGCTGCTACTGGCCTTATATACATTGATTTCACGTCTGAGTGATATTCTGTTGTACAAAATACCACAAGTTCTTTATGCATTTCTGTTTTTCCTGGGATATTTTAGGTGTACCAAAGTTGAGGTTCTTGTATGCAGAGCAGCCCTAAACTTTGGGGTGCCTGTGTCTTATTGATATTTAGTCTTCCCAAGTTATATGCCCATGAGTTGAAGTCCCCTTTGCTTGGGGGCTTTGTAGTTTAGATGTTTTAGGAAACAGCATACACTTCTTCAGAGTGGCTCTTGGATATTTATACCCCACCCATCAGCGTGACTTGGCTCCCTGTTTCCCATGGCCTCTCCTGCATTTCTGGTTTGTACACATTTTTTGGAATGCCTTTCTGAGCAGTGGAAATTGAGACTTCTTTGTTGTGCAGATATGCATTTCCCTCTTGCTTGGTTGGCCAAAAACTCTGTCTGTGTTTTTTTCCTGAATATATTCACGAAAAAAACACATACACCCTTTTGCCCAACTGCATCATTTTAGAAATTCTGCTGCTTTTCATATGATTTAAATGTGAGTAGAATCTACCTTTTGAAATCTGTTTCCTGCAATTCTGCCTCTCATTCCGATCCTCTTCGTTGCCTTACCTGAATATATTTTTGGACGTTGGTTATCATTTATATCTTTGCAGGTCTTTGAATTGTCTGCTCCTGAGCTGCATTTTGCAACTCGCTTTTTTTGTGTGCTGTATGCCAAACCATTGGATTGCTTCCGGCACTATTCCGGTTCTGGGGAGGCAGGCTGAGCCTTTGGTTAATTCTTCTTCCTAATGGGAAAATGGAGTGGCATGTGCCTGTCAAAACTCCTACAGCTAACCTCTCATTGGTTCCCCCTCTTCCCATTTATCCTCTGCACAAATTGAAAACTGTGTAAAACAGGAGGTTAAAGGTGCTGATTCTCCAAGTGTGGAGATTGTTAGTAATGTGGCTGGAATGGCGAACCTCAGCACCAGGAGATCAAAAATGAGGTGCATTGTAGACACCTTTTCCTGAGCACATGGTGTACATTCATCTCGGTTTCCCAGGCATGTTTTCACTGTCAGAAGATTCCCTTGAACCTGCAGATTTGGGACCCATGGAATGGGTACCAGGCAGTATTACTTTAAAAGGTCTGCATTTTCTCACCAAACCTCTCTAACATCTCTTAGTGTGCATAGCTTCCAGCCTTATATATCATCCTGCTGTGGGTCTACATGTGTCCAATTCATGTTACATCGTAGACCTTCAACAAAAGTTGTAAGAATTTTTGTCTGTCTCACTTTTTTTATAAATATTTTTAAATTTATTTTTATATTGGTTACAGCTGATTTTCAAAGCTCTGTTTTTTGTTCCTGTACATCCACTTGATTCATGTACTGTGAGACAACAATAAATTCCTTTTCAGATGCTTAGCAGTCATATGTATTATTTTCCAGTGACTTGAGTGGGCTGAGTGCAGTTCTTTGAGGTACCATGTAGGCCTTGTCAGTTATTCAATTTGGTACTTGGAATGGTATCTTTGCTAATTTCAACCTCCTGGATAATACCTCACCATTCCCCACCTTTCCCATTTAGCAGCCTTATGTCTATTTTCTACATATTTGACTATGTTTCTGTATTGTAATTTATTTCATGTGTAGCCATTTTTGATTCCACCTTTAAGTGACATCTTATGATATGTGTCTTTTTCTTTCTGACATATGTCACTTAGAATGATCGTATGTAACTCCTCCAGAGTTGTTCCAACTGGCCTTATTTCATTGATTTCTGGATGAGTAATATTCCACTCTACATAAGTACCCCATCTCTTTTATCCATTTTATCCTTCCAGGGACATTTAGGTTATATCCAAGTTGAGGCCCTTTTTAACAGAGAGGTGGTAAACGTTGGGGTGCCTGTTTTCTGTCGATTTTTGTTTTTCCCAAGGTATACGCCCATGAGTGCAAGTGCCCTATGCTCTGTAGCTCATTTTGTAGATGTTTTAGCAAACACAATACTCTTCTCCAGAGTGGCTGTTGGCAAATTGCATTTCCACTATCAGCCTCACAGGGCTCCCTTTTCTCCTCGCCCTGTCCTGCATTTCTGGTGTTTACACTTTACGTGGATGGCCCTTCTGACTGATGTGAAGTGATACATTTTGTAGTATTGATTTCCAGTGTCCACCTGTTTGGTTGGATAAAAAGTGTGTATGGCCTTTACTTGAATATATTCAGGAAAAATGCATACGCCCTTTTTGGCCAACAGCATCATTGGCGATGTTCAGACCCTTTTCTTGTACTTTAACGGGGAGTCCTTTCTACCTGTTCAAATATGTTTCCTGCCACTCTCCCTTGCTTACAAGTCCTTTTCTGTGACTTACCTCAAGACATTTTTCGACGATAGATATTTTCAACTCTGCAGTTTCATGAATTTTAGTGACCCTGAGTTCCATTATTCAACTTGTGTTTATGGAAACTGGACACAAAACAGCGGGATTTCCTCTAGCCCTATTCTGTTTCCGTGGGCAATTCTAGCCTTTGATGAATTTGTCTTCCGGATTGGAAATTAGAGTGGCATGTGCCTGTCCGAATACCTAAGACTTGTCTCTAAATTTTTCTCATCCTTCCGCTTCATCCTCTGGACAAATTCCAAACTGTGTGCAACAGGATGTTGACGGTGCTGATATGCCCAAGTGAGGAGGTTGTTAGGAAAGATGCTGGAGGGGTGAACCCAAGCACCAGGCTATGAGGAGATGAGGTGCAATTTCCAAACTCTTTCCGATCAAATGGTGTACCATCCTCTAGGTGTGACAGGCATGTTTTAGCTGTAGGAAGGGTCCCGTGCATGTAAGGAGAACACCAGGGATTTTTCCAAATCAGTGCCTCCCCGAACCCCAAACTGGGGAATTTTTAAGCTACGGCTACACGCATGTCCATTAAGGGCCTTGGGAAATAGGCAGAGCCCAAACTTTAGATGATTGAAATCTTCAGGGTCAGAAGCGCTCACCATTGGCCTTGCTTAGGTTACATTTTATCTGTCATTGATAGATGATGTCAATAAAAATATCTATTCTTTTTCAGATTATTTCCCCTTATAGGTTATTGCAAAATATTCAGTGTAGTTCCCTGTGCTATACAGTAGTTCCTTGTTGATAATCTATTTTATACATAGCAGTGTGTATGTGTTAATCCCAAACTGTTAATTTATCCCTTCTCCTACCTTTCCCCTTTGGTAATAATAAATTATAAGATTTTATACTTCTCAGAAATGGGGGAGCTGAAAGAGAGGTATCATTTTCAATGGAAAAGCATTGAAAACAAGATTGAAGCTTCAGCCAAGAGTATTCGATGTACATCCATGGAAATAAATCCCTTCATTTCTCTAATGTTGACCTGACAAATAAGACAAACGTCTTCACTGAACTTGCTTATAAGAAAGTGATGGAAATATCAAATGTAAGTCTTAGAAACATCTTATTTTACCCGAGCGTTATACACTGCTCTAGGTTAACTACAGTTTGGCTCACACATCTGTTCATTGAAGTTACAATGTTCTCAATTTCTGTTACTGATCCTCCAGAGTGGACCCCAACAGGAGTCCCCGTGCCCAGTGTCATTGCAGCCAACAGATCAAGACTGAGTTTGGTTCAGAAGCAAAGGAAACATTATTTTGAAAACAGAAAGGAGAGGTGAGAGCGTGCACTCCCCCACGGGCTGTGGGCTGGGCTGCTGTGTAGGGATCCCGGCAGCGTCAGTGGGAGGGAGGGGATGGAGCTCTCGAGGGCTGGGTTGGCTGCAGCTCAGGCTCTATGCCGCGGAGTCTGCATGGGACCCCGCTAGCTGAGGTGTCGACCCAGCCATTCTGCACTAGGAAGTCGGGTCTGAAGTGCCGGGTGTGGGACCTCTGCATGCGGAACCCTAGGAGCACGTGAAATTAGACAAAGCACAAAGGAAAAACAGGTTAGACTTTATTTTATTGCCCAGATTCTCTTTTTATCTCCCAGGAGTTTTTAATGAACGTTGCCGGAGATGAACACCTCCTCGGCTTTTTGTTCCGTTCCTCATTCTTGGGGTGTTGAGGGTGCAGACCCCTCTTTTGTAACTGCTTCATGCTGTGGTGGGAGCCCTGATACATGGGGGGAGGGTCAAAACGTCTCCCCACCAGCCTCCAGGTGAGGTTGATTGTCCCAAGGCCTCCTGCCTCACTTCTCGTCCGCCTGAGCACCAGCATTGGAAGTGTTATAGATTCTAATGACCTTTAAGGGTCCAGGAAAGAGATGCGCAGAGATGCTGCGGTGGCAGGTTTCACCCCACCCCACATTTGTTCGGCGACCTTAGGCTGACGATTTTTGCCAGCCTAGATGCTCTGACCACTAGTCTGTGCTTTCTTTAATTAGGTCCCTGAATTAATGTACAAACAGCACCATGTGTCAGAGCCCTGCCCGCACAACTCCCAGAGAGTCCAGGGTCAGTGGTGATCCAGGACCATGACGTCCACTGAGTCAACGGCCTTTAGAAGTATCCAGCAGTCCAGCCGGTCATATTGACCATCATCACCGCGGTGTCTGTAGGGCTTTCTATGGTGAAAGCATGATATATGTTTCCCCCGCCAAGCTTATTAGCTCCCCTCTGGGTGCAGTAAGTCCTGCAAGCAGTAGTCTGCTCTTTCGGGGCACAGTCTTGTTGTTTTCTGAGAGAAACTCCAGGTCAAGTGATGGTCACACGAGTCATTTTGGGGGCCTGTTGCCCCCGTTTGTCTCTCTGGAGGTTGGAGTTGGAGGGTCTCCTCACTCGAGGTCAGTGTGTCCACAGAGCGACCCCTGCAACTTCAGGGCATGATGGGTGGTTAGGATCACCACTTGGGGTCCTTTTCCCTTAGGAGGGAGCTGGCCTTGTGGGCTTCTGATTCAGCTTTTTAGATACCCCAGTATCCTGGCCTGATGAGTCGGTGGGCAAAGCCCTCGGTGACCATAGTTTATCATACCTGAAGGGCATTCTTTTGTTGCTCCATTTCAAGTGGTCCCAGTTTTTGCACTAAGGCTCCAAGGGCGATTAACCTATGACTGGGTATGTAAAGGTCCAAGGGTTTAGCTAAATTAGGGAGATCCTTGGCAAGGGTCTGAATTGACTGCTCTTTCCATTCTTGAAAGGCTGCTTCTGGATTCTATTCAAAAGGATCATCATCTTTTCGTGTCAGTGTTTCATGTAGAGGCCCAGCTATTAGACTGTAGTTAGGGATCCAGATGCAGAAAACCTTGGCCTCCCCAGGAACCCCTAAGCTGTCTTCTAGTTTTAGAAGAAGTAAGGCTGCAAATGGCTTCTTCCCTATCCTGGGATGTGTTTCTCCGAATATCTGTGGCAATGAAGCCCAGGCATGTCACCTTAGCCTGGGATATTTGAGCCTTTTTCTTGGACACCTTCTATCCTTTCTTGACTAGGTAGTTCAGAGGCGTCTTTAGTAGGCCTGGTGATCAGAATGTCCTCTGCATATTGAAGGAGGATTCCCTTTTACAGAGGTAGAACTTTTAGGTCTTTAGAGGACATTTCCCCAATGATGGTGTGGGTATTTTTGAACCATTGGGGAAGGATGGCCCAGCATTATTGCTTTGGTTGCATGTTGTGTCCTGCCACTCACAAGCCAAAAATCCTTGTGACTCTGAGATGAATGGAATACAGAAGAAGGCATCATTGAAGTCTAATACAGAATGCCATGGCCTGTTGGATGGTAGAATGACCAGCAGGGTGTAGGAAACAGGAGCTACTGGATGTATATCCTCGGTGGCTTCACTGACTGTCCTGATATCCTTTACCAGGTCTCCAGCAGCCAATGGGACTCTCGTGGTCAGGCCAATCCCAGGATATGGAGCTCACCTGGGCTGCACCCCCCACCCCTCAGCCCACAGGGACCTCGTGGTCATGTCCCTCCCAGGGTATGGAGCTCACCTGTGCAGTTACCCAGCAGCCCATTGGGCTCTCATATCCAGGCCCTTCCCAGGATACGGAGCTCCCCTGGGCAGGTACCCAAGCAGGGCTGGACACACAAGAACTGTGCACATAGCCCACCTTGCAGAGAACCCCCATCTCACCTGTCGCTCACAGCTGACACAGAACGCCTCAGAGCAGGACTTGAACTAACAAACAGCAGCCCTGACAGGTCTGTGACCCTGGCTATCACTCTGTGCAGCCTCTCTCGGCCTGGTCTTCCAGACACTTCCACTGCAGCCAGGGCACCAGGCCTCTGTCTCCACCCACCATCACTCCTCTCCCTGACTCCTGGGTTCCTCTCATTAGTATAGGGTCTTCTTGAAGTTGTTTTCCACTCATGGACCAGATAAAATGATGAGAAAAAAAGCCGCAGCTGAAGCCCCTTGTCTATCCTGACTCTCAAGAGCCCACACCTGTTCCTTGGCCGTGGCCTGTTTAGCAAGGTTCATTTTCTGCAAGTGTGATCCCCTGAGGGGTGAGGATTGGCTGATTTGGGCAGCCTGACACTGCCTGCCAGCCCTCCCCAGGTGTGCCTGGGTTAAGGTCAATATAAACTCCTCTCCAGTCAGCAAGAGCCCCTGTAGCTGTGCCTGACGCCATATTCTCTGCCCCGTCAGCAGTGTCGGGGCTGGGGTGGTGGGAGGGAGTGAGGGGCCATGGCTTTGTGGGTGGCCCAGTGTGAGTGGGGCTCTGCTGGACTTTCTGCAGGAGTTGCCAGGCTGCCACCTGCTAAAGAAGAGGATGTGTCACCCATACCTGCCGCTGGAATTTCTCCCCAGGCAGAGGTGAGGAAGTAAAAAAGCAGTGGGGGCCGTGGCAGGAGGGGTATCTCAGGTAGGGAAATGGAAAGCTTCCAGAAGAGCATCTGGGGCCAGGACCATCCTGGCTGGCCAGCAGGCACCAAGTCGGCCTGCGTGCTGTCGCTGGTGTGGCTCCACAGCCCTTCCTCTAGGCTTGCAAGTTCTTGTACATATTCAGCTGTTTTACCTGGATAGGGTGGGAAGAGTTCAGCTGCAGCAGGACTGGGGCTCAGCTCACATTTACTCACAGACGCCTCGACACAGTCCCCCAGCTTTGCAATGAGAATGTTCCTTGTGGGGGGGGGAGCGCTGCTCACTGCATGGGAGACGATTTCCCACCTCTGACCAACTTAAGAATTTTTTACAACTGGAGCAAGTGCCCTGATACGATTTTCCTCTGTATAACTGGTGGGTTCTGTTTTTTTTTTTTTTTTTTCTTTTTATCTTTTTGGTTCAAGGTAGATTTTATTTATTCCTCTTTTTTTTTAAATTTGGAGATATAAACATGGAAATAATGCATTAATATAAAGGCGTCTATGTGAAGGGAAAAACGTTTTTTTTTGGTTTATTTTATTAAATGTTATTTATTTTTAATTTTTTTAAAATTTATTTATTTCTTTTATACAGCAGGTTCTTACTGGATATCTATTTTATACTTATGTGTGCACATGTGAATCCCAGTCTCCCAATTCATCCCACCACCACCCTCACATGGCGTTCCCCCCTTGGTGTCCATATGTTTGTTCTCTACATCTGTGTCTCTATCTCTGCCCTGCAAACCGGTTCATCTGTACCATTTTTCTAGGTTCCACATATATGCATTAACATACAATATTTGTTTTTCTCTTTCTGACTTACTTTACTCTGTATGACAGTCTCTAGATCCATCCAGTTCTCTACAAATGACCCAATTTCATTCCGATGTATGGCTGAGTAATATTCCATTGTATATATGTACCACATCTTTATCCATTCATCTCTCTATGGGCACTTAGGTTGCTTTCATTACCTGGCTATTGTAAATAGTGCTGCAATGAACATTGTGGTGAATGTGTCTTTTTGATTTATGGTTTTCTCTGGGTATATGCCCAGTAGTGGGATTGCTGGATTATATGGTAATTCTATTTTTAGTTTTTTTAAGGAACCTCCATACTGTTCTCCATAGAGACTATATCGATTTACATTCCCAGCAATAGTGGAAGACGGTTCCTTTTCTCCACACCCTCTCCAGCATTTGTTGTTTGTAGATTTTCTGATGATGCCCATTCTAACAGGTGTGACGTGATACCTCATTGTAGTTTCGATTTCCATTTCTCTAATAATTAGTGACGTTGAGCAGATTTTCATGTGCGTACTGGCCATCTCTATGTCTTCTTGGAAGAAATGTCTATTTAGATCTTCTTCCATTTTTGTATGGGGTTGTTTGTTTTATTAATATTGAGCTGCATGAGCTGTTTATATATATTGGAGATTAATCTTTTGTCCATTGATTCATTGGCAAATATGTTCTGCCATTCTGAGGGTTGTCTTTTCGTCTTGTTTGTAGTTTCCTTTGCTTTGCAAAAGCTTTTACATTTCATTAGGTCCCATCTGTTTAGTTTTCTTTTTTATTTCATTACTATAGGAGGTGGATCAAAAAAGATCTTGCGGGCCTCCCTGGTGGCGCAGTGGTTGAGAGTCCGCCTGCCGATGCAGGGGATGCGGGTTCGTGCCCCGATCCAGGAGGATCCCACATGCCGCAGAGCGGCTGGGCCCGTGAGCCATGGCCGCTGGACCTGTGCATCCGGAACCTGTGCTCCACGACGGGAGAGGCCACAACAGTGAGAGGCCCGCGTACAGCAAAAAAAAAAAAAAAAAAAAAAAAAAAGATCTTGCTGTGATTTACGTCAGAGTATCCTTCGTAAGTTTTCCTCTCAGAGATTTATACTGTCCGGTCTTACATTAAGGTCTCTAATCCATTTTGAACATATTTTTATGTATGGTGTTGGGGAGTGTTCTAATTTCATTCTTTTACATGTAGCTGTCCATATTTCCCAGCACCAATGATTGAAGAGACTGTC
The DNA here is from genome assembly GCF_964165515.1 of Mesoplodon bidens. Lineage (NCBI taxonomy): Eukaryota > Metazoa > Chordata > Mammalia > Artiodactyla > Ziphiidae > Mesoplodon > Mesoplodon bidens. The sequence goes on from NW_027671916.1 coordinate 352,960, forward strand.
TTATCTCCATTGTATAGTCTTGCCTCCTTTGTCATAGATTAGTTGACCAGAGGTGTGTAGGTTTATCCCTGGGCTTTCTTTTTTTTTTCCTTTTACACGTTTATTGGAGTATAATTGCTTTACAATGGAGTGTTAGTTTCTGCTGTATAACAAAGTGAATCATCTATACGTATACAAATATCACCAGATCCCCTCCCTCTTGCATCTCCCTCCCACATTCCATATCCCACCCCTTTATGTGGTCACAAAGCACCGAGCTGATCTCCCTGGTCGATGTGGCTGATTCTCAGTTGCTAGCGGTGTTACATTTGGTAATGTATTTATGTCCATGCCACTCTGTCACTTCGTCTCAGCTTACCCATCCCCCTTCCGGTGTCCTCAAGTCCTTTCTCTACGTCTGTGTCCTTAATCCTGTCCTGCCACTAGGTTC